>NC_134835.1:13081162-13451109 GCF_004210375.1 Tachypleus tridentatus | reverse complement strand
TTACTATACTGTATGTATTAATTAGTGATAAAGTTCCTTAAACGTTACTATATTGTATGTATTAATTAGTGATAAAGTTCCTTAAACGTTACTATATTGTATGTATTAATTAGTGATAAAGTTCCTTAAACGTTACTATATTGTATGTATTAATTAGTGATAAAGTTCCTTAAACGTTACTATATTGTATGTATTAATTAGTGATAAAGTTCCTTAAACGTTACTATATTGTATGTATTAATTAGTGATAAAGTTCCTTAAACGTTACTATACTGTATGTATTAATTAGTGATAAAGTTCCTTAAACGTTACTATATTGTATGTATTAATTAGTGATAAAGTTCCTTAAACGTTACTATATTGTATGTATTAATTAGTGATAAAGTTCCTTAAACGTTACTATATTGTATGTATTAATTAGTGATAAAGTTCCTTAAACGTTACTATATTGTATGTATTAATTAGTGATAAAGTTCCTTAAACGTTACTATATGTATTAATTAGTATGTAAACGTTACTATTAGTGATAAAGTTCCTTAAACGTTACTATATTGTATGTATTAATTAGTGATAAAGTTCCTTAAACGTTACTATATTGTATGTATTAATTAGTGATAAAGTTCCTTAAACGTTACTATATTGTATGTATTAATTAGTGATAAAGTTCCTTAAACGTTACTATACGTATGTATTAATTAGTGATAAAGTTCCTTAAACGTTACTATATTGTATGTATTAATTAGTGATAAAGTTCCTTAAACGTTACTATACTGTATGTATTAATTAGTGATAAAGTTCCTTAAACGTTACTATACTGTATGTATTAATTAGTGATAAAGTTCCTTAAACGTTACTATACTGTATGTATTAATTAGTGATAAAGTTCCTTAAACGTTACTATACTGTATGTATTAATTAGTGATAAAGTTCCTTAAACGTTACTATACTTAAACGTTACTATATTGTATGTATTAATTAGTGATAAAGTTCCTTAAACGTTACTATATTGTATGTATTAATTAGTGATAAAGTTCCTTAAACGTTACTATATTGTATGTATTAATTAGTGATAAAGTTCCTTAAACGTTACTATATTGTATGTATTAATTAGTGATAAAGTTCCTTAAACGTTACTATATTGTATGTATTAATTAGTGATAAAGTTCCTTAAACGTTACTATATTGTATGTATTAATTAGTGATAAAGTTCCTTAAACGTTACTATATTGTATGTATTAATTAGTGATAAAGTTCCTTAAACGTTACTATAAATGTATTAATTAGTGATAAAGTTCCTTAAACGTTACTATACTGTATGTATTAATTAGTGATAAAGTTCCTTAAACGTTACTATATTGTATGTATTAATTAGTGATAAAGTTCCCTTAAACGTTACTATATTGTATGTATTAATTAGTGATAAAGTTCCTTAAACGTTACTATAACCTTAAACGTTACTATATTGTATGTATTAATTAGTGATAAAGTTCCTTAAACGTTACTATATTGTATGTATTAATTAGTGATAAAGTTCCTTAAACGTTACTATATTGTATGTATTAATTAGTGATAAAGTTCCTTAAACGTTACTATACTGTATGTATTAATTAGTGATAAAGTTCCTTAAACGTTACTATACTGTATGTATTAATTAGTGATAAAGTTCCTTAAACGTTACTATATTGTATGTATTAATTAGTGATAAAGTTCCTTAAACGTTACTATATTGTATGTATTAATTAGTGATAAAGTTCCTTAAACGTTACTATATTGTATGTATTAATTAGTGATAAAGTTCCTTAAACGTTACTATACTTGTATGTATTAATTAGTGATAAAGTTCCTTAAACGTTACTATATTGTATGTATTAATTAGTGATAAAGTTCCTTAAACGTTACTATATTGTATGTATTAATTAGTGATAAAGTTCCTTAAACGTTACTATACTGTATGTATTAATTAGTGATAAAGTTCCTTAAACGTTACTATACTGTATGTATTAATTAGTGATAAAGTTCCTTAAACGTTACTATATTGTATGTATTAATTAGTGATAAAGTTCCTTAAACGTTACTATACTGTATGTATTAATTAGTGATAAAGTTCCTTAAACGTTACTATATTGTATGTATTAATTAGTGATAAAGTTCCTTAAACGTTACTATATTGTATGTATTAATTAGTGATAAAGTTCCTTAAACGTTACTATATTGTATGTATTAATTAGTGATAAAGTTCCTTAAACGTTACTATATTGTATGTATTAATTAGTGATAAAGTTCCTTAAACGTTACTATACTGTATGTATTAATTAGTGATAAAGTTCCTTAAACGTTACTATATTGTATGTATTAATTAGTGATAAAGTTCCTTAAACGTTACTATATTGTATGTATTAATTAGTGATAAAGTTCGTTACTATACTTGTATGTAAATTAGTGATAAAGTTACTATATTGTATGTATTAATTAGTGATAAAGTTCCTTAAACGTTATTATACTGTATGTATTAATTTGTGATAAAGTTCCTTAAACGTTACTATACTGTATGTATTAATTAGTGATAAAGTTCCTTAAACGTTACTATACTGTATGTATTAATTAGTATTACTAATGTATTAATTAGTGATAAAGTTCCTTAAAGTTACTATAAATTAATTAGTGTTTCCTTACTACTATATTGTATGTATTAATTAGTGATAAAGTTCCTTAAACGTTACTATATTGTATGTATTAATTAGTGATAAAGTTCCTTAAACGTTACTATACTGTATGTATTAATTAGTGATAAAGTTCCTTAAACGTTACTATACTATGTATGTATTAATTAGTGATAAAGTTCCTTAAACGTTACTATATTGTATGTATTAATTAGTGATAAAGTTCCTTAAACGTTACTATATTGTATGTATTAATTAGTGATAAAGTTCCTTAAACGTTACTATATTGTATGTATTAATTAGTGATAAAGTTCCTTAAACGTTACTATACTGTATGTATTAATTAGTGATAAAGTTCCTTAAACGTTACTATACTGTATGTATTAATTAGTGATAAAGTTCCTTAAACGTTACTATATTGTATGTATTAATTAGTGATAAAGTTCCTTAAACGTTACTATATTTAATTAGTGATAAAGTTCCTTAAACGTTACTATATTGTATGTATTAATTAGTGATAAAGTTCCTTAAACGTTACTATACTGTATGTATTAATTAGTGATAAAGTTCCTTAAACGTTACTATACTGTATGTATTAATTAGTGATAAAGTTCCTTAAACGTTACTATACTGTATGTATTAATTAGTGATAAAGTTCCTTAAACGTTACTATACTGTATGTATTAATTAGTGATAAAGTTCCTTAAACGTTACTATACTGTATGTATTAATTAGTGATAAAGTTCCTTAAACGTTACTATACTGTATGTATTAATTAGTGATAAAGTTCCTTAAACGTTACTATACTGTATGTATTAATTAGTGATAAAGTTCCTTAAACGTTACTATATTGTATGTATTAATTAGTGATAAAGTTCCTTAAACGTTACTATACTGTATGTATTAATTAGTGATAAAGTTCCTTAAACGTTACTATATTGTATGTATTAATTAGTGATAAAGTTCCTTAAACGTTACTATATTGTATGTATTAATTAGTGATAAAGTTCCTTAAACGTTACTATATTGTATGTATTAATTAGTGATAAAGTTCCTTAAACGTTACTATATTGTATGTATTAATTAGTGATAAAGTTCCTTAAACGTTACTATATTGTATGTATTAATTAGTGATAAAGTTCCTTAAACGTTACTATATTGTATGTATTAATTAGTGATAAAGTTCCTTAAACGTTACTATATTGTATGTATTAATTAGTGATAAAGTTCCTTAAACGTTACTATATTGTATGTATTAATTAGTGATAAAGTTCCTTAAACGTTACTATACTGTATGTATTAATTAGTGATAAAGTTCCTTAAACGTTACTATACTGTATGTATTAATTAGTGATAAAGTTCCTTAAACGTTACTATATTGTATGTATTAATTAGTGATAAAGTTCCTTAAACGTTACTATACTGTATGTATTAATTAGTGATAAAGTTCCTTAAACGTTAAACGTATGTACTTAAACGTTACTATACTGTATGTATTAATTAGTGATAAAGTTCCTTAAACGTTACTATATTGTATGTATTAATTAGTGATAAAGTTCCTTAAACGTTACTATACTGTATGTATTAATTAGTGATAAAGTTCCTTAAACGTTACTATATTGTATGTATTAATTAGTGATAAAGTTCCTTAAACGTTACTATATTGTATGTATTAATTAGTGATAAAGTTCCTTAAACGTTACTATATTGTATGTATTAATTAGTGATAAAGTTCCTTAAACGTTACTATATTGTATGTATTAATTAGTGATAAAGTAAACGTTACTATATTGTATGTATTAATTAGTGATAAAGTCCTTAAACGTTACTATACTGTATGTATTAATTAGTGATAAAGTTCCTTAAACGTTACTATACTGTATGTATTAATTAGTGATAAAGTTCCTTAAACGTTACTATACTGTATGTATTAATTAGTGATAAAGTTCCTTAAACGTTACTATATTGTATGTATTAATTAGTGATAAAGTTCCTTAAACGTTACTATACTGTATGTATTAATTAGTGATAAAGTTCCTTAAACGTTACTATACTGTATGTATTAATTAGTGATAAAGTTCCTTAAACGTTACTATACTGTATGTATTAATTAGTGATAAAGTTCCTTAAACGTTACTATACTGTATGTATTAATTAGTGATAAAGTTCCTTAAACGTTACTATATTGTATGTATTAATTAGTGATAAAGTTCCTTAAACGTTACTATATTGTATGTATTAATTAGTGATAAAGTTCCTTAAACGTTACTATACTGTATGTATTAATTAGTGATAAAGTTCCTTAAACGTTACTATACTGTATGTATTAATTAGTGATAAAGTTCCTTAAACGTTACTATATTGTATGTATTAATTAGTGATAAAGTTCCTTAAACGTTACTATATTGTATGTATTAATTAGTGATAAAGTTCCTTAAACGTTACTATATTGTATGTATTAATTAGTGATAAAGTTCCTTAAACGTTACTATATTGTATGTATTAATTAGTGATAAAGTTCCTTAAACGTTACTATACTGTATGTATTAATTAGTGATAAAGTTCCTTAAACGTTACTATACTGTATGTATTAATTAGTGATAAAGTTCCTTAAACGTTACTATACTGTATGTATTAATTAGTGATAAAGTTCCTTAAACGTTACTATACTGTATGTATTAATTAGTGATAAAGTTCCTTAAACGTTACTATATTGTATGTATTAATTAGTGATAAAGTTCCTTAAACGTTACTATATTGTATGTATTAATTAGTGATAAAGTTCCTTAAACGTTACTATATTGTATGTATTAATTAGTGATAAAGTTCCTTAAACGTTACTATATTGTATGTATTAATTAGTGATAAAGTTCCTTAAACGTTACTATATTGTATGTATTAATTAGTGATAAAGTTCCTTAAACGTTACTATACTGTATGTATTAATTAGTGATAAAGTTCCTTAAACGTTACTATACTGTATGTATTAATTAGTGATAAAGTTCCTTAAACGTTACTATACTGTATGTATTAATTAGTGATAAAGTTCCTTAAACGTTACTATACTGTATGTATTAATTAGTGATAAAGTTCCTTAAACGTTACTATACTGTATGTATTAATTAGTGATAAAGTTCCTTAAACGTTACTATACTGTATGTATTAATTAGTGATAAAGTTCCTTAAACGTTACTATATTGTATGTATTAATTAGTGATAAAGTTCCTTAAACGTTACTATACTATATTGTATGTATTAATTAGTGATAAAGTTCCTTAAACGTTACTATATTGTATGTATTAATTAGTGATAAAGTTCCTTAAACGTTACTATACTGTATGTATTAATTAGTGATAAAGTTCCTTAAACGTTACTATATTGTATGTATTAATTAGTGATAAAGTTCCTTAAACGTTACTATACTGTATGTATTAATTAGTGATAAAGTTCCTTAAACGTTACTATACTGTATGTATTAATTAGTGATAAAGTTCCTTAAACGTTACTATACTGTATGTATTAATTAGTGATAAAGTTCCTTAAACGTTACTATACTGTATGTATTAATTAGTGATAAAGTTCCTTAAACGTTACTATACTGTATGTATTAATTAGTGATAAAGTTCCTTAAACGTTACTATACTGTATGTATTAATTAGTGATAAAGTTCCTTAAACGTTACTATATTGTATGTATTAATTAGTGATAAAGTTCCTTAAACGTTACTATATTGTATGTATTAATTAGTGATAAAGTTCCTTAAACGTTACTATACGTATTAATTAGTGATAAAGTTCCTTAAACGTTACTATATTGTATGTATTAATTAGTGATAAAGTTCCTTAAACGTTACTATATTGTATGTATTAATTAGTGATAAAGTTCCTTAAACGTTACTATATTGTATGTATTAATTAGTGATAAAGTTCCTTAAACGTTACTATATTGTATGTATTAATTAGTGATAAAGTTCCTTAAACGTTACTATATTGTATGTATTAATTAGTGATAAAGTTCCTTAAACGTTACTATACTGTATGTATTAATTAGTGATAAAGTTCCTTAAACGTTACTATACTGTATGTATTAATTAGTGATAAAGTTCCTTAAACGTTACTATACTGTATGTATTAATTAGTGATAAAGTTCCTTAAACGTTACTATATATGTATTAATTAGTGATAAAGTTCCTTAAACGTTACTATATTGTATGTATTAATTAGTGATAAAGTTCCTTAAACGTTACTATATTGTATGTATTAATTAGTGATAAAGTTCCTTAAACGTTACTATATTGTATGTATTAATTAGTGATAAAGTTCCTTAAACGTTACTATATAAAGTGTATGTATTAATTAGTGATAAAGTTCCTTAAACGTTACTATACTGTATGTATTAATTAGTGATAAAGTTCCTTAAACGTTACTATACTGTATGTATTAATTAGTGATAAAGTTCCTTAAACGTTACTATACTGTATGTATTAATTAGTGATAAAGTTCCTTAAACGTTACTATACTGTATGTATTAATTAGTGATAAAGTTCCTTAAACGTTACTATACTGTATGTATTAATTAGTGATAAAGTTCCTTAAACGTTACTATACTGTATGTATTAATTAGTGATAAAGTTCCTTAAACGTTACTATATTGTATGTATTAATTAGTGATAAAGTTCCTTAAACGTTACTATATTGTATGTATTAATTAGTGATAAAGTTCCTTAAACGTTACTATATTGTATGTATTAATTAGTGATAAAGTTCCTTAAACGTTACTATATTGTATGTATTAATTAGTGATAAAGTTCCTTAAACGTTACTATATTGTATGTATTAATTAGTGATAAAGTTCCTTAAACGTTACTATATTGTATGTATTAATTAGTGATAAAGTTCCTTAAACGTTACTATACTGTATGTATAATTAAAGTTCCTTAAACGTTACTATACTGTATGATAAAGTTCCTTAAACGTTACTATACTGTATGTATTAATTAGTGATAAAGTTCCTTAAACGTTACTATACTGTATGTATTAATTAGTGATAAAGTTCCTTAAACGTTACTATACTGTATGTATTAATTAGTGATAAAGTTCCTTAAACGTTACTATATTGTATGTATTAATTAGTGATAAAGTTCCTTAAACGTTACTATATTGTATGTATTAATTAGTGATAAAGTTCCTTAAACGTTACTATATTGTATGTATTAATTAGTGATAAAGTTCCTTAAACGTTACTATATTGTATGTATTAATTAGTGATAAAGTTCCTTAAACGTTACTATATTGTATGTATTAATTAGTGATAAAGTTCCTTAAACGTTACTATACTGTATGTATTAATTAGTGATAAAGTTCCTTAAACGTTACTATACTGTATGTGATTAAACGTTAGTGTATTAATTAGTAAAGTCCTTAAACGTTACTATACTGTATGTATTAATTAGTGATAAAGTTCCTTAAACGTTACTATATTGTATGTATTAATTAGTGATAAAGTTCCTTAAACGTTACTATACTGTATGTATTAATTAGTGATAAAGTTCCTTAAACGTTACTATATATACTGTATGTATTAATTAGTGATAAAGTTCCTTAAACGTTACTATACTGTATGTATTAATTAGTGATAAAGTTCCTTAAACGTTACTATATTGTATGTATTAATTAGTGATAAAGTTCCTTAAACGTTACTATATTGTATGTATTAATTAGTGATAAAGTTCCTTAAACGTTACTATATTGTATGTATTAATTAGTGATAAAGTTCCTTAAACGTTACTATACTGTATGTATTAATTAGTGATAAAGTTCCTTAAACGTTACTATATTGTATGTATTAATTAGTGATAAAGTTCCTTAAACGTTACTATATTGTATGTATTAATTAGTGATAAAGTTCCTTAAACGTTACTATATTGTATGTATTAATTAGTGATAAAGTTCCTTAAACGTTACTATATTGTATGTATTAATTAGTGATAAAGTTCCTTAAACGTTACTATATTGTATGTATTAATTAGTGATAAAGTTCCTTAAACGTTACTATACTGTATGTATTAATTAGTGATAAAGTTCCTTAAACGTTACTATACTGTATGTATTAATTAGTGATAAAGTTCCTTAAACGTTACTATACTGTATGTATTAATTAGTGATAAAGTTCCTTAAACGTTACTATACTGTATGTATTAATTAGTGATAAAGTTCCTTAAACGTTACTATACTGTATGTATTAATTAGTGATAAAGTTCCTTAAACGTTACTATACTGTATGTATTAATTAGTGATAAAGTTCCTTAAACGTTAATACGTTACTATATTGTATGTATTAATTAGTGATAAAGTTCCTTAAACGTTACTATATTGTATGTATTAATTAGTGATAAAGTTCCTTAAACGTTACTATATTGTATGTATTAATTAGTGATAAAGTTCCTTAAACGTTACTATATTGTATGTATTAATTAGTGATAAAGTTCCTTAAACGTTACTATACTGTATGTATTAATTAGTGATAAAGTTCCTTAAACGTTACTATACTGTATGTATTAATTAGTGATAAAGTTCCTTAAACGTTACTATACTGTATGTATTAATTAGTGATAAAGTTCCTTAAACGTTACTATACTGTATGTATTAATTAGTGATAAAGTTCCTTAAACGTTACTATACTGTATGTATTAATTAGTGATAAAGTTCCTTAAACGTTACTATACTGTATGTATTAATTAGTGATAAAGTTCCTTAAACGTTACTATACTGTATGTATTAATTAGTGATAAAGTTCCTTAAACGTTACTATACTGTATGTATTAATTAGTGATAAAGTTCCTTAAACGTTACTATACTGTATGTATTAATTAGTGATAAAGTTCCTTAAACGTTACTATACTGTATGTATTAATTAGTGATAAAGTTCCTTAAACGTTACTATACTGTATGTATTAATTAGTGATAAAGTTCCTTAAACGTTACTATACTGTATGTATTAATTAGTGATAAAGTTCCTTAAACGTTACTATACTGTATGTATTAATTAGTGATAAAGTTCCTTAAACGTTACTATATTGTATGTATTAATTAGTGATAAAGTTCCTTAAACGTTACTATATTGTATGTATTAATTAGTGATAAAGTTCCTTAAACGTTACTATATTGTATGTATTAATTAGTGATAAAGTTCCTTAAACGTTACTATATTGTATGTATTAATTAGTGATAAAGTTCCTTAAACGTTACTATATTGTATGTATTAATTAGTGATAAAGTTCCTTAAACGTTACTATATTGTATGTATTAATTAGTGATAAAGTTCCTTAAACGTTACTATATTGTATGTATTAATTAGTGATAAAGTTCCTTAAACGTTACTATATTGTATGTATTAATTAGTGATAAAGTTCCTTAAACGTTACTATACTGTATGTATTAATTAGTGATAAAGTTCCTTAAACGTTACTATACTGTATGTATTAATTAGTGATAAAGTTCCTTAAACGTTACTATACTGTATGTATTAATTAGTGATAAAGTTCCTTAAACGTTACTATACTGTATGTATTAATTAGTGATAAAGTTCCTTAAACGTTACTATACTGTATGTATTAATTAGTATAAAGTATTAATTGTATGTGATAAAGTTCCTTAAACGTTACTATACTGTATGTATTAATTAGTGATAAAGTTCCTTAAACGTTACTATACTGTATGTATTAATTAGTGATAAAGTTCCTTAAACGTTACTATACTGTATGTATTAATTAGTGATAAAGTTCCTTAAACGTTACTATATTGTATGTATTAATTAGTGATAAAGTTCCTTAAACGTTACTATATTGTATGTATTAATTAGTGATAAAGTTGTTTAAGGTTACTATATTGTATGTATTAATTGAGTGATAAAGTTCCTTAAACGTTACTATACTGTATGTATTAATTAGTGATAAAGTTCCTTAAACGTTACTATACTGTATGTATTAATTAGTGATAAAGTTCCTTAAACGTTACTATACTGTATGTATTAATTAGTGATAAAGTTCCTTAAACGTTACTATACTGTATGTATTAATTAGTGATAAAGTTCCTTAAACGTTACTATACTATATTGTATGTATTAATTAGTGATAAAGTTCCTTAAACGTTACTATATTGTATGTATTAATTAGTGATAAAGTTCCTTAAACGTTACTATATTGTATGTATTAATTAGTGATAAAGTTCCTTAAACGTTACTATATTGTATGTATTAATTAGTGATAAAGTTCCTTAAACGTTACTATATTGTATGTATTAATTAGTGATAAAGTTCCTTAAACGTTACTATACTGTATGTATTAATTAGTGATAAAGTTCCTTAAACGTTACTATACTGTATGTATTAATTAGTGATAAAGTTCCTTAAACGTTACTATACTGTATGTATTAATTAGTGATAAAGTTCCTTAAACGTTACTATACTGTATGTATTAATTAGTGATAAAGTTCCTTAAACGTTACTATACTGTATGTATTAATTAGTGATAAAGTTCCTTAAACGTTACTATACTGTATGTATTAATTAGTGATAAAGTTCCTTAAACGTTACTATACTGTATGTATTAATTAGTGATAAAGTTCCTTAAACGTTACTATATTGTATGTATTAATTAGTGATAAAGTTCCTTAAACGTTACTATACTGTATGTATTAATTAGTGATAAAGTTCCTTAAACGTTACTATACTGTATGTATTAATTAGTGATAAAGTTCCTTAAACGTTACTATACTGTATGTATTAATTAGTGATAAAGTTCCTTAAACGTTACTATACTGTATGTATTAATTAGTGATAAAGTTCCTTAAACGTTACTATACTGTATGTATTAATTAGTGATAAAGTTCCTTAAACGTTACTATACTGTATGTATTAATTAGTGATAAAGTTCCTTAAACGTTACTATACTGTATGTATTAATTAGTGATAAAGTTCCTTAAACGTTACTATACTGTATGTATTAATTAGTGATAAAGTTCCTTAAACGTTACTATAAATTAGTGATAAAGTTCCTTAAACGTTACTATATTGTATGTATTAATTAGTGATAAAGTTCCTTAAACGTTACTATATTGTATGTATTAATTAGTGATAAAGTTCCTTAAACGTTACTATATTGTATGTATTAATTAGTGATAAAGTTCCTTAAACGTTACTATATTGTATGTATTAATTAGTGATAAAGTTCCTTAAACGTTACTATATTGTATGTATTAATTAGTGATAAAGTTCCTTAAACGTTACTATATTGTATGTATTAATTAGTGATAAAGTTCCTTAAACGTTACTATATTGTATGTATTAATTAGTGATAAAGTTCCTTAAACGTTACTATACTGTATGTATTAATTAGTGATAAAGTTCCTTAAACGTTACTATACTGTATGTATTAATTAGTGATAAAGTTCCTTAAACGTTACTATACTGTATGTATTAATTAGTGATAAAGTTCCTTAAACGTTACTATACGTTGTATTAATTAGTGATAAAGTTCCTTAAACGTTACTATACTGTATGTATTAATTAGTGATAAAGTTCCTTAAACGTTACTATACTGTATGTATTAATTAGTGATAAAGTTCCTTAAACGTTACTATACTGTATGTATTAATTAGTGATAAAGTTCCTTAAACGTTACTATATTGTATGTATTAATTAGTGATAAAGTTCCTTAAACGTTACTATATTGTATGTATTAATTAGTGATAAAGTTCCTTAAACGTTACTATATTGTATGTATTAATTAGTGATAAAGTTCCTTAAACGTTACTATATTGTATGTATTAATTAGTGATAAAGTTCCTTAAACGTTACTATATTGTATGTATTAATTAGTGATAAAGTTCCTTAAACGTTACTATACTGTATGTATTAATTAGTGATAAAGTTCCTTAAACGTTACTATACTGTATGTATTAATTAGTGATAAAGTTCCTTAAACGTTACTATACTGTATGTATTAATTAGTGATAAAGTTCCTTAAACGTTACTATACTGTATGTATTAATTAGTGATAAAGTTCCTTAAACGTTACTATACTGTATGTATTAATTAGTGATAAAGTTCCTTAAACGTTACTATACTGTATGTATGTGATTAATTAGTGTATTAAAGTTCCTTAAACGTTACTATATTGTATGTATTAATTAGTGATAAAGTTCCTTAAACGTTACTATACTGTATGTATTAATTAGTGATAAAGTTCCTTAAACGTTACTATACTGTATGTATTAATTAGTGATAAAGTTCCTTAAACGTTACTATACTGTATGTATTAATTAGTGATAAAGTTCCTTAAACGTTACTATACTGTATGTATTAATTAGTGATTAAACGTTACTATATTGTGTATAATTAGTGATAAAGTTCCTTAAACGTTACTATATTGTATGTATTAATTAGTGATAAAGTTCCTTAAACGTTACTATAATTAGTGATAAAGTGTATGTATTAATTAGTGATAAAGTTCCTTAAACGTTACTATATTGTATGTATTAATTAGTGATAAAGTTCCTTAAACGTTACTATATTGTATGTATTAATTAGTGATAAAGTTCCTTAAACGTTACTATATTGTATGTATTAATTAGTGATAAAGTTCCTTAAACGTTACTATACTGTATGTATTAATTAGTGATAAAGTTCCTTAAACGTTACTATATTGTATTAATTAGTGATAAAGTTCCTTAAACGTTACTATACTGTATGTATTAATTAGTGATAAAGTTCCTTAAACGTTACTATACTGTATGTATTAATTAGTGATAAAGTTCCTTAAACGTTACTATACTGTATGTATTAATTAGTGATAAAGTTCCTTAAACGTTACTATACTGTATGTATTAATTAGTGATAAAGTTCCTTAAACGTTACTATACTGTATGTATTAATTAGTGATAAAGTTCCTTAAACGTTACTATATTGTATGTATTAATTAGTGATAAAGTTCCTTAAACGTTACTATATTGTATGTATTAATTAGTGATAAAGTTCCTTAAACGTTACTATATTGTATGTATTAATTAGTGATAAAGTTCCTTAAACGTTACTATATTGTATGTATTAATTAGTGATAAAGTTCCTTAAACGTTACTATACTGTATGTATTAATTAGTGATAAAGTTCCTTAAACGTTACTATACTGTATGTATTAATTAGTGATAAAGTTCCTTAAACGTTACTATACTGTATGTATTAATTAGTGATAAAGTTCCTTAAACGTTACTATACTGTATGTATTAATTAGTGATAAAGTTCCTTAAACGTTACTATACTGTATGTATTAATTAGTGATAAAGTTCCTTAAACGTTACTATACTGTATGTATTAATTAGTGATAAAGTTCCTTAAACGTTACTATACTGTATGTATTAATTAGTGATAAAGTTCCTTAAACGTTACTATATTGTATGTATTAATTAGTGATAAAGTTCCTTAAACGTTACTATATTGTATGTATTAATTAGTGATAAAGTTCCTTAAACGTTACTATATTGTATGTATTAATTAGTGATAAAGTTCCTTAAACGTTACTATACTGTATGTATTAATTAGTGATAAAGTTCCTTAAACGTTACTATATTGTATGTATTAATTAGTGATAAAGTTCCTTAAACGTTACTATATTGTATGTATTAATTAGTGATAAAGTTCCTTAAACGTTACTATACTGTATGTATTAATTAGTGATAAAGTTCCTTAAACGTTACTATACTGTATGTATTAATTAGTGATAAAGTTCCTTAAACGTTACTATATTGTATGTATTAATTAGTGATAAAGTTCCTTAAACGTTACTATATTGTATGTATTAATTAGTGATAAAGTTCCTTAAACGTTACTATATTGTATGTATTAATTAGTGATAAAGTTCCTTAAACGTTACTATATTGTATGTATTAATTAGTGATAAAGTTCCTTAAACGTTACTATACTGTATGTATTAATTAGTGATAAAGTTCCTTAAACGTTACTATACTGTATGTATTAATTAGTGATAAAGTTCCTTAAACGTTACTATACTGTATGTATTAATTAGTGATAAAGTTCCTTAAACGTTACTATACTGTATGTATTAATTAGTGATAAAGTTCCTTAAACGTTACTATACTGTATGTATTAATTAGTGATAAAGTTCCTTAAACGTTACTATACTGTATGTATTAATTAGTGATAAAGTTCCTTAAACGTTACTATACTGTATGTATTAATTAGTGATAAAGTTCCTTAAACGTTACTATACTGTATGTATTAATTAGTGATAAAGTTCCTTAAACGTTACTATACTGTATGTATTAATTAGTGATAAAGTTCCTTAAACGTTACTATATTGTATGTATTAATTAGTGATAAAGTTCCTTAAACGTTACTATATTGTATGTATTAATTAGTGATAAAGTTCCTTAAACGTTACTATATTGTATGTATTAATTAGTGATAAAGTTCCTTAAACGTTACTATATTGTATGTATTAATTAGTGATAAAGTTCCTTAAACGTTACTATATTGTATGTATTAATTAGTGATAAAGTTCCTTAAACGTTACTATACTTAATTAGTATGTATTAATTAGTGATAAAGTTCCTTAAACGTTACTATACTGTATGTATTAATTAGTGATAAAGTTCCTTAAACGTTACTATACTGTATGTATTAATTAGTGATAAAGTTCCTTAAACGTTACTATACTGTATGTATTAATTAGTGATAAAGTTCCTTAAACGTTACTATATTGTATGTATTAATTAGTGATAAAGTTCCTTAAACGTTACTATACTGTATGTATTAATTAGTGATAAAGTTCCTTAAACGTTACTATATTGTATGTATTAATTAGTGATAAAGTTCCTTAAACGTTACTATACTGTATGTATTAATTAGTGATAAAGTTCCTTAAACGTTACTATACTGTATGTATTAATTAGTGATAAAGTTCCTTAAACGTTACTATACTGTATGTATTAATTAGTGATAAAGTTCCTTAAACGTTACTATACTGTATGTATTAATTAGTGATAAAGTTCCTTAAACGTTACTATATTAATTAGTATGTATTAATTAGTGATAAAGTTCCTTAAACGTTACTATACTGTATGTATTAATTAGTGATAAAGTTCCTTAAACGTTACTATACTGTATGTATTAATTAGTGATAAAGTTCCTTAAACGTTACTATACTGTATGTATTAATTAGTGATAAAGTTCCTTAAACGTTACTATACTGTATGTATTAATTAGTGATAAAGTTCCTTAAACGTTACTATATTGTATGTATTAATTAGTGATAAAGTTCCTTAAACGTTACTATATTGTATGTATTAATTAGTGATAAAGTTCCTTAAACGTTACTATATTGTATGTATTAATTAGTGATAAAGTTCCTTAAACGTTACTATATTGTATGTATTAATTAGTGATAAAGTTCCTTAAACGTTACTATATTGTATGTATTAATTAGTGATAAAGTTCCTTAAACGTTACTATATTGTATGTATTAATTAGTGATAAAGTTCCTTAAACGTTACTATACTGTATGTATTAATTAGTGATAAAGTTCCTTAAACGTTACTATACTGTATGTATTAATTAGTGATAAAGTTCCTTAAACGTTACTATACTGTATGTATTAATTAGTGATAAAGTTCCTTAAACGTTACTATACTGTATGTATTAATTAGTGATAAAGTTCCTTAAACGTTACTATACTGTATGTATTAATTAGTGATAAAGTTCCTTAAACGTTACTATATTGTATGTATTAATTAGTGATAAAGTTCCTTAAACGTTACTATATTGTATGTATTAATTAGTGATAAAGTTCCTTAAACGTTACTATATTGTATGTATTAATTAGTGATAAAGTTCCTTAAACGTTACTATACTGTATGTATTAATTAGTGATAAAGTTCCTTAAACGTTACTATACTGTATGTATTAATTAGTGATAAAGTTCCTTAAACGTTACTATACTGTATGTATTAATTAGTGATAAAGTTCCTTAAACGTTACTATACTGTATGTATTAATTAGTGATAAAGTTCCTTAAACGTTACTATACTGTATGTATTAATTAGTGATAAAGTTCCTTAAACGTTACTATACTGTATGTATTAATTAGTGATAAAGTTCCTTAAACGTTACTATATTGTATGTATTAATTAGTGATAAAGTTCCTTAAACGTTACTATATTGTATGTATTAATTAGTGATAAAGTTCCTTAAACGTTACTATATTGTATGTATTAATTAGTGATAAAGTTCCTTAAACGTTACTATATTGTATGTATTAATTAGTGATAAAGTTCCTTAAACGTTACTATACTGTATGTATTAATTAGTGATAAAGTTCCTTAAACGTTACTATACTGTATGTATTAATTAGTGATAAAGTTCCTTAAACGTTACTATACTGTATGTATTAATTAGTGATAAAGTTCCTTAAACGTTACTATACTGTATGTATTAATTAGTGATAAAGTTCCTTAAACGTTACTATACTGTATGTATTAATTAGTGATAAAGTTCCTTAAACGTTACTATATTGTATGTATTAATTAGTGATAAAGTTCCTTAAACGTTACTATACTGTATGTATTAATTAGTGATAAAGTTCCTTAAACGTTACTATACTGTATGTATTAATTAGTGATAAAGTTCCTTAAACGTTACTATACTGTATGTATTAATTAGTGATAAAGTTCCTTAAACGTTACTATACTGTATGTATTAATTAGTGATAAAGTTCCTTAAACGTTACTATACTGTATGTATTAATTAGTGATAAAGTTCCTTAAACGTTACTATACTGTATGTATTAATTAGTGATAAAGTTCCTTAAACGTTACTATACTGTATGTATTAATTAGTGATAAAGTTCCTTAAACGTTACTATACTGTATGTATTAATTAGTGATAAAGTTCCTTAAACGTTACTATACTGTATGTATTAATTAGTGATAAAGTTCCTTAAACGTTACTATACTGTATGTATTAATTAGTGATAAAGTTCCTTAAACGTTACTATATTGTATGTATTAATTAGTGATAAAGTTCCTTAAACGTTACTATACTGTATGTATTAATTAGTGATAAAGTTCCTTAAACGTTACTATACTGTATGTATTAATTAGTGATAAAGTTCCTTAAACGTTACTATACTGTATGTATTAATTAGTGATAAAGTTCCTTAAACGTTACTATATTGTATGTATTAATTAGTGATAAAGTTCCTTAAACGTTACTATATTGTATGTATTAATTAGTGATAAAGTTCCTTAAACGTTACTATATTGTATGTATTAATTAGTGATAAAGTTCCTTAAACGTTACTATATTGTATGTATTAATTAGTGATAAAGTTCCTTAAACGTTACTATACTGTATGTATTAATTAGTGATAAAGTTCCTTAAACGTTACTATACTGTATGTATTAATTAGTGATAAAGTTCCTTAAACGTTACTATACTGTATGTATTAATTAGTGATAAAGTTCCTTAAACGTTACTATACTGTATGTATTAATTAGTGATAAAGTTCCTTAAACGTTACTATACTGTATGTATTAATTAGTGATAAAGTTCCTTAAACGTTACTATACTGTATGTATTAATTAGTGATAAAGTTCCTTAAACGTTACTATACTGTATGTATTAATTAGTGATAAAGTTCCTTAAACGTTACTATATTGTATGTATTAATTAGTGATAAAGTTCCTTAAACGTTACTATACTGTATGTATTAATTAGTGATAAAGTTCCTTAAACGTTACTATACTGTATGTATTAATTAGTGATAAAGTTCCTTAAACGTTACTATACTGTATGTATTAATTAGTGATAAAGTTCCTTAAACGTTACTATACTGTATGTATTAATTAGTGATAAAGTTCCTTAAACGTTACTATACTGTATGTATTAATTAGTGATAAAGTTCCTTAAACGTTACTATACTGTATGTATTAATTAGTGATAAAGTTCCTTAAACGTTACTATACTGTATGTATTAATTAGTGATAAAGTTCCTTAAACGTTACTATACTGTATTAATTAGTATAAAGTTCCTTAAACGTTAGTGATAAAGTTCCTTAAACGTTACTATATTGTATGTATTAATTAGTGATAAAGTTCCTTAAACGTTACTATATTGTATGTATTAATTAGTGATAAAGTTCCTTAAACGTTACTATATTGTATGTATTAATTAGTGATAAAGTTCCTTAAACGTTACTATACTGTATGTATTAATTAGTGATAAAGTTCCTTAAACGTTACTATACTGTATGTATTAATTAGTGATAAAGTTCCTTAAACGTTACTATACTGTATGTATTAATTAGTGATAAAGTTCCTTAAACGTTACTATACTGTATGTATTAATTAGTGATAAAGTTCCTTAAACGTTACTATACTGTATGTATTAATTAGTGATAAAGTTCCTTAAACGTTACTATATTGTATGTATTAATTAGTGATAAAGTTCCTTAAACGTTACTATATTGTATGTATTAATTAGTGATAAAGTTCCTTAAACGTTACTATATTGTATGTATTAATTAGTGATAAAGTTCCTTAAACGTTACTATACTGTATGTATTAATTAGTGATAAAGTTCCTTAAACGTTACTATACTGTATGTATTAATTAGTGATAAAGTTCCTTAAACGTTACTATACTGTATGTATTAATTAGTGATAAAGTTCCTTAAACGTTACTATACTGTATGTATTAATTAGTGATAAAGTTCCTTAAACGTTACTATATACTGTATGTATTAATTAGTGATAAAGTTCCTTAAACGTTACTATATTGTATGTATTAATTAGTGATAAAGTTCCTTAAACGTTACTATATTGTATGTATTAATTAGTGATAAAGTTCCTTAAACGTTACTATATTGTATGTATTAATTAGTGATAAAGTTCCTTAAACGTTACTATATTGTATGTATTAATTAGTGATAAAGTTCCTTAAACGTTACTATATTGTATGTATTAATTAGTGATAAAGTTCCTTAAACGTTACTATACTGTATGTATTAATTAGTGATAAAGTTCCTTAAACGTTACTATACTGTATGTATTAATTAGTGATAAAGTTCCTTAAACGTTACTATACTGTATGTATTAATTAGTGATAAAGTTCCTTAAACGTTACTATACTGTATGTATTAATTAGTGATAAAGTTCCTTAAACGTTACTATACTGTATGTATTAATTAGTGATAAAGTTCCTTAAACGTTACTATACTGTATGTATTAATTAGTGATAAAGTTCCTTAAACGTTACTATACTGTATGTATTAATTAGTGATAAAGTTCCTTAAACGTTACTATACTGTATGTATTAATTAGTGATAAAGTTCCTTAAACGTTACTATATTGTATGTATTAATTAGTGATAAAGTTCCTTAAACGTTACTATACTGTATGTATTAATTAGTGATAAAGTTCCTTAAACGTTACTATACTGTATGTATTAATTAGTGATAAAGTTCCTTAAACGTTACTATACTGTATGTATTAATTAGTGATAAAGTTCCTTAAACGTTACTATACTGTATGTATTAATTAGTGATAAAGTTCCTTAAACGTTACTATACTGTATGTATTAATTAGTGATAAAGTTCCTTAAACGTTACTATACTGTATGTATTAATTAGTGATAAAGTTCCTTAAACGTTACTATACTGTATGTATTAATTAGTGATAAAGTTCCTTAAACGTTACTATACTGTATGTATTAATTAGTGATAAAGTTCCTTAAACGTTACTATACTGTATGTATTAATTAGTGATAAAGTTCCTTAAACGTTACTATATTGTATGTATTAATTAGTGATAAAGTTCCTTAAACGTTACTATACTGTATGTATTAATTAGTGATAAAGTTCCTTAAACGTTACTATACTGTATGTATTAATTAGTGATAAAGTTCCTTAAACGTTACTATACTGTATGTATTAATTAGTGATAAAGTTCCTTAAACGTTACTATACTGTATGTATTAATTAGTGATAAAGTTCCTTAAACGTTACTATACTGTATGTATTAATTAGTGATAAAGTTCCTTAAACGTTACTATACTGTATGTATTAATTAGTGATAAAGTTCCTTAAACGTTACTATACTGTATGTATTAATTAGTGATAAAGTTCCTTAAACGTTATTAATGTATTAATTAGTGATAAAGTTCCTTAAACGTTACTATATTGTATGTATTAATTAGTGATAAAGTTCCTTAAACGTTACTATATTGTATGTATTAATTAGTGATAAAGTTCCTTAAACGTTACTATATTGTATGTATTAATTAGTGATAAAGTTCCTTAAACGTTACTATATTGTATGTATTAATTAGTGATAAAGTTCCTTAAACGTTACTATACTGTATGTATTAATTAGTGATAAAGTTCCTTAAACGTTACTATACTGTATGTATTAATTAGTGATAAAGTTCCTTAAACGTTACTATACTGTATGTATTAATTAGTGATAAAGTTCCTTAAACGTTACTATACTGTATGTATTAATTAGTGATAAAGTTCCTTAAACGTTACTATACTGTATGTATTAATTAGTGATAAAGTTCCTTAAACGTTACTATACTGTATGTATTAATTAGTGATAAAGTTCCTTAAACGTTACTATACTGTATGTATTAATTAGTGATAAAGTTCCTTAAACGTTACTATACTGTATGTATTAATTAGTGATAAAGTTCCTTAAACGTTACTATATTGTATGTATTAATTAGTGATAAAGTTCCTTAAACGTTACTATATTGTATGTATTAATTAGTGATAAAGTTCCTTAAACGTTACTATATTGTATGTATTAATTAGTGATAAAGTTCCTTAAACGTTACTATATTGTATGTATTAATTAGTGATAAAGTTCCTTAAACGTTACTATACTGTATGTATTAATTAGTGATAAAGTTCCTTAAACGTTACTATACTGTATGTATTAATTAGTGATAAAGTTCCTTAAACGTTACTATACTGTATGTATTAATTAGTGATAAAGTTCCTTAAACGTTACTATACTGTATGTATTAATTAGTGATAAAGTTCCTTAAACGTTACTATACTGTATGTATTAATTAGTGATAAAGTTCCTTAAACGTTACTATACTGTATGTATTAATTAGTGATAAAGTTCCTTAAACGTTACTATACTGTATGTATTAATTAGTGATAAAGTTCCTTAAACGTTACTATACTGTATGTATTAATTAGTGATAAAGTTCCTTAAACGTTACTATACTGTATGTATTAATTAGTGATAAAGTTCCTTAAACGTTACTATATTGTATGTATTAATTAGTGATAAAGTTCCTTAAACGTTACTATACTGTATGTATTAATTAGTGATAAAGTTCCTTAAACGTTACTATACTGTATGTATTAATTAGTGATAAAGTTCCTTAAACGTTACTATACTGTATGTATTAATTAGTGATAAAGTTCCTTAAACGTTACTATACTGTATGTATTAATTAGTGATAAAGTTCCTTAAACGTTACTATACTGTATGTATTAATTAGTGATAAAGTTCCTTAAACGTTACTATACTGTATGTATTAATTAGTGATAAAGTTCCTTAAACGTTACTATACTGTATGTATTAATTAGTGATAAAGTTCCTTAAACGTTACTATATTGTATGTATTAATTAGTGATAAAGTTCCTTAAACGTTACTATATTGTATGTATTAATTAGTGATAAAGTTCCTTAAACGTTACTATATTGTATGTATTAATTAGTGATAAAGTTCCTTAAACGTTACTATATTGTATGTATTAATTAGTGATAAAGTTCCTTAAACGTTACTATACTGTATGTATTAATTAGTGATAAAGTTCCTTAAACGTTACTATACTGTATGTATTAATTAGTGATAAAGTTCCTTAAACGTTACTATACTGTATGTATTAATTAGTGATAAAGTTCCTTAAACGTTACTATACTGTATGTATTAATTAGTGATAAAGTTCCTTAAACGTTACTATACTGTATGTATTAATTAGTGATAAAGTTCCTTAAACGTTACTATACTGTATGTATTAATTAGTGATAAAGTTCCTTAAACGTTACTATACTGTATGTATTAATTAGTGATAAAGTTCCTTAAACGTTACTATACTGTATGTATTAATTAGTGATAAAGTTCCTTAAACGTTACTATACTGTATGTATTAATTAGTGATAAAGTTCCTTAAACGTTACTATACTGTATGTATTAATTAGTGATAAAGTTCCTTAAACGTTACTATACTGTATGTATTAATTAGTGATAAAGTTCCTTAAACGTTACTATACTGTATGTATTAATTAGTGATAAAGTTCCTTAAACGTTACTATACTGTATGTATTAATTAGTGATAAAGTTCCTTAAACGTTACTATATTGTATGTATTAATTAGTGATAAAGTTCCTTAAACGTTACTATACTGTATGTATTAATTAGTGATAAAGTTCCTTAAACGTTACTATACTGTATGTATTAATTAGTGATAAAGTTCCTTAAACGTTACTATACTGTATGTATTAATTAGTGATAAAGTTCCTTAAACGTTACTATACTGTATGTATTAATTAGTGATAAAGTTCCTTAAACGTTACTATACTGTATGTATTAATTAGTGATAAAGTTCCTTAAACGTTACTATACTGTATGTATTAATTAGTGATAAAGTTCCTTAAACGTTACTATACTGTATGTATTAATTAGTGATAAAGTTCCTTAAACGTTACTATACTGTATGTATTAATTAGTGATAAAGTTCCTTAAACGTTACTATACTGTATGTATTAATTAGTGATAAAGTTCCTTAAACGTTACTATACTGTATGTATTAATTAGTGATAAAGTTCCTTAAACGTTACTATACTGTATGTATTAATTAGTGATAAAGTTCCTTAAACGTTACTATACTGTATGTATTAATTAGTGATAAAGTTCCTTAAACGTTACTATATTGTATGTATTAATTAGTGATAAAGTTCCTTAAACGTTACTATACTGTATGTATTAATTAGTGATAAAGTTCCTTAAACGTTACTATACTGTATGTATTAATTAGTGATAAAGTTCCTTAAACGTTACTATACTGTATGTATTAATTAGTGATAAAGTTCCTTAAACGTTACTATATTGTATGTATTAATTAGTGATAAAGTTCCTTAAACGTTACTATACTGTATGTATTAATTAGTGATAAAGTTCCTTAAACGTTACTATACTGTATGTATTAATTAGTGATAAAGTTCCTTAAACGTTACTATACTGTATGTATTAATTAGTGATAAAGTTCCTTAAACGTTACTATACTGTATGTATTAATTAGTGATAAAGTTCCTTAAACGTTACTATACTGTATGTATTAATTAGTGATAAAGTTCCTTAAACGTTACTATACTGTATGTATTAATTAGTGATAAAGTTCCTTAAACGTTACTATATTGTATGTATTAATTAGTGATAAAGTTCCTTAAACGTTACTATATTGTATGTATTAATTAGTGATAAAGTTCCTTAAACGTTACTATATTGTATGTATTAATTAGTGATAAAGTTCCTTAAACGTTACTATACTGTATGTATTAATTAGTGATAAAGTTCCTTAAACGTTACTATACTGTATGTATTAATTAGTGATAAAGTTCCTTAAACGTTACTATACTGTATGTATTAATTAGTGATAAAGTTCCTTAAACGTTACTATACTGTATGTATTAATTAGTGATAAAGTTCCTTAAACGTTACTATACTGTATGTATTAATTAGTGATAAAGTTCCTTAAACGTTACTATACTGTATGTATTAATTAGTGATAAAGTTCCTTAAACGTTACTATACTGTATGTATTAATTAGTGATAAAGTTCCTTAAACGTTACTATATTGTATGTATTAATTAGTGATAAAGTTCCTTAAACGTTACTATATTGTATGTATTAATTAGTGATAAAGTTCCTTAAACGTTACTATACTGTATGTATTAATTAGTGATAAAGTTCCTTAAACGTTACTATACTGTATGTATTAATTAGTGATAAAGTTCCTTAAACGTTACTATACTGTATGTATTAATTAGTGATAAAGTTCCTTAAACGTTACTATACTGTATGTATTAATTAGTGATAAAGTTCCTTAAACGTTACTATACTGTATGTATTAATTAGTGATAAAGTTCCTTAAACGTTACTATACTGTATGTATTAATTAGTGATAAAGTTCCTTAAACGTTACTATACTGTATGTATTAATTAGTGATAAAGTTCCTTAAACGTTACTATATTGTATGTATTAATTAGTGATAAAGTTCCTTAAACGTTACTATACTGTATGTATTAATTAGTGATAAAGTTCCTTAAACGTTACTATACTGTATGTATTAATTAGTGATAAAGTTCCTTAAACGTTACTATATTGTATGTATTAATTAGTGATAAAGTTCCTTAAACGTTACTATACTGTATGTATTAATTAGTGATAAAGTTCCTTAAACGTTACTATACTGTATGTATTAATTAGTGATAAAGTTCCTTAAACGTTACTATACTGTATGTATTAATTAGTGATAAAGTTCCTTAAACGTTACTATACTGTATGTATTAATTAGTGATAAAGTTCCTTAAACGTTACTATACTGTATGTATTAATTAGTGATAAAGTTCCTTAAACGTTACTATACTGTATGTATTAATTAGTGATAAAGTTCCTTAAACGTTACTATACTGTATGTATTAATTAGTGATAAAGTTCCTTAAACGTTACTATACTGTATGTATTAATTAGTGATAAAGTTCCTTAAACGTTACTATACTGTATGTATTAATTAGTGATAAAGTTCCTTAAACGTTACTATATTGTATGTATTAATTAGTGATAAAGTTCCTTAAACGTTACTATATTGTATGTATTAATTAGTGATAAAGTTCCTTAAACGTTACTATATTGTATGTATTAATTAGTGATAAAGTTCCTTAAACGTTACTATACTGTATGTATTAATTAGTGATAAAGTTCCTTAAACGTTACTATACTGTATGTATTAATTAGTGATAAAGTTCCTTAAACGTTACTATACTGTATGTATTAATTAGTGATAAAGTTCCTTAAACGTTACTATACTGTATGTATTAATTAGTGATAAAGTTCCTTAAACGTTACTATACTGTATGTATTAATTAGTGATAAAGTTCCTTAAACGTTACTATACTGTATGTATTAATTAGTGATAAAGTTCCTTAAACGTTACTATACTGTATGTATTAATTAGTGATAAAGTTCCTTAAACGTTACTATATTGTATGTATTAATTAGTGATAAAGTTCCTTAAACGTTACTATATTGTATGTATTAATTAGTGATAAAGTTCCTTAAACGTTACTATACTGTATGTATTAATTAGTGATAAAGTTCCTTAAACGTTACTATACTGTATGTATTAATTAGTGATAAAGTTCCTTAAACGTTACTATACTGTATGTATTAATTAGTGATAAAGTTCCTTAAACGTTACTATACTGTATGTAATATTAGTGATAAAGTTCCTTAAACGTTACTATACTGTATGTATTAATTAGTGATAAAGTTCCTTAAACGTTACTATACTGTATGTATTAATTAGTGATAAAGTTCCTTAAACGTTACTATATTGTATGTATTAATTAGTGATAAAGTTCCTTAAACGTTACTATATTGTATGTATTAATTAGTGATAAAGTTCCTTAAACGTTACTATACTGTATGTATTAATTAGTGATAAAGTTCCTTAAACGTTACTATACTGTATGTATTAATTAGTGATAAAGTTCCTTAAACGTTACTATACTGTATGTATTAATTAGTGATAAAGTTCCTTAAACGTTACTATACTGTATGTATTAATTAGTGATAAAGTTCCTTAAACGTTACTATATTGTATGTATTAATTAGTGATAAAGTTCCTTAAACGTTACTATACTGTATGTATTAATTAGTGATAAAGTTCCTTAAACGTTACTATATTGTATGTATTAATTAGTGATAAAGTTCCTTAAACGTTACTATACTGTATGTATTAATTAGTGATAAAGTTCCTTAAACGTTACTATACTGTATGTATTAATTAGTGATAAAGTTCCTTAAACGTTACTATACTGTATGTATTAATTAGTGATAAAGTTCCTTAAACGTTACTATACTGTATGTATTAATTAGTGATAAAGTTCCTTAAACGTTACTATACTGTATGTATTAATTAGTGATAAAGTTCCTTAAACGTTACTATACTGTATGTATTAATTAGTGATAAAGTTCCTTAAACGTTACTATACTGTATGTATTAATTAGTGATAAAGTTCCTTAAACGTTACTATATTGTATGTATTAATTAGTGATAAAGTTCCTTAAACGTTACTATACTGTATGTATTAATTAGTGATAAAGTTCCTTAAACGTTACTATACTGTATGTATTAATTAGTGATAAAGTTCCTTAAACGTTACTATACTGTATGTATTAATTAGTGATAAAGTTCCTTAAACGTTACTATACTGTATGTATTAATTAGTGATAAAGTTCCTTAAACGTTACTATATTGTATGTATTAATTAGTGATAAAGTTCCTTAAACGTTACTATATTGTATGTATTAATTAGTGATAAAGTTCCTTAAACGTTACTATATTGTATGTATTAATTAGTGATAAAGTTCCTTAAACGTTACTATACTGTATGTATTAATTAGTGATAAAGTTCCTTAAACGTTACTATACTGTATGTATTAATTAGTGATAAAGTTCCTTAAACGTTACTATACTGTATGTATTAATTAGTGATAAAGTTCCTTAAACGTTACTATACTGTATGTATTAATTAGTGATAAAGTTCCTTAAACGTTACTATACTGTATGTATTAATTAGTGATAAAGTTCCTTAAACGTTACTATACTGTATGTATTAATTAGTGATAAAGTTCCTTAAACGTTACTATACTGTATGTATTAATTAGTGATAAAGTTCCTTAAACGTTACTATATTGTATGTATTAATTAGTGATAAAGTTCCTTAAACGTTACTATACTGTATGTATTAATTAGTGATAAAGTTCCTTAAACGTTACTATACTGTATGTATTAATTAGTGATAAAGTTCCTTAAACGTTACTATACTGTATGTATTAATTAGTGATAAAGTTCCTTAAACGTTACTATACTGTATGTATTAATTAGTGATAAAGTTCCTTAAACGTTACTATACTGTATGTATTAATTAGTGATAAAGTTCCTTAAACGTTACTATACTGTATGTATTAATTAGTGATAAAGTTCCTTAAACGTTACTATATTGTATGTATTAATTAGTGATAAAGTTCCTTAAACGTTACTATACTGTATGTATTAATTAGTGATAAAGTTCCTTAAACGTTACTATACTGTATGTATTAATTAGTGATAAAGTTCCTTAAACGTTACTATATTGTATGTATTAATTAGTGATAAAGTTCCTTAAACGTTACTATATTGTATGTATTAATTAGTGATAAAGTTCCTTAAACGTTACTATATTGTATGTATTAATTAGTGATAAAGTTCCTTAAACGTTACTATACTGTATGTATTAATTAGTGATAAAGTTCCTTAAACGTTACTATACTGTATGTATTAATTAGTGATAAAGTTCCTTAAACGTTACTATACTGTATGTATTAATTAGTGATAAAGTTCCTTAAACGTTACTATACTGTATGTATTAATTAGTGATAAAGTTCCTTAAACGTTACTATATTGTATGTATTAATTAGTGATAAAGTTCCTTAAACGTTACTATATTGTATGTATTAATTAGTGATAAAGTTCCTTAAACGTTACTATATTGTATGTATTAATTAGTGATAAAGTTCCTTAAACGTTACTATATTGTATGTATTAATTAGTGATAAAGTTCCTTAAACGTTACTATACTGTATGTATTAATTAGTGATAAAGTTCCTTAAACGTTACTATACTGTATGTATTAATTAGTGATAAAGTTCCTTAAACGTTACTATACTGTATGTATTAATTAGTGATAAAGTTCCTTAAACGTTACTATATTGTATGTATTAATTAGTGATAAAGTTCCTTAAACGTTACTATATTGTATGTATTAATTAGTGATAAAGTTCCTTAAACGTTACTATATTGTATGTATTAATTAGTGATAAAGTTCCTTAAACGTTACTATATTGTATGTATTAATTAGTGATAAAGTTCCTTAAACGTTACTATACTGTATGTATTAATTAGTGATAAAGTTCCTTAAACGTTACTATACTGTATGTATTAATTAGTGATAAAGTTCCTTAAACGTTACTATACTGTATGTATTAATTAGTGATAAAGTTCCTTAAACGTTACTATATTGTATGTATTAATTAGTGATAAAGTTCCTTAAACGTTACTATACTGTATGTATTAATTAGTGATAAAGTTCCTTAAACGTTACTATACTGTATGTATTAATTAGTGATAAAGTTCCTTAAACGTTACTATACTGTATGTATTAATTAGTGATAAAGTTCCTTAAACGTTACTATACTGTATGTATTAATTAGTGATAAAGTTCCTTAAACGTTACTATACTGTATGTATTAATTAGTGATAAAGTTCCTTAAACGTTACTATATTGTATGTATTAATTAGTGATAAAGTTCCTTAAACGTTACTATATTGTATGTATTAATTAGTGATAAAGTTCCTTAAACGTTACTATATTGTATGTATTAATTAGTGATAAAGTTCCTTAAACGTTACTATACTGTATGTATTAATTAGTGATAAAGTTCCTTAAACGTTACTATACTGTATGTATTAATTAGTGATAAAGTTCCTTAAACGTTACTATACTGTATGTATTAATTAGTGATAAAGTTCCTTAAACGTTACTATACTGTATGTATTAATTAGTGATAAAGTTCCTTAAACGTTACTATACTGTATGTATTAATTAGTGATAAAGTTCCTTAAACGTTACTATATTGTATGTATTAATTAGTGATAAAGTTCTTTAAACGTTACTATACTGTATGTATTAATTAGTGATAAAGTTCCTTAAACGTTACTATACTGTATGTATTAATTAGTGATAAAGTTCCTTAAACGTTACTATACTGTATGTATTAATTAGTGATAAAGTTCCTTAAACGTTACTATACTGTATGTATTAATTAGTGATAAAGTTCCTTAAACGTTACTATACTGTATGTATTAATTAGTGATAAAGTTCCTTAAACGTTACTATACTGTATGTATTAATTAGTGATAAAGTTCCTTAAACGTTACTATACTGTATGTATTAATTAGTGATAAAGTTCCTTAAACGTTACTATACTGTATGTATTAATTAGTGATAAAGTTCCTTAAACGTTACTATACTGTATGTATTAATTAGTGATAAAGTTCCTTAAACGTTACTATATTAATTAGTGATAAAGTTCCTGTATGTATTAATTAGTGATAAAGTTCCTTAAACGTTACTATATTGTATGTATTAATTAGTGATAAAGTTCCTTAAACGTTACTATATTGTATGTATTAATTAGTGATAAAGTTCTTTAAGGTTACTATATTGTATGTATTAATTAGTGATAAAGTTCCTTAAACGTTACTATATTGTATGTATTAATTAGTGATAAAGTTCCTTAAACGTTACTATACTGTATGTATTAATTAGTGATAAAGTTCCTTAAACGTTACTATACTGTATGTATTAATTAGTGATAAAGTTCCTTAAACGTTACTATATTGTATGTATTAATTAGTGATAAAGTTCCTTAAACGTTACTATACTGTATGTATTAATTAGTGATAAAGTTCCTTAAACGTTACTATACTGTATGTATTAATTAGTGATAAAGTTCCTTAAACGTTACTATACTGTATGTATTAATTAGTGATAAAGTTCCTTAAACGTTACTATACTGTATGTATTAATTAGTGATAAAGTTCCTTAAACGTTACTATTCTGTATGTATTAATTAGTGATAAAGTTCCTTAAACGTTACTATATTGTATGTATTAATTAGTGATAAAGTTCTTTAAGGTTACTATATTGTATGTATTAATTAGTGATAAAGTTCCTTAAACGTTACTATATTGTATGTATTAATTAGTGATAAAGTTCCTTAAACCTTACTATACTGTATGTATTAATTAGTGATAAAGTTCCTTAAACATTACTATACTGTATGTATTAATTAGTGATAAAGTTCCTTAAACGTTACTATACTGTATGTATTAATTAGTGATAAAGTTCCTTAAAGGTTACTATACTGTATGTATTAATTAGTGATAAAGTTCCTTAAAGGTTACTCTACTGTATGTATTAATTAGTGATAAAGTTCCTTAAAGGTTACTATACTGTATGTATTAATTAGTGATAAAGTTCCTTAAACGTTACTATATTGTATGTATTAATTAGTGATAAAGTTCTTTAAACGTTACTATACTGTATGTATTAATTAGTGATAATGTTCCTTAAACGTTACTATACTGTATGTATTAATTAGTGATAAAGTTCTTTAAACGTTACCATACTGTATGTATTAATTAGTGATAAAGTTCCTTAAACGTTACTATACTGTATGTATTAATTAGTGATAAAGTTCCTTAAACGTTACTATACTGTATGTATTAATTAGTGATAAAGTTCCTTAAACGTTACTATACTGTATGTATTAATTATGATAAAGTTCCTTAAACGTTACTATACTGTATGTATTAATTAGTGATGAAGTTCCTTAAACGTTACCATACTGTATGTATTAATTAGTGATAAAGTTCCTTAAACGTTACTATACTGTATGTATTAATTAGTGATAAAGTTCCTTAAACGTTACTATACTGTATGTATTAATTAGTGATAAAGTTCCTTAAACGTTACTATACTGTATGTATTAATTAGTGATAAAGTTCCTTAAACGTTACTATACTGTATGTATTAATTAGTGATAAAGTTCCTTAAACGTTACCATACTGTATGTATTAATTAGTGATAAAGTTCCTTAAACGTTACTATACTGTATGTATTAATTAGTGATAAAGTTCCTTAAACGTTACTGTACTGTATGTATTAATTAGTGATAAAGTTCTTTAAACGTTACTTCTGTTAACAATTTTTTAGGTAAAGATACTGTGGTTTTAAAGTAAGAATAAATGTGTTTAAGATCATGTTAGTGTGTTGTAAGTAAGAATGTATTTTTAATATACAAATTATGAAGGAAAAGTAGCTATTTCTTTATTTATATTTTACCATTTGGTAATCAAACCCTGGATTTTAAAGTTGTAAGTTCGTTTCCCCTTTGATATAATGATTGTCTGTATTGAAATATTATTGTGTATATTGTGTATACTTGTTTTTCACTTCTAGATAACAAAAATAGCACGAGTAGATAAAATTACGGATGTTTCTCATGTACAAAATCTTCTAATAAGTATCAGACTTTTCTACTGTACAAAATCTACTAATAAGTATCAGACTTTTCTACTGTACAAAATCTTCTAATAAGTATCAGACTTTTCTACTGTACAAAATCTTCTAATAAGTATCAGACTTTTCTACTGTACAAAATCTTCTAATAAGTATCAGACTTTTCTACTGTACAAAATCTACTAATAAGTATCAGACTTTTCTACTGTACAAAATCTTCTAATAAGTATCAGACTTTTCTACTGTACAAAATCTACTAATAAGTATCAGACTTTTCTACTGTACAAAATCTACTAATAAGTATCAGACTTTTCTACTGTACAAAATCTACTAATAAGTATCAGACTTTTCTACTGTACAAAATCTACTAATAAGTATCAGACTTTTCTACTGTACAAAATCTACTAATAAGTATCAGACTTTTCTACTGTACAAAATCTACTAATAAGTATCAGACTTTTCTACTGTACAGAATCTACTAATAAGTATCAGACTTTTCTACTGTACAAAATCTACTAATAAGTATCAGACTTTTCTACTGTACAGAATCTACTAATAAGTATCAGACTTTTCTACTGTACAAAATCTACTAATAAGTATCAGACCTTCATCGATGTTTTATCACATGTAAAACATTAGACAAATGTACAAGCTCAAATTTACTACTTGCCCTCTCTAATGGTTAAGGTTGACGTACTGTACGTGTTGGTTTCGTTTTGTTGTTCTTTTTTATTTTGTCCAAAACTACTCGAGGGCTATCTACGCTAGCTGTCCCTAGTTTAGCCGTGTAAGGCTAGAGGGAAGGCAGCTAGTCATTACCACCCACCGCCAACTCTTGGGCTGCTCTTTAACCAATGAATAGTGGGATTGACCGAACATTATATAGCCCCCACTGCTGAAAGAGTGAGCATGTTTGGTTACGTGTTGGATTGTCCCTTATTTATAGTGAAGAATCCAGATTATGGATATGAACTGTAGGTATTGTCCAGCTACTCAAAACGGTACCCTACACGGTAACAAAAAACAACAAAAAAACACTGTATTTTTTTGAAAATGGTTCAGTAAGAGGTTCTTGGAAGATTCGTAACTAATACCAGATGCGCTCATTGTCTGAGAATTATGCAAGTCATATTCGTGACGAACAAAAAATAGGGTTTAAAGAAAAAGGTGACAGGATGTAATAACTGTCGACTTTCGACTTTGTATGCATGAATTATTAGTAGCATTCATCTAGTATATTTTTTTTGTAACTCATACTATGAAGAAAATTGTTGAAGATATCGAGACATATTTGCGCTCGTCTTGGAATAGTAATGCTTATTTCACGTCAGTGAAGAGATGGGGTTGGCCTGTGGCAGAGCTCAGGATATTGGAGCTGACGAATCGAGTTCGATTCTGTGCGATAGTGAAAAAGATTCGCCGTAAGTTAGCTGTGAGTGCGTTATAAGAGTGACGGTAAATCATTTAGCATAGTTGGTGAGTGTTAGGGTGTCGCTGATTGGACCGATGACCATAGGGAAGGAAGCCAATTAGCAACACCGTACCACCCACGAACATCGTCAGATTACGTGAGGAGTTTTACAAAATCGTTTAGCGTGGATCATTCCTCTTTCACTTCATCTTAAAAAAAAATCCGTTGTGTTGATTTTGAGCCTGGACTGTGTAAAATCTTTTCTTTTATAACGTGACTCGAATGTGTCGTTACCCTAAACACTGTGAATGCATTGTTACCCAATCGCTGTAGGATTTATTATTTCTCACGAACGTTTACCGTCTCTACATCACCCAGCTGTGCGACATCGTGAAAATACTTTTAACTCCTGGTTTTCTTTCGGTGGCTTTACCGACATATTCCTCTATTTACACTTCGAAGTTAGTTGCATATGCCCAAAAGGAAATGAACTGTTTGCATTCCTCGGGCTTGTGAGGGATTTATGGGAACCTCAAATAAAGGAACATTATTCATCTTTGGGCAATAATTCTTGCTGGATTTATTAAGAAGGCCATGAGAAACTGGAATCCATGATCATCAGAACTTGTCACAAGAGGTCGCTGTCTATTTAATGTGGTAATCATTCGTATCATTGGTAGGTGGCCTACATCTTAAGATGGTTTCATAGATAGTTAGACGAGTTGTCTAGCATTCAGTACAGTGTTAAGTGTCGGATGGCATCTGTGAAATTTGCCAAATAATTAGTGTTTCACAGTTCACTTATGACACCTCACCTCTCCCACGGGCAAGCGTTGCCTAGTAACAAGAGATTGACAACTGGGAAACAGGATTCACAGTCACCATTTTTTATTCGTGGTTTACTGGTCTGTTTAAAGATATTTTAAAACTTAGTTTCATGAGAATATATGATTTCTTCAGAAATTAAAACTGAGTGCAAAAGAAAGAAAGTGTTGGACATAATATTATTTAAATAGTTTAAATGAAGTTAAGTTTCATAAAGAGCAAACGGAATAAATATCATTAAAAACCAGCTTTATTTTTAAGCGCAACATTGAGCATCAGTTAAATATACAGTAATTAAAAACCTTCCTTAATTATTGAGTAGAGACCCGGCATGGCCAGGTGGGTTAATGTGTTCGACTCGTAATCTGAAGGCCGTGGATTCGAATCCCAGTCGCACCAAACATGCTCGCTCTTTCAGCCGTGGGGGCGTTATAATGTGACGGTCAATCCCATTGTTCGTTGGTAAAAGAGTAGCCCAAGAGTTGGCGGTGGGTAGTGATGATTAGATGCTTTCCCTCTTTCCAACACTGCTAAATTAGGAACGGCTTGCGCATATAGCCCTCTTGTAGCTTTGCGCGAAATTCAAAAACAAACAAAAGTAAATATTTATTGAGTTATGAGGGTTTCTTTTAATATTTCAATTTGTTTGAGAAATGTCTATTGATAATTATGTTTTACAGAAACTAATATAATTATTTAAGTTTCTTAAGTACTTCATGTGTTTTTAAAACATTATGGACTCAGTAAGTACCCTAGAAGATATCTATTCAGTTTAGTGGTAAATCTTCGGTTTTACCAACACACATAAACAACAATAAAAATACACAAAGGGCCAATCATGAGCCCACTGACTTATCATTCAACCAACGGTAATGGTGTTGTTCCACACTCTGAAATAAACATTATTATAAAACTGCATATTGTTTTCATTATTATTTTACGTAATTGTGTTGTAGTTATAACTAATAACCAATACCACGTAATACGGAATAAATTCATTGTAAAATTAGGTTGAACAACAAGCAGTTACAATATATTTACCAACAGTTTGTGATCCATAGGTACAATATATACTTTCCAGTTATTTTATTTTTTATATTTTAGGTTTCGTTTTATTTGCATATTTCCTGAGAACGTTTTTTATAAAAGTGTCAACAAATCGTTTGCATATAAATCACCCATTTTAGATGCAAATATCATATTCATGAGTATCGTTCTTGTATGTCCATTTAAAATAAGCCGCCGTAGGTTATTTCATGATATCGAGTGGATAAGAGACGACACTTTATACGAAAGAGATTGAACTTAATAACAACTAATAACAAGGAGATTTATAGTAATATCAAATAAAAATAAATAATTATAGCTTTCGTTTATAATAGATTCATAAAAGTAAAAACAAGTATACATGCTCAACATGTTACAGTAGAGTGTAACTCATAAACATGGCAAATTGAAAACGCTGTTTAAGTGATACTGGCAGCTTCTTGAAGAGTATTTCTTATAGTATAAAAAACTAGTTAATATTCGTAAGGTCTATAATGAGTCAAGCCATTATTAAGATATAAAAATATAAAATAAATTAAAAAGCTCAAGTCATTTGTAAATCATTCGGTGTACTATATTGTAGTTGTTTACTTGTAACAGTAACTCAATTCGTCTGCTGCATTGTATATCTTTACATGTTATCACAGTAATTCATTTGGTGTGCTAAAGTGTATATCTTTACATGTTATCACAGTAATTCATTTGGTGTGCTAAAGTGTATATCTTTACATGTTATCACAGTAATTCATTTGGTCTACTAAAGTGTATATCTTTACATGTTATGAGAGTAATTCATTTGGTGTGCTAAAGTGTATATCTTTACATGTTATGAGAGTAATTCATTTGGTGTGCTAAAGTGTATATCTTTACATGTTATCACAGTAATTCATTTGGTCTACTAAAGTGTATATCTTTACATGTTATGACAGTTATTCATTTGGTGTGCTAAAGTGTATATCTTTACATGTCATGAGAGTAATTCATTTGGTCTACTATACTGTATAAGTTTACTGGTTCTAACAGTAATTCATTTGTTGCACTATATTATGTATGTTTACTTGTTGTAAAAGTAATTCATTTAGTGTAGTATATTGTATGTGTTTACTGGATGTAACCGTAATTTATTTGGTGTACGAAACTGTATAAGTTTACTGGTTTGTGATAGTAGTTCATTTTGTATACTATATTGTATATGTTTACTGATTGTAACAGTAGTTTATTTTGTGTACTATATTGTATATGTTTACTGATTGTAACAGTAGTTTATTTTGTGTACTATATTGTATATGTTTACTGATTGTAACAGTAGTTCATTTTGTATACTATATTGTATATGTTTACTGATTGTAACAGTAGTTCATTTTGTATACTATATTGTATATGTTTACTGATTGTAACAGTAGTTCATTTTGTATACTATATTGTATATGTTTACTGATTGTAACAGTAGTTCATTTTGTATACTATATTGTATATGTTTACTGATTGTAACAGTAGTTCATTTTGTACACTATATTGTATATGTTTACTGATTGTAACAGTAGTTTATTTTGTACACTATATTGTATATGTTTACTGATTGTAACAGTAGTTCATTTTGTATACTATATTGTATATGTTTACTGATTGTAACAGTAGTTTATTTTGTACACTATATTGTATATGTTTACTGATTGTAACAGTAGTTCATTTTGTACTGACTATATTTTGTATATGTTTACTGATTGTAACAGTAGTTCATTTTGTATACTATATTGTATATGTTTACTGATTGTAACAGTAGTTCATTTTGTATACTATATTGTGTATGTTTACTGATTGTAACAGTAGTTCATTTTGTGTACTATATTGTATATGTTTACTGATTGTAACAGTTTTTTTGGGAAGTTTGAACAAGATTAACATTTTAAGATGGTTGTGTATTCGTAATCTGAGAGTCGCGGGTTCGAATCCCAATTGCACCAAACATTCTTGCCATTTCAGCCAGCGGTCGTTATTAAGTTACTGTCAATCACACAGGTCATTGGTAAAGGAGTAACCCAAGAACTAGCTGTCGGTGAGGATGACTAGCTTCCTTCTATCTTGTCTTACACTTTTAATTTAGAAACGTATATCGCAGATAGCCCTCCTGTGGCTTTCTGCAAAATTCAAACTAAGAAAACATAATAGAATAGTTCTGAACTTTGACAATTTAAATAACATATAAGGTGGTATCTGTATGATATAGTTAGCTATACTTATGTTTGAATTTTAGTTGCATAGAATCCTTTGACATTTAATATATTGAAGAAAGGAAAATGTGTTTTTTTTCTTTTCAGTTGTCATAGCTCGAGAAAAAATGCTTCGAGTGTCAAAAGCAAATGATTTATTGACGAAAAAACTCAAACACTAGGTTTTGAAAGTGAGAGAGAAATCCACAATACAGCTATATTTGTAGCTCCTAACGTTATTTTCATAACTTTAATTTCAAAAGTTTAGACCATCAAAGTTAAGAATATTTTACTGGTATCTACATAATATTTTACGTATCATAGTATTGAAGTTGAAACATATTCAAAACTTAAAACAAATAAATTAAAGGCTACTAAAGCGACATAAAACCAATAATATTAATGAAGCTTTGGTTCTCTTACATATTTTAAGATAGCCCGCCATGGCCAGGTGGTTAAGGCACTCGACTCGTGATCTGAGAGTAAGAGTTCGAACCCCCGTCACATCAAACATGCTCGCCCATTCAACCGTGGGGACATTATAATGTGCGGTCATTCCATTATTCGTTGGAAAAGAGTAGTCCAAGAGTTGGCGGTGGGTGGTTGTGGTGGCTCGTTGCCTTCCCTGTAGCATTAAACTACAAATTTAGGGACGGCTAGCGCAGATAGCCCTCGTGTAACTTTGTACGAAATTCAAAACAAACCAAACCAAATATTTCAAGGTTTTGACACAAAACGTATAGTAAAGAGATTAATAGAGAAATGTGTTTATATCTTGGATAAAAGTCCACTTAAATGTTGTAACCAATCCTAGATGGTAAAGTAAGTTGTGAGTAGACATTTTCCCACATTATTGTCCCTGGAAATTATTATAAGTATTTCTTTACCAATACTTGTTTAAAACTATGAAATAAAAGATATTTAAATTTACTCTATTAATCTGCAATGAGACGAAAATATAAATCTTTCAAATATAACATTGAAACCAGAAATCCCACGTCTTATAACCAGTGCATTAAAGAAGCAGTTAGTAACCGTAGTTTCGAAGGACCCCGTATTTAGAGATCACGGTCTAGTTCAAGTCACCTGTTGTTTTATATTATATCCAGCAAAACTCTCTAAATGTAAAAATTATCCGGAAAATTAGGTAATCCTTAATATATTTTCAAAATGAAATACGTATAAAACGTATTATGTTTTGTCCTATAATTATATGCAAAACACAAGTTTGTTTGTTTTAAATTTCGTGCAAAACTACTCGAGGGCTATCTGCGCTCGCCGTCCCTAATTTAGCAGTGCAAAACTAGAAGGGAAGGCAGCTAGTCATCACCACCCACTGCCAACTCTTGGGCTACTCTTTTACCAATGAATAGTGGGATTGACCGTCACATTATAACGCGCCCACGGCTGAAAGGGCGAGCATGTTTGGTGCGACGGGGATTCGAACCCGCGACCCTCCGAGCAAAACACAAGAAACTCGCTCTCACAAAAGATTCTATTTTTCTGGTTGGCTGGACATTACCTCTGACGTAAGCAGTACAAGAGTTTTAAAGAAATTTATACGGGAATATCTGTCTTCGATGAAATTCATAAGAATAAGGAAATCATTACGATATAACACGAAATAAAATATTATATCTTTTGCCAAATTAAACATGGAGATTTGAATATCTTTTGTTTTTTGTATTGTTTAAGACAAGTAGTTTGAGTATAGCTATGGAAAAAGAAAGAATGTTTTATTATTAGTTTAATGTTAAATAGTTTTAGCCTGCTATATACGCTAACGTGAAACTATATAAACTTTGTCACAGAATAGCTCATTCGAGATACTAGGTGAGGTGGTTAACCGATTCTTTAGATCTCGCGAGGTCATTATGACCTCTCTCTTATTGATTAGATTTCATGTGTTTTGACACTGTACTTTCCACATGTGTAAAAGAAGAAAACATGCTGACAAAAACTGAAGCTGGTTCTTACTCTAGGCCTAATTCATGACGAGGAGAAATCAATTTGACGAAATAATTATTTTCTGCGCATGATATGGGTATTATAACTTTAATTAAAATAAAGTATTTGACTCTATTATTGAAATAAGCAAAGTGTGAGTATTTTATTAAATTTAATGATACTGTTCCAGCAATTTATACATTAAAATATGTTTTGTTAGTGATATATTTTTCAGCTATACATGACAGAACTTTCAACGACAGAAACAGCTAAGTACAACTTAGTACAACTTACAAGATTAATTGTGCGATCACAAACTAAGATGGCATGCACTTGGTAAGTGTTGTAATATGTAACACACTTTTACAGACTGTATTATAACACACAGTGAGATATTGACTTTATATATATCTTCAGCACAGCAAATGCCTGCTTTAAAACGCAAAAGTCTAAAACTGTTATTTAGAAAGACATCACTTGTACACAATGAGGGGAAGTTACAATACAGTTTACCTACTTCTTTAATACAAGGTGGGAGTGAAGTTACAATACAGTTTACCTACTTCATTAATACAGGGTGGGAGTGAAGTTACAATACAGTTTACCTACTTCATTAATACAGGGTAGGAGTGAAGTTACAATACAGTTTACCTACTTCTTTAATACAGGGTGGGAGTGAAGTTACAATACAGTTTACCTACTTCATTAATACAGGGTAGGAGTGAAGTTACAATACAGTTTACCTACTTCATTAATACAGGGTAAGAGTGAAGTTACAATACAGTTTACCTACTTCTTTAATACAGGGTAGGAGTGAAGTTACAATACAGTTTACCTACTTCATTAATACAGGGTGGGAGTGAAGTTACAATTCAGTTTACCTACTTCATTAATACAGGGTGGGCGTGAAGTTACAATACAGTTTACCTACTTCATTTATACAGGGTAGGAGTGAAGTTACAATACAGTTTACCTACTTCATTAATAATGGGTAGGAGTGAAGTTACAATACAGTTTACCTACTTCATTAATACAGGGTTGGAGTGAAGTTACAATACAGTTTACCTACTTCATTAATACAGGGCGGGAGTGAAGTTAGAGTACAGTTCACCTACTTCATTAATACAGGGTAGGAGTGAAGTTACAATACAGTTTACCTACTTCATTAATACAGGGTAGGAGTGAAGTTACAATACAGTTTACCTACTTCATTAATACAGGGTAGGAGTGAAGTTACAATACCGTTTACTTACTTCATTAATACAGGGTAAGAGTGAAGTTACAATACAGTTTACCTACTTCATTTATACAGGGTAGGAGTGAAGTTACAATACAGTTTACCTACTTCATTAATAATGGGTAGGAGTGAAGTTACAATACAGTTTACCTACTTCATTAATACAGGGTTGGAGTGAAGTTACAATACAGTTTACCTACTTCATTAATACAGGGCGGGAGTGAAGTTAGAGTACAGTTCACCTACTTCATTAATACAGGGTAGGAGTGAAGTTACAATACAGTTTACCTACTTCATTAATACAGGGTAGGAGTGAAGTTACAATACAGTTTACCTACTTCATTAATACAGGGTAGGAGTGAAGTTACAATACCGTTTACTTACTTCATTAATACAGGGTAAGAGTGAAGTTACAATACAGTTTACCTACTTCTTTAATACAGGGTGGGAGTGAAGTTACAATTCAGTTTACCTACTTCATTAATGCAGGGTGGGCGTGAAGTTACAATACAGTTTACCTACTTCATTAATACAGGGTAGGAGTGAAGTTACAATACAGTTTACCTACTTCATTAACACAGGGTAGGAGTGAAGTTACAATACAGTTTACCTACTTCATTAATACAGGGTAGGAGTGAAGTTACAATACAGTTTACCTACTTCATTAATACAGGGTTGGAGTGAAGTTACAATACAGTTTACCTACTTCATTAATACAGGGTTGGAGTGAAGTTAGAAAACAGTTTACCTACTTCATTAATACAGGGCGGGAGTGAAGTTACAATACAGTTTACCTACTTGATTAATACAGGGTAGGAGTGAAGTTACAATACAGTTTACCTACTTGATTAATACAGGGTAGGAGTGAAGTTACAATACAGTTTAGCTACTTCATTAATACAGAGTAGGAGTGAAGTTACAATACAGTTTACCTACTTGATTACTACAGGGTAGGAGTAAAGTTACAATACAGTTTACCTACTTGATTAATACAGGGTAGGAGTGAAGTTACAATACAGTTTACCTACTTGATTAATACAGGGTAGGAGTGAAGTTACAATACAGTTTAGCTACTTCATTAATACAGGGTAGGAGTGAAGTTACAATACAGTTTACCTACTTCATTAATACAGGGTAGGAGTGAAGTTACAATACAGTACAGTTTACCTACTTCATTAGTAGAGGGTAGGAGTGAAGTTACAATACACTTTACCTATTTCATTAATACAGGGTAGGAGTGAAGTTACAATACACTTTACCTACTTCATTAATACAGGATAGGAGTGAAGTTACAATACAGTTTACCTACTTCATTAATACAGGGTAGGAGTGAAGCTACAATACAGTTTACTTACTTCATTAATACAGGGTAGGAGTGAAGTTACAATACAGTTGCTACTAAAGAAAGAGTCGCAAAATTAAAATAATTAGTTTTAGTTTTAGTTCTAGGATAATAGTTGTAGACTAATCTATGTTCAAATGAAACTACTGCATTGAAACTTTTGTCCTACCCTTTATAGTATCACCAGGTAAAGGCGTGTTATTAGGAACTAGTAAAGTTAACAGATGTACGTGAAGCCCAATGTGAAAGTGTATAAGTTAGGTTTTAATTATTCATAAATATTCCTTATTTTCAGGGTGATCTATAATTTCTTAATTGAAATATGTGAAATGATAGATTGATAAACAGCCATAAGTTTTACTTTATATAAAGTGGGCATAAACACAAAAAAAGTTAAAAATAAAAAGATAATTAATAATCAAGGAAAACACAAAAAGTTCATATTAGTGTCTTAATTGGTGGGCCCGGCATGGCCAAGTGTGTTCTGACGTTCGACTCGAAATCCGAGGGTCGGGGGTTCGAATCCCGGTCGCACCAAACATGTTCGCACTTTCAACCGTGGGGGAATAGTGATTCGTTGGTAAAAGAGTAGCCCAACAGTTGGCGGTGGGCGGTGATGACTATTTGTCACCTAGTCTTACACTGCTAAATTTGGGACGGCTAGCAGAAATAGCCATCGAGTAGGTGTGTGCAAAATTCAAAACAAACAAACCTTAATTGGTTAAAATCTTATCGTCAACAGGTTTAGCAACCTATAATTTAAATACTATAATGAGAAAAGTTCTTCCCATAAAAGACAAACATCGAGGCGGAGATGGTTTTAGCTTTAACCCAATTTAAAAAAGTCCAGAAATAAATACAAAATATATTTTGTGCATGAAGTTAGAATGCTAAATAATTCATTAAAAATGGATGTCAAAATTTGAAACCGTAAAGTCCAATATTTTAAATGTTAAAACTTAATATCATGACAACAACAAAACGTTAAACCAGATTAGGACTGACAAAGTAAAGATAAAGATGTTTAAATACTTTAGGAGAGCGTTTAAGACGACACATGACTTTTACAAAAGCAAGCAAAACTGTGATTACGGTAGCAGATCTGTAATGGTGTTGAGACAACTTGAGATACGTTGTTAAAGATTATGGTGTTATGGCTAAAAATACTGAGTATATATTGTTATGACAAATGAGCGGTGTCAGAGTGTTTTCATAAACAATGTTCAGTAAATAACCTTGAATTCTTTCAAGCTGCGAGCTACAGTGAGGTATTAATTCAGTACGTGATGCTCGACTGATTGAGGTATATTTGGAGAAGACGGGTAGAGCTAATGATATGAAAACTATTAATTGTTTATCTGATATCCAGTTTCTAAATCAGTCGGCAACCAGTATTACAAAATAAAAACAAACTAGTCTTGAATAAAGTTGAGAAAAACTAAATATCTGTTTGTCACTCAACGTAGTTTTTAAGGCATTTGTATTTGTTTGTTATCCATTAAACATTTGGATAATAATGTTACATGTTTTTGGGAATGGATACATAAAGACTTTACGAAAATAATAAAACAGTTAACCAAATATTTCGTATTGATTTCTTATTTGTTCTTGTTTTGCCAACTAAAAGAAATAACTATGTATTGAATCAAAGATTTCTGGTGTCATTCGTTTAAGGTTTACGTTATTGTTTATCTGTTTGCTGTCTTTGGGAGGTTTCCTAAGGTTTATTAAGTTAACAAGTGTATCAAATAAAAGTGTAATATTTAGATTAATTTCTAAGTAGGCTAAGAAAGAAATAAAAGATTATGATGGTTTCTTTGAAGAAGCAAAAACTATTGACTTTTTAATATATTCAAGACGCAATGCAAGCGAATGATTTATAAAATTTAATAAACTAGAAGTGGTTAAGAGAAGGGGTTACATGGTGTGGTATAAACTGTTGTCTTTTATTTTCAAACACTTGTTCTGTCGTATTTTATTTCTATAATAACTTTATATTGTAGAACTAGAAGCTTCGTCATTTTATTAGGTTTTCGCTGACAGATGCTTGCTGATAGAAAAGTTTAATACAACGTACGTGGTGTGACAGCTTCCAAGAAAAGTGAAAATAAACACAACTTTCCATTTTTTAAAATCATATTTTGTTTAATTAATAAAGAGAACTCGTTGACGAAAAACACTATAAAATATTATTCACAACATCACTTATGTATCACTTATGTTTACATCTCTAAAGCACTCCTCTATGTTTTCAGGTAACAACAACAACATCTAATGGAAGATCTTCACAACCTTTACTGTGATGTTCCTATTCTCACAGCAAATTTTCTAGAATGACTTTATCGACTTAGTTCATTAGTTATATCCGTTAGGTTTTCACATATCACATTAGTTATATCCGTCGGGTTTTCACATATCACATTAGTTATATCCGTTAGGTTTTCACATATCACATTAGTTATATCCGTTAGGTTTTCACATATCACTTGCTTTGTTTGTAACAGTTTATTTGTTTTCTTGCATTCTTAACGCTGTTTCTCTTCTGACTTGGTTTCTTTCTCGGTTGAAAAGTTCCAACAATGTAAGTTGATAAAAGCGTTGCAGTGCTATTTGATATACCACCACTATAGCTTAGTGTATATATATATATATATATATATAATTAAAGTTACACCTCAAGATGGAAATATATGTATAACATTCCTTGAGTCAGTTACTTTTCCAAACGGTTTTTTGTTGTGTTTTGTTTTGCATTTCGCACAAAACTACTCTAGGGCTATCTGCGCTAGCCGTCCCTAATTTAGCAGAGTAAGACTAGAGGGAAAGCAGCTACTTATCACCACCCACCGCCAAATCTTGGGCTACTCTTTTACCAACGAATAGTGGGATTGACCGTCACATTATAACGCCTTCACGGCTGAAAGAGCAAGCATGTTTGGTGCGACAGGGATTCTAATCCGCGACCCTCAGATTATGAGTCGAGTGCCTTAAACACCTGGCCATGCCGGACATTTCCAAACGGCATCTGAACTACACACCTGAACTAAAAGTCCGAGCATGGCAACACCTTAAATTTATTGAAGAATCAATGAGATTATATAGGGCAAATATTTAAATTGAAGAGTAGCCTGTGATGTTGTGAAACTAGTAAAATAAAGATCTATTTCGAGGTAAGAAAGAAATTCGAGTTTTACCATATATATATGTATGCGTGCGTGTGTTCCATTTAATACCAATAATCAGAGAAAACGTCATATATGTATGTTTTAAATTGTCTTGTAAACAAGTGGGTGTATATATATTTTATTATGGCAAAGTCATATTTTGCTATCTGCTGTCTCCATCGAGGAAATCGAATTCGTAATTTCAGCATTGTAAACCCAAAGACTTAACATTGTCCCATCGAGAGACGCTTTAGAAATTCGCCCCCTCCTGAATATTTAATTATGTACGTAATTTGTATTATTACTTAAACTGGAGTAAAAACCAAGAAGGAAAGTAGGAAGTTTAAATGTTATATTAGATAAGAGCTCACGATAATTTATAAGTTGAGAAATGAGAGAAAGAAAACACTTTATTTATAATAATATAGATACATCCTCTAAACTAAGCACATAATGCTCTAATAATTAAGAGAAGAAAAAATTGAACTTTATTTATAAAGGTATAGAGGTATCACCAAACTTCATTTTACTTGCAGATACGGAACGCTTTCGGATTACACCAAGTAGAAATTAATTGGATCTTTAGTGGATTGTGATTGAGTAATCGTTTTTGAATAATTAATCATAAATAAACGTTTACATAAAGTGTAATTTAAGCCTATGACAGATGCCTTAGTAGATTTTGTTATATAGATTCACACGAACATAAACTACTAAGTCCTTAGGACCCCTCCAAATTTTCATTTATATGCAAAATAAGTTGATCGTGCAATGTGTCTAATTAATACTTGTGCCCCATGAAACTGTTGTCCAATCATGAACAGTTTGTTAATTTGTTTGTTTCAGAGCAAAATTGAGCAATATGCTCTGTTCACGGCGGGGATATAACCCAAGATTTTAGCACATTAAGTCCATAAACTTACCTCTCTCCTATCAAGGGCAATCATGACTAGCCAACAAATCAATGAGTAAAAGAAATGATACAGTCAATTTTAATAAGGAAATGATGGTCATTCATCAAGGCGAATCATTGTTGATGAAGATTTTTATTTGGTCTTTCTTTCAAACCCACTTATAATCAATACCTATCAACGGTGAGAATCTAAAGGGAATACTTTTGCCATTAGAAATAGCTGTGGCATTCATCACGTGGCTAGTCACACAGATCTAGAGAAGAACACGATGGTTTGTTAGGGAAATTAAACACCAGAAAGATTTCGTCTTAACTCAGTCTTTTAATAGAATTGTTAGAATTCAAATTATATGAAGCGAAGAAACTTACAAAAGATGTCATTTGGCAGCAAATAACCTTCAGTAAAAACTGCTTCCTTTTGTTTTACTTCCGTTTACTGCAATTCCGTTGCTCTTTTATAACCGTTATAGAAGATATTGCGTTACTTTATGATTATATTACCCATGAATGAATGAATATATCTTTAAAATATTTTTAACAATCACAATGATACAAACTGCTTATTCGAGATTCAGATAGTAGGGGTTATAAGGTACAACGTATGAGTTTCGAAAAATCGAAACTAATTGAAAATATATGATGTAGTTTTTTTTTCTATACTGGCAAAATTGAAAATAATATTCATCATCGTTTATTTTGTTCCAATAATGCAGGTTTCTGTGAACGATACAATTGTGTGTGAAACCTTTATTGGTTTGGATTGGGGCCTTTTATTGTCATCACAAAAGCGAATGTCATTTAAAATATATCTGAATGTTGATGCTTCTGATGTTAACCATGTAGTAATACATTGCCACCCTGATGGTTCTACCCAGGTAACCCAATGAGCCAGTACTGTCAAGATAAGACATAGTTAAAACATACTTGAATGTTGATTGTATTTTCTATAATAATCCTCTGAAAACATTTGTGAACCAGAAATAGGTTACAAGTATCAGGTAGAATTCTTAATAAGATAGGTTGCTAGTGAGATTGTTCGTATGATTGATGCTATAGGATTACTAACAATTATACACATAACAAACAAAAACTTCTCTTCCAGTTTAGCTTTCTATAAAATATCTTCAAACAGCAAACGTAAAATCAATATTCTTGCTTAAAAACAAAATCTTAGAAAAACCGATTTTTATTTGCCATTCCTGCTTTCTTATAATCGCTAGATGGAGCATCAGTTCTGTAACAACGTGCTGCTTATGTTCATTGACTTAAACTTGTAATATAATGTATAAGTTATTTCTCTGACTACTAGTTTAGTTTCACCGACAAACCTTTAATTTTGATAATGAGAATACTTTTAAGTATTTACAATAAAATTTACTGAGTATTTACAGTATTTACTGTAAAAATTGCAGGTGAATTTTTCTTACCAGGCTAGGTGTGTTCTAGTGCTTAGTGTGATGATGACGGATCCAATGTTGTAGAGGTAGTGGTCCACTGAACACGCTAATCGATTTCAAATATGGGGAATTGTAATTACAACAGGGAATCCTCTGTATAGTTAGCAGAATATGTAGCGTGTACATGTAAGTATTTATCTTCTCTGTGGTTAGCAATTTTACATGTAAGAGGGCTAAGTGCAAATCTTGAGATCTGTGTTCTGGCAGGTTGAAAATGTTGAATTAATAACCATAATTTATATAAAATACGGATATCAATATTAACTGCCCCAAACTTCAAATATCGAAAATGCTTCGAAGAAACAAATAATAACAAATCAAATGTTCTACCCCACACGTTCAGAAAATAAGACTATGGGATGTGAATGTTTCACATAAGGTGAGACATTTAACAAGCACGTTGTTGCAATATCTGGACAGTAAATATGCCAGTTCACATAGAACATTTTTACTTCTAAACATATAATTTTTCCCTCATATAATTTTGTTTTTTCTTTTAATTTTGCGCAAAGCTACACGAGGGCTATCTGCACTAACCGCCCCTAATTTAGCAGTGTAAGACTAGAGAGAAGGCAGATAGTCATCACCACCTACCGCCAACTCTTGGACTTCTCTTTTACCGACAAATGGTGGGATCCAACGTAACTTTATAACGCCCCCACAGCTGAAAGGGCGAGCATGTTTCATGTGACGGGGATTCAAAATCGCCGCCCTAAGATTATGAATCGAACGCCCTAAGCATCTGGCAGTGTCAATAGTTTTACTTGAAATATTATTAACTCTTTAAAGATGAATTCCAGTGAGGTACGGAATTTGAAAGAGTCGTTATGAGTTATTAATAATTATTAAGTATTAGTTCAATAAAAAAACTAATAAAAATGTAAACGTGATAAAAGTATTAGTAAAATCTAATGAATTTGAAAATGTTAAAAGGTGCCTTTACAATATCAAAGAGAAATCTATTGTAAGTGTGGTTTTCTGACTCCTTAGTGCTCTGGAATATACAAAATTCCAGCAATAGAATAATAGTTTATGGAATACTGATAATGAAATTTGTAGGTTCCAGAAAGTCAGTTGGCGTGGCTAAACCTGTTACCACAAATATGTAGTACGTTATGTCTTTTGTAACTAAACTTATTTTAAATGTAAATACATTGTGTTTGAGTCATATAAAGATCGTTTGTTTACGATACTATTATCGGTAGCTTATCAAATACAGGTATTTTAAATTGGCTGAGTATAATGGCTACAGTTGCCACGTTATTACAGCTTTTTGTGAACCTGTGAAGCCCCTTACGAATAAGAAAAGAACAGGAACTTCCATACTGTTCGGAACGATTACTGTAGGCAATTGATAGTCATGTGCGATCTATTGTGAAAAACACATTTTGTTTATGTCTTACCTTATCTTTAACAATACATTGGAGAAGAGCAAATCAATTTATTTTTTTCTCTTCACAAGAGTAGAGAACACTGTATTTTTTTCAGGTATTTCATACGATCTAGCATTAAGTACAGAATACATACAACTCTAACCATTTTGTAAGATAAGCAAAATACTTAGGTTTATTGACAAACTACGAGCAATATTAAACATTTTACTTTACTGACAGCCAACTTACGTCCATAAAGTATCCGCAGAAATTAAAAAAAAATATGTATACGTTTACGTTCTTACATTTGTTGCTAATGTGGAAGATGGTTCAGTTTATGAACACGTTCTTAAATTCCGACCGTTCACTAAATTATTTCTATGAATGCAATAATTGTGATAACGGTTCGCTAGTTGTAGCACAGCGTCAATGAAAGATCTAAAACTGAATACTATTTGTAACCAATCACCGAGAATCACCCTCCTAAAATGGTAATTTCATGGACCAATCGAGAATTCGTATTATAGTCTCGAGCTCATTTCACGCGTAGCGCTATTTTCTATAATGTTGTCAGTGGAAGAATATGATAGATGTTACCCATTTGCTCAGAACAGTGGCTGCATGAAGTTCAGAGGTATTCGTCCATATTCAGGAATGTCTTCGCACGTGCTATAAAATTGTTAATTTAACGCATGGATGGATTCTAAATCACATATATGTAATTTTGCAATACTTACCAGTTTTATATATCTATTTTTTCTTCACGTACAGTTGATTCTTTGAAAGTTTAAGTTCAACTGATTTCAATGAAACTATTCAAAACCTTTGAAAACAAAATATGAGGCGATAGGTTTTCAGAGAATCCCATATTTAAATGAAAATGTTCACAAGTATCTCGTTTTGCTCATGATTTTGTTTAATCTCAGTGTGATCTATAAAATCTAAAACTTGATCTAAATTCAGGCTTAGATTAATTTAGAGCGCATTAACCTCCTCCCACATCATAAGACACCAAGAAAAAAAGTTGATTGTATATTTTTATATATTTATATAATATAGGTACATTTCTTTGGCTAATGAACTTTAGGTCTATACAAATGAAAAATATTCAACCATTTAACCGGTTTCTCCCGCTAGAGTATTTAATATGCAATGGAAGAAGTTCTGGTTTAAGCCTAACATTCGTCAAGTTTATGTTCGATTTATTGTTATTACATTAGTGTTAGTCCTACTTTATTCTGATGTCTTGTACCATGATTTCTATTTATTTTATCTATGTGTGGCCTTATCGTATCTACTGACTGAATTTCTAGGGCCAATACTATTAGACATTTCGAATTAATTCATTAGTGAGGAACTTTATCTTCCCGCCACTACTTACAGAATAGAACACAACAAGGTGATAAAATCTTCACAAGAAAATTCGAAACTCTTTCCTCAAACTAATCTAAACTTATATGTATAATGCACGTGTTATATTCGTTAGTGGCCCCTCTGTACTCACTTAAGTTTATATATAGTTATTTTAACGATTAGGAAACAGAAATACCTGTATACAAATAATACACTTTCAAAAAATAGTCCCAGTTGTTAACCCTAATAGTCCAGTGCATATTGTTTTGTGGTGTTTCCCTTTTTAACTCCCAAACAATAGGTTACAAGAAAACGTGGAACGGCCGTCACTTTATGTCATTATTTACAGTTATGGTCTTTAAAATATGATAAGGCCTGAGATTATGAATTCAAAGTGTAATTAGAATAGAGGTTAAAACTGTCAGTTGGCAGTTTTAATTAATTTAGAAATAAAATCTATAATAAAATAATCCTACTTTAAACGCTCTTAGCAACGTTAAATGGATACGAGAACGAAAGGTTCTCATATCAGAGATGAAACAAGATAGAGATTAGATAGTTATCTTGTTTGTTAGATATTAATAGTGGTATAATGTCGACTTATACCACTTATTAACCTTCGTGCAGAAGGTTAATTGCGCTTAACCCTTCGTAATTTTGTTTCTAGTTAAGTATGAAGCTGTACAATGGGCTATCTGTGCTCTTCCCATAATGGTTATTGAAACCCAAATTCTAGCGTTGTAAGTCCGCAGACATACCGCTGTGTTACTGGTGGGTTGGACTGATAAAGTAAAGGGATTACAGCTAGTCAACAGCCGCCAACTCTTGGATTCCTCCTCTCTGACTGAATAAAATGACCGGCTATGAAATGAGAAACGCAGATGTTTTGTGTAAGAGTTAAGTTTACGGACAAAGAACGTTAAAATCCGGGACTCTATTCCACATTGTAAACAGAGCGCAAGTAACCTATTAGTATCTCTGCCCTAAAACGGACAAGTAACGTGCGATCATTTTCTGCACAAAGGCTGTAAAACTTATACTGAAAATCGATACTTACCGATTCTAAAAAACTTTCATGTAATATGATAACCAAACCAAGTCCATTATTGTTATATCATTTTTATAAAATAACACACTACATACACTAGGTATAACTTAACAACACAGCCGAAAGTGCGCAGAGAAGTCATTGTATAGTTTGAGCTAGCAAAAAGCGACGCGAAATATATTAGACGTTTTACCTTTGTTCTCAGATTGTGTCTGTTTTGATTCATCATTTCTGGTTTGACGAAATTTGTATAATAAAATACGATTCCAGTAATTATACATGCTTATAAGAGAAGAACATTTAATGTGTTTCTTGTTGTTTCAATATTGCGATTTAATAAATTAGTTCATTTTGTTGCAACTATGCGAGGAAACAAGCTAGAGGAAAATCGGCGCATTACCTTTTGTCTGGTAAATAAAATCTATTTAAATCTAAAAGCTAATTCGAATAATTCGAGAATAGCAAATTAAAAGGTAAATACTCTTCCTCGTTTAAAATTATGTTATTTCTAATATGTTAAATTGAATTATACAAACAGAAATAGGTGAATAATTGAACTCTACTCTAAGTTACTTTATAAGACGAACAAAAATATTTTTCTATGCAATCCCAAGAATAAAAACAGTAAGAAACCGAAACTGGTATTGAAAGTAGATGTACGCAGTGATTTAAGATGATATTTTTGACATATATGTATTTCGCACAGACGAGGAAAGCTGACGCCCTACTGTTAGAATATGTTGTATGTAGTCGAAGACATAACATCCCACGCCTCTCAAGTACTTATATTATACGAAGAGTGCTGTAGTTGTTTTCATTTTTCTTACTGAAGACAAGAGAAAATGAAATTTTAACTGTTTGCAAACAATGAAATTATTTTGTTTTTAACAAAGCAGTGATAAGTCAGCAGTAAGTTTAAGGACCCCAGTGTTAAATGTCAGAATTTGATTGGAAAAACCAAAGTTGGTAAATGATTAGTTTTATGTCAAACGAAAAAGCACACAACGAGAAGACGTAATGGCGACGGAAGGAAGTTTAAATACATGTTACTTTTTTGGGGGTGGTTACAAATTACTCATAGACGTATACCTTAGCTATCCGCCGACAGATGTCAGCTTCTTTAAATAAATTAAAATAGGCTAGAAATGATTGTGTGTGTGTGTTTTTTTTTATAGCAAAGCCACATTGGGCTATCTGCTGAATCCTCCGAAGGGAATCGAACCGCTAATTTCAGAGTTGTAAATCCGTAGACTTACCGCTGTACCAGGAAGGAAATGAGCTTGTTAAAGAAAACAAAACATATACATCGGACAACAAACAAACCTAATCTAAGTCGTGTTGACAGATGAAACTCCTTTAATTGATGTTGTTTCTTGAATTAAGCACAAAGCTGCACAATGGGCTACCTGTGCTCTCCCCACCAGCGGTATCGAAACCCGGTTTTTAGCGTTGTAAGTCCGCAGACATACCGCTGAGCCACTGGTGGGGTATAATTCATTGAAGATGAAGATTTCTAATAGCTCAGCGGTGGTTTGCCGATTTGCAAAACTTGGAATCGGATTTGGATAGCCCTAGTAGGCAGAACACAGATAGCCCATTGTGCAGCTTTGTGCTTTATTACAAACAAATTCTACTATATCTATGAAGGTTTGGATTTACCCCTTCCCCTACTGATTTATCTTTCAATATGAGATGAAAGTGTAAACGTAAATCATTTATTTCAGACTCTCTTCCCTGACATTACAAAGCATATTAGGCCCGGTATGGCCAGATGGGTTAGGGCATTCGACCCGTAATCCGAAGGTCGCGGGTTCGAATCTCCATCGCACCAAACATGCTTGCCCTTTCAGCCGTGGGTGCGTTATAATGTGACGGCCAATCGTTGTTAAAAGAGTAGCCCAAGAGTTGGTGGTGGGTGGTGATGACTAGCTGCCTTTCCTCTAGTCTTAGACTGCTAAATTAGGGACGGCTAACGAAGATAGCCCTCGTGTAGTTTTGCGCGAAATTCATAAAACAAACGAACAAGCAAAGCATTTTCACTCTATCTTGTATTCTGTTTTTTTAAACATGAAATTGCGCTGAAAGTTAAAAACATTACGCTAACAAACTTATAAGTTATCTAAGGGACTACAACAGCTATAATACGGGTATGCTTTTGCATTTTTATGGCCCTAATTTTTCTTATTTTAATGAAGTGTAATAAACCTGACAAATTAAAGCAAAATGTCAGTAAAAAACGCTTAATTTCGTGGACATAAATGAGTTATTGCATTAATTAATTAATTACTAAATTAATAGAAAAATATGTATTGTGCCAGTCGTTGATCCAATAACCATTAATTATCAGTGGAAAACCTGGAAAGGAAAGCTGGTCGTTATAGGTGGCCATCCAATTGTGTGCGAACTCACGTTTCGTTTGGGAACAGCGACACCATGATGAAGTGGTTTCAATGTTTGATTTCCTGTCCTTCAAACACTAAGTGATAATCTTGCTCAAAGCAATCCACATTTTTTTTTAACTACTGCAAGGCACAAGAATTTTTTGGCACAAAAAAAAATCAAATTACGGTATTTATCATGACTGATTTGCATAATTATTTTGTAGTGGATAGACGTAATTATGTACTGCAGCGGTCGATAGGCCGTGTTGATGTTAACACTGTTCCCATAACAGTCTCACTCTGGAAACTATCCTTCATACCAACATTCCACGTATATACACATCTCTTATGTGTCAAATAAAACATATCATTCACGGAGTTTTTCCTTAGATTTTTTCATATATATCCTCTCTTAACTGTGGTCAGTAAGAAAGGTCACGTGTACTCAAATGTTTGCTAAAGTCGTATTAGTCTTACACTGCAAAATTAGGGACGGCTAGCACAGATAGCTTTCGAGTAGCCCACATGTTGAGAAATTTATATGCAAAAACGGCTCGTTTGGGTTGAGAAAATATTTTACATAGAAGAGCGAACAACGTTTCGACCTTCTTCGGTCATCGTCAGGTTCACAAAGAAAGAGGTAACTGACCGGAAGCTGACCACATGTTTGAAAGGGGTTGTGTAACTGTGTGTCGAATAGTAGAGGGCGATATTAGATGTTTGAATACATAATTTTATTTATTTTATTATATTAATATAGGTATAAAGGTATATAGGTATAAACCAATATAAAGGAACGCCTTTATATGCGAGTGGAGCCCTTTAGTTTTCTCAAGGAGATAACTTGTAATAAACATGCCTTAACGAATGATGTTCATTTGTGGTTCAAAACAACGCACTTTATCCTGAATTGTTAAGTGTGGTTTAGAACACCATTGAATACCTTGAATAGCTAAGTGTGGTATAATATCCCAAGTAACATAGCTTGTGAAGAAAAAAACAACAACCAGAAAACAGAAAGACACCCCAACAGATAATTTCAAAGATTATGTTATTCATCCAACAGAGTGAAAGTTAAATGTTATTGAAAGTGACTGTACTTTTCATTATTATACAAAGACAATGCATTAAACATACCAGAAAATGTCTCGAACACCCTTGTCAGTGATTTCGACTTAACACCAACATTTGACAACATCCGTACATATCATCAAAAAAATAAAACTGGTAACTACATTTGTAATGTTGTACTACTTTTAAACATAACATTGTAAGTACTGAATATAGAGTTTATAACAAACAAAAGGAAAAACGTATATTTTTAATTTAACTTCTGTAAAACCTGACTTTCCATTATCACCGAGTCGATGTTACGTCAGCTGTTAACTGTTTTATTACCATGTTTAAAGATAAACAACGATTTTCAGCGTTAAGTTTACTTATAGGTATGTAGTAATAAAACAGGCACAAGTTCTAATACTTAATTACTTGTATTAAGCTTGGAAATGGTGAATATGTGGAAGTTTCAAGAGTAAAACTCCTTCTTAATGATGTAATCCAGGTGGCAGTACTGTAGAGTTGGAGCAAAAGTAATCCAGGTGGCAGTACTGTAGAGTTAAGCAGTGAGAAGGGTAGCGACACATACCCAAGGCACATAATAATATATTAATGATGCAAAACTAATAAGCAGCCATCTTATAGGGTAGAACTGGTAACAATAGCTAAGTCGTGAACCCTGGAAGTCTAACAGTAGCTTTAATACAGAGTGAACGTTTCGTTTGCCTCCGGAACGGCAAATAATTCAGAGACTAAACATGAAGATTCGTCAAATAATATCACGAGTAAACAGCAACAGAAATACCAGAATTCGATACATATTTCAGGATTAAGATTTGGAATATACGTTAAGCTCTGTTATAAATCATGGCCAAGTGGTTAAGGCACTCGACTCGTAATATGAAGATCGTGGGTTTGAATCCCAGCCACACCAAACATGCACATCTTTTCCGCCGTGGGGGCGTTATAACGTAATAGTCAATCCCCCCATTTATTGGTAAAAGAGTAGCCCAACATTTGGCTGTGGGTGGTGGTGACTAGCTGCTTTTCTTCTAGTCTTAAACTGGTATATTAGGAGCGGTTGGCGCAGATAGCCCTCGTGTAGATTTGCGCGAAATTCAAACCAAACTATTATAAGCCCCAGACTGTTGAACCTTCCAAGTAACAATAGAAGGAAACCAGATCTAGCATGCCCTAACGTTGAGGGCACTCAGCTGGTAACCTAGAAATCCGAATTACGTCACGGGAAGTATTCTTACTAGTATATAATCTCTAAATTAGAGACGGTGATCTAGATAGCTCTTGTACAGCTTTGCGCGAAGTTGAAAATAAAAAACAACAAATAAACCAGGCTTCGTGACAGCTCTATTTCACTTCCAACCAATTTGTTAATATTTTCTAAACTTAGTCACAAAAAATGCTTCGTTAAAGTTTACTTTGAGTATTAAACATAGGATCACTGGAGTTCAGAGCTACATTAAATTACTTCACAAGTTTATATCAAGTGGCCTTTGTTCATTCTAAATTTTAACTCTGGTACGAAATCAAAATGTTTGATCGTGGTTCAGTTTTAATCAACACAACCATTATTCTCAGTTAATGTCTCGCCAATTATATGGGAATACAAGGAATCCTTCAGAATGGTACATTTCAATAAATACTTGAAACACATAGTAGAGTCTAATCAAACAGCGCAAAGGGAAGATTTATGTAATGTGCTTGAAATAGACCTTCAACGGTCCTTATCACAAGATACATAAAACAAAGCAACTGTTGTTTATGTATTTCAAAATTAGAAGAAAAGAGTCAAACGGGTTGGATTCAGTCAGAACAAAATAATCGACAAATTTATCTGCAGATGAAGTGAACGTTTTTCTCATAATTTATTTACGTTATTTAACAGTTGCTCATTCAGACAAGTAGATACGTGTCTTTAACAGCTGTTAATACATCACTGAATGTTTCTACCTTTGGGTCCGACACGGCCAGGTGGGTTAAGGCGTTGAACTCGTAATCTGATGGTCGCGGGTTCGAATCCCATTCACACCGATCGCGCTCGTCTTTTCAGCCATGGGGGCATTATAATGTTACGGTCAATCCCACTATTTGTTGGTAAAAGAGTAGCCCAAGAGTTGGCGGTGGGTGGTGATGACTAGCTGCCGTATTACACTGCTAAAGTAGGGACGGCTAGTGCAGATATCCCTTGTGTAGCTTTGCGCTAAATTTCAAAACAAACAAGCTTCTGCGTTCATTACACTTAAGGTGTTTTACCGGGTACAATTGAAAGTAAAAAGTTGTTTTTATTTTGTACTACTTAACATTGTTAACGGTTCGTAAGTACATAACCAAAACTTCCGTGCTCTTATCTTCACACCAGATAAAACAAATAATTGTTAAAATTCCTTGCTGCTTTAGTAAAATAACATTTACCACTAAGTAAATATAGAAAGAAAAACAAAATATTTCGCCCTCCACGTGCACACACACTTATTTGTTTGATATATATTGTTTCAACAAACAACAACATGAGGAACATAACAAAGCGAAAACTGTTCAGTTGAAACAAGAATATTTTTACCAGAATGTATTTCGCTATTAAAGAATGCACAAAAAACAAACCTTAATAACTAGAGGTAAGAATAGAGGGAAGGTAGCTAGTGATGACACCCACCGCCAACTCTTGGGCTACTCTTTTACCAACGAATAGTGGGATTGATCGTCACTTTATAACGCCTTTACGGCTGAAAGGGCGAGCATGTTTGGTGTGATCGGGATTCGAACCCGCGACCCTAGTAGTGTACTATTGTTATAAGTAACAGTTAACCTTTCTCTTACTCTACTTTGACATCAATTTCCCAAGAATCTAGTCTTTTGGGATACTCTTCAAGACTGAACTTCTAGTCGATAGCCCTGATGTTGCTTCAACCACGACTTCACATGAAAAGAAATTGAAGCACAATTCTTTGTGTTTAGTTAATTATCTGTTAGCTAGTCACAGAGTTTCAGATATAGATCGGAATGATAAGATATACTTTGCATGCTATTACCTCACATAACCTCATTGAAACTTACATGTCATGAATTGAGTGACTTGTATTGTAAAAGTTTATTTTATATAATAAAAAAATGATCTGATTTGGATTATTAATTAGTTTTTCCACTCTTTTATGTTTTCATTTACTTACACCCATAGCAACCCATGGATCCACCTTCACTGTGTGATCCACCTCCACTGTGTGATCCACCTCTACTATGTGATCCACCTTCACTGTGTGGATAGCTAATTATTTGTTTCCTGGATCATTACTGCCTTGCCATCTCTGAGTCTAGAAACTCAGGACATCGGTACTACAAGGACTTACTATCCCAGAATAAGTCCAGTAAAACTCCCATAATTATTTCTCAGTAGACAGATCAGTTAACTCAAGTAGTAAAAGTACATTTGTTGCAAACTAGATTTGGTAACACAAGAAGATAAACAACAACAGCAAACGTTAAGACTATTTTGCTGCAAACCAGGACAGCTAAGATTAAATCCTGTAAATGGACACTTGGAAAGGCCACCTTATTTTACGCCTTGTAAGAATAATTTTTTCTTCAAAATTACCTTGAAAATTCCCACGCGTCTTCCAAGACAAAAGTGATGGGTTAAGACAAGAGGTTAGTTCAGGGTCTACTGAAAACATCATCTCACACAGATCGTAAGCTCATTACCTTCCAATTACAACGATTTTCAATAGCATAAAACATTCAATTTAACTAATATTGTCTATACAATGTGAGTAATATGACGTATGTGACTGTATTTACTCACTAGGTTGTCAAGGTGATGGTTGCTGAGTCAAAATACATTTTTTTAAATTTAATTTCCAAAAAGAGAATGCGTCTTCCACGATGCTGCGTCTTACAAGGCATAAAATGCGGCATGTCGGTCATTCATATCCAGAAGCCTACTCTTATAGATGGACAAATGATCGAACGCAGAGACTGACTTTCGCTCTCCTATTCTTTTCCAAAGCGACAATAACCCAGTTTTGGTCTGATTGGTTTTTTTCTTATCGTTTTTTGTTCAGGAACAAAATGCAGATCAAAACCATTCCAGACTTTTTCTTTAACAATACCAAGCACGTGCACTGGAAGGTAGACATCCATTTTGCTTGTCATCTGAGCATTACAAGTCTAGAAAACGCTCAGTGCTTTGTTGCTTACTATTCCATAATAACAGATGTTTTTATCTTAGTCGCTGAGGTCAAGACATGTATATTTTGAATAAATACACGTGAAAGTTTACACAGAGATGAACAATCAAATTGAAAAGGGAATGATGAATACTATATATTAACATACTTAATATTATATATTGATATACTTAATATTATATATCGATATACTAAATATTATATATTGATATACTTAATATTATATATTGATATACTAAATATTATATATTGATATACTTAATATTATATATTGATATACTTAATATTATATATTGATATACTTAATATTATATATCGATATACTTAATATTATATATCGATATACTTAATATTATATATCGATATACTTAATATTATATATTGATATACTTAATATTATATATTGAAATACTTAATAATTACAGAATTCAACTAATAGTTACTCCAAATTACCTTATTCACTGTTCAGTTAACACAAAAGGTAAATAGTATAGCGAAGCAATTATTAGATAAAATTTGACCCAGAAGATAAATAAGAAGGTAATACGTATCAGGTACCTATTGTTGTTATTAGTTATTGAATGTGCTCCATCTAAGGTTACACTGATTTAACCAGCGTTACTAGGGTTTATTCTGAGAACTACAACCAATGTTTACATAAACTCCTAATATTCTGCCACAGACAAACACATGTAGACAAAGATATATTCGAAGTTATCCTTAGTTCATGATAAATATTAGTCTCCTGTCCATCCATGGTATTTGAAGAGTCTCTTTATCAGAGACTTTGGAATCATTAACTTCTTCACAGTTTGTAGCACTAAAAGACTCCTTGAGGTTCCCTCAGATGCCAATAATGAGGTTCTGTGCACATAATATTGCTTTTAACTTGCTAAAGCGCAAGGAACATGGTAGATAGACATGGATCCTTGGCTACTTCTGATTTGTTGTTCACGATATCCACTCAAGAATATGTTCTATACCACTTGTATTATATAATTTTACTGTAAACAGAAATGGTTTTACCACCACTCAAGAACATAGGCAAGGCATTACATTAAATAGTAAGAGACTGTTATTTAATGGAACATTCATATGTGTCACTGTCTTACTGCTCGAAGAAATGCTATACAGTTAAGTTGTATTCTCCCATTATTTTCGTCTAAAACATGGCTATACCTTCAAAGTTCTTCAGTTTGTTAAACCATTTAATGTATAATTCACTCTATACTATTCAAGTAGTGTCTGTAATGTTTTGTGGGTAGTAACACCTGAAGTAGATTCATTCTTCATGTACTGTAGCAACATTCTTAAACTGTTAAAATATGACATCACTCGTGTCTCCACAACAGGCAGTTGCTGTCCATTCTACAAAGTTTCATCATGATTACGGTAGTAACACCTGAAGTAGATTCATTCTTCATGTACTGTAGTAACGTTCTGAAACTGTTGAAATATGACATCACTCGTGTCTCCACAACAGGCAGTTGCTGTCCATTCTACAAAGTTTCATCATGAATACGGTAGTAACACCTGAAGTAGATTCATTCTTCATGTACTGTAGTAACGTTCTGAAACTGTTGAAATATGACATCACTCGTGTCTCCACAACAGGCAGTTGCTGTCCATTCTACAAAGTTTCATCATGAATACTCTGCCTAAACAATCTGTCAAAGAATGACTCCAATTACTCATCCTCTGCCTTCTACTGATTATAACAAACCACTCTGATTCTACTGACCAGCTTTGGACAGTTTTTCCAAACACCTATATTTTATTGTTTCAAAGATAATTAGAAAATAAAGTCAGTTGTAACATCAACCAATGACTGAGCCAAAATAAAACACCAACTCGATTCTCTGAGATAAAGATATTTCTGTTTATTTTAAGGTTAACTCAAAGCGTACTTCAAATACTCAATTACATATCCATATGGTTTTATAGCAAAGATAAGTCTTATCATGAAGGTACTGAAATGACTGCCCTGTCTTCAGTTATAAAGAATATGCCGAACTACGGGTTAATAATAGAGTCCGTTCTATTATTCTATAATAGATTCTAGCAAGAATTTGTTGGTCAGATGTCAGTTATTATCATAGTTAGTAGCATATGTGAGCACCGAAATCTAATTATCAATTATTAACAAGAATTAGTAGAAATATTAATAGCTAATTAATGTTTGTAGCCATGGCAACTGTGGTCCTCTAGGATAAAAATACAGATCATTAATCTTTCTGTTGCTCTTTGGCGTCCAATCAAAAGGAAACTTTTTGTCTATTCTGTCTTATAACAGGCTAAGAACAATTCTGCATCTCTTTGTAAAACTACACATACTATTTTATCTATAAAGAATCTCGTATTATTCCACTTGAACATCCAGGTAACAAGACCTTGATTTACTGAACACTCACTGATAGCTAGTATATATACACCCCAATAATAAGTTTTGTTTCTAACATGAGAGCTAAGGGCTGATGGTTCTAAATCTTATTGAATATTACCATCTGTAAAGCATGTCTCTTCGGAGGCTGTGGTTCTGTAGCCACCTTTATAACTTTTAGTTCAGTTTTGTTTCAAATCATAATGTTAAGGAAATAATAATTTTAGTTAATAAAACATGTGTTTTCAAGACGCTAGTATGTGAGTTCCAACAGAGCTTGGTGTTATGTTACGTTCTCCAAAGCATATTATAACTGTTACACTGAAGTTACCAACATTACTAGGAAGGTATGATTAACAAAAGAGAGATAACTTTTTTTTCTATCTTTGCAGATAACGAGAATGACTGAAATCCATCACTAAATACTTTAAAGGCTTACTTATTAAGTCGGCCAAATGTGAAGATCTCTCAGTGAAATTTGAGTGTGATGATTTCCCAAGGGATCGATCAGCACAGTTAAATATTGCTACAGTTCATCTTTTAATGAATGTTTGTCTGACAAAAAATAGAATAAATATAAATATGTATCCAGTTTAACCATTCCTCCGTTTACTTACTAGAACCAAACATGCTCGACCTTTTAGTCTTAAGGGTATTATAATATGACTGTCAATCTCACTATTCGTTAGTTAAAGGGTAGCCTAAGAGTTGGCGGTGGGTAATGATGACTAGCTCCCTTCCCTCTAGTATTACACTGCTAAATTAGGGACGGTTAGCGCAGATAGTCCTCGTGTAGCTGTGCGCGACATTCGAAACAAACCAAACCAAAAATATCTACTAGTATCTCAGACACGTAAGAATTCTGTGGGAATGTTTTGGTTAATTACTTTTCTATCAGGTTTGCTGCCTAATACAGCTCTGTATCTAGCTACTGTACTGAGGTATCAACACAGAACAAACAGTTATAAAATGATTAAACACATGAAATAACAAAAATAACACAAGGAAATATCTACCATACCCATTGTGCTGAATATAAATTAAAGATTATTCAACTGTACTGTTAAAAGCTTTTGTTTGACATCAGCTCAAACATCACATAAGTGCTGAGGAAAAATTTGTAGACGACGAAAATAATATTTATTAATAACCCATAATTTAGAAAACCTTACGAGAAAAATAAAGCAACTTTTGATGCTAATTTTTGTCTCTAAAGCTTCTCTGTTTGATAGCTTTTAGTGTTTTTTTTACTAGTTGCATAATAACATCATTAAAACAGCAGTGGTACTTTACAATTTTAATTGTATTCCAAGTTCTCTAGTTGGTTAATGTCATGTCAGATTAAGAGCATTTAAAGTATATTACCCTAGTTTAAGTAACTCATCTCTTTAGCGTAGTTTAACTTTAAATCAAATCTTTAAAAGCCTATAATACTTGTATAATATTTTTGCTGTAATTTCAATATTAAAGGTTGAGTGTTGGAGAGAAGCTCTGGGACTTCTTTGTTCACGTCTAGATATTACATTTAGACGTTCTATATGTATATTACAATCAGATATTCCATTACCCGTATTCTAGCTTAATATTAATGTCAATTTGCTTCCAATTTGCTTTTCGTCTGTTGACTTGATAGATTAGTTATTTTTAAGTTTTTTTAGACTATATTTTTATAGACCATGATATATAAATCTATATGTTTAATTTAATCTTCATATGATTTTATTGTGGCTGGGTATATTTTTAATGTTTCTCGAAGATCATAAGTTTTATATTGATATAAATTATTTGTTAATGTGCCGATAGTAACTTATTACACTGCTAAGAGTAACACATGGAAAAAAAATCTGAAATAAAAACAAATACAGTAATTTAATATTTAATATCCAGTTAGGCACGGCATGGCAAAACGTGTTAAGGCGTTCGACTCCCCATCGCACCAAACATGCTCGCTCTTTCAGCCGTGGGGCGTTATAATGAGACGGTCAATTCCAATATTCGTTGTTAAAAGAATAGCTTAAGAGTTGGCGGTTGGTAGTGATGAGTAGCTGCCTTCTCTCTAGTCTGTCACTACTAAATTAGGAACGGCTAGCACAGATAGCCCTCGTGTAGCTTTGCACGAAGTTCACAAACACACAAACAATCTTGTTTCCTCCATTCACGTATAGTCGATCATGGCTTTAAACTAATAGATTACAAGTTGGGCAGCTAGTTAACAGCACTCGCTGCCAAATATTGACCATTGTTCGTTTAGCGCGCACACAACCGCAAAGTGCATTGTGTTGTTTGTGACATTAGTTTTCATTCAATGTAAAAAGAATACATTACGTATTTCTTTAATAACCTGTCATAATGAATTATTATCACGGTTCTTGCATTATCTCGTTAAACGTCATTGCGTTTTCTACCAGCGGTCTACCTCCGTTATTGGAAGTATTGTTTTTGTTTATATTATAAATGTCTGATATGGCATTCCTTGTTAGTAAAGGAATCAGTGTACACAAAGGTAAGTCTTAGGGAAATCAGAGTAAACAGGTAACGTTTACAGGAATCAGAGTATACAGGTAAATCTTAGAAAAATCAGAGTAAACAGGTAAATTTTAGGGGAATCAGAGTAAACAGGTAAAACTTAGGGAAATCAGAGTAAACAGGTAAATTTTAGGGGAATCAGAGTATACAGGTAAAACTTAGGGGAATCAGAGTACTCAGGTAAATCTTAGGAAAATCAGAGTAAACAGGTATATCTTAGAGGAATCAGAGTAAACAGGTATATCTTAGGGGAATCAGAGTAAACAGGTAAATCTTAGAGGAATCAGAGTAAACAGGTATATCTTAGGGGAATCAGAGTAAACAGGTAAATCTTAGGGGAATAGAGTAAACAGGTAAATCTTAGAGGAATCAGAGTACTCAGGTAAATCTTAGGGAAATCAGAGTAAACAGGTAAATCTTAGGGGAATCAGAGTAAACAGGTAAATCTTAGGGTAATCAGAGTAAGCAGGTAAATCTTAGGGGAATCAGAGTACTCAGGTAAATCTTAGGGGAATCAAAGTATACAGGTAAAACTTAGGGGAATCAGAGTACTCAGGTAAATCTTAGGGGAATCAGAGTAAACAGATAAATCTTAGGGGAATCAGAGAATACAGGCAAATCTTAGGGGAATCAGAGTACTCAGGTATATCTTAGAGGAATCAGAGTAAACAGGTATATCTTAGGGGAATCAGAGTACTCAGGTAAATCTTAGGGGAATCAGAGTGAATCTTAGGGTAAAGGAAAGGGAATCAAAGTACAGTGGTAAATATTTTCCGATGTAACATGAACTCGGTGTATAGGATTGGTAGATTAAAGTTTGGAAACAAATATATGTATCTCAGATCTAAAAACAAAGAGGTCTCAAATGCTGGGATTTATTGAGAACATAAACAAAATTTTCTACTGTAGGCATTACTGACACTATGCAAGGTTCAGTTTCTGGTAAGCTTAGACCATATATTATGCTGAATATCATGACTTGTAGACAGAACCCAACATGCCCAGGTGGTTAAGGCACTCGACTCGTAATCTGAAGGTCGAGGGTTCGGATTCCCATCGTATCAAACATGTCGCCCTTTCAGCCATGGGAGCGTTATAATGTTACGATCAATCCCACTATTCGTTGTTAAAAGAGTAGCCCAAGAGTTGGCGGTGGGTAGTGATGACTAGCTGCCTTCTCTCTAGTCTCTCATTGCTAAATTAGGAACGGCTAGCGCAGATAGTTCTCGTTTAACTTTGCGCAAAATTCAAATAAACTAAACCATTTAGACAGGGATTCATGTCTACAAACCCCGGTAAGTAAACATATAATGAACAAGCATAACCGTATCGTGTTTGTTGTTAAAGTACAACGCTGTGAAATAGGCTAGCAGTGCTTTGCTCACAACGTGTTTCCAAACCCAACTTCTGCGTTAAAACCTTTCAGATTCACCACAGGTCTAACAGGGATACTAAAACATTACCAATACTTTAACTTACAACTGAGTCAATTCTTTATAACCTGTGAATTTTTGTCTCCAAGTTATAATTTTAGTGTTTTCCTTTCTTGCTACGTTTTACCACTCGAAAACCACATGGTAACTTTCATAGTACGAAAAGAAAGAACTAGGGGACGTTTGTACACCAATTAAATATATTTTACTTTAAAATGTTGCGTTTGCGAGCAGATTCAATACAATAATTCTAGATGCTGTGTAACATACCTGTTACAATGAAATTGCTAAGAGTCGTTGCAGACAATGACTATTATTCTGTTATTCAGACATTATATGGTAGTGAAAATTCTGTACAACACACGTTGGTCACTGGCCGCAATCCATCAAAGGGAGAAAAATCATTTAAAAGGCCAACGGGGCGTTGTTAAATTTCATCTACGCAATTCGGGGCGTTGTTGGATTTTATTTCGAGATTCTTAATTACCATATGCTTGTCTTTTACATGAGGTGTACGTCATGTCACGTGCTTTTCTCGGAAACATCGACACAGTCTTTATTTGGAATGTTCTAAAAGCATTACTTTTAGTAACTGGAAGAATCCTATTATAGTGTGGAAATGATGGAATGTTTTATCGTTACAGGTTGCACAGATATTTGTGACTCATCCTAAGGTTATCTACTAAGTACGAAAGCAGAGATGAAACAGAAATTAGTTACATAATGAACAAAGAATTCGATAATTTAGGAAAGTGCAATTACTTTATTTGTTTGAGCATTTAGATTAATGACTGCTAATTTATCAGACTGCTACACATACTTGTATATTAAATATATAATTAGGGTTAACTGCCAGTTTATTCAAATGCTACTTCTACTGGTATACTAAAGGTATAATTAGGGTTAACTGCTATTTTATCCAAATGCTACTTCTATTCATATACTAAAGGTATAATTAGGGTTAACTGCTATTTTATTCAAATGCTACTTCTATTCGTATACTGAAAGGTATAATTAGGGTTAACTGCTATTTTATCCAAATGCTACTTCTATTCGTATACTAAAGGTATAATTAGGGTTAACTGCTATTTTATCCAAATGCTACTTCTACTGGTATACTAAAGGTATAATTAGGGTTAACTGCTATTTTATCCAATTGCTACTTCTATTCGTAAACTAAAGGTATAATTAGGGTTAACTGCTACTTTATCTAAGCGTTACTCCTACTTGTACATTAAAGGAATATTTAGGGTTGTTACAAATTATAATTTATCTCGAACGAGCAACTGATTTATTGTATTACGTAGTTACGTATTACGATTTCAAATTGACGTAAATTTTAATTTAGAAGTTTATTAACTGTTAATATGTATCAAATTTATGTCATTTTTCAACAAGGTTGATAAACACTATTTTCTTTTTTAATACAAATATGTTTTAATATATAAATAGTAATACAATTGATAATAATGGTTTATATACAAGAGTTTCATAAACTTATAAACAATACTGAGTCTTGTATCTAGTCTGGAACTGAATGTTTTATCGACGTTCACGGAGAGCAAATTAATTTTATGTTGATACACAGGAACATTTCTCTTGATGGTTAGCTAGCTTGAAGCACACGTAAGTTTTTCACCGACGACGATATTTAATGTCCTTGTAGAAATACTAACGTCCGAATGTAATTTGCTTAAGTTAAACGGTTCGTCAAGTACGAAATCTACACATGTTCCTGGTCAAATTCTTTAGTTTTCCGATTAATAAACGTTTATCACAATTATAGCTTCCGAGGATTATAGTATACTTTCTGCAGCAGGCCAACAATATTGTACTGTCTCTTGACGCCTAGATTTATAAACTTTTAAGGCGAAGTCCTAGAAAGTTCAGTTGGCAAAAATACTGGCAAGTCACTAGAGTTTACACACATCTTACATTGTTACTTCATACTCTCGTGAATTTTCTACAAATTTAGAGAACAGGTTAGACTTTCTCAAAATACATTTAACAATATAGTTACATGAATTAAACTGAAAGTGGTAAAGTTGTAAATAAATGAATTAGTGTTTCTCTATCATGACAAGCTTGATCGTTAGGGCACTTGACTAGCAATCAATTTCCGTCACCGACCATGCTCGTTCATTCAGCAGTAAGGACGTTATACAGTTACGGCTAATCCCACTATTCATTGGTAAAATAGTATCTAAGAGTTAACAACAGGTGGTGTTAAACCTTCTCTTCAGCCTATCACTGCTAAATTAGGAACAGCTAACCCTCATGTGGCTTTCCAAGAATATCAAACCTAACCAAACACTCCCAATACATCTAAACGTTAAGTACGATATCTGGTAACTTACATAGAAGTAAGTTTCCATTTTGTACAAAACTATATTGACAGAAGTTATACGTGTGTGTTTTAATGAACTCTAAGAGTATTGTGCACATGCACATATAGTTTAATGTGAAAGTAAACACTAAAATCGATAGATTTAAACCTGGAATTTCCAAAACTGACAGATGACCAAGCTACTAGGTGTTAAAATATGAAATGTTCATATTTTTACTCTATTAGCTATTGAAGAAAAGTTTACAGGATATTAGGTTCACAGATATATACAGTATGAAGAAAAGTTTACAGGATATTATGTTCACAGATATATACTGTATGAAGAAAAGTTTACAGGATATTAGTTCACAGATATATACTGTATGAAGAAAAGTTTACAGGATATTAGGTTCACAGATATATACTGTATGAAGAAAAGTTCACAGGATATTAGGTTCACAGATATATACTGTATGAAGAAAAGTTTACAGGATATTAGGTTCACAGATATATACTGTATGAAGAAAAGTTTACAGGATATCAGGTTCACAGATATATACTGTATGAAGAAAAGTTTACAGGATATTAGGTTCACAGATATATATTGTATGAAGAAAAGTTTACAGGATATTAGGTTCACAGAAATATACTGTATGAAGAAAAGTTTACAGGATATTAGGTTCACAGACATATACTGTATGAAGAAAAGTTTACAGGATATTATGTTCACATACATATACTGTATGAAGAAAAGTTTACAGGATATTAGGTTCACAGACATATACTGTATGAAGAAAAGTTTACAGGACATTAGGTTCACAGACATATACTGTATGAAGAAAAGTTTACAGGATATCAGGTTCACAGATATATACTGTATGAAGAAACGTTTACAGGATATTAGGTTCACAGATATATACTGTATGGAGAAAAGTTTACAGGATATTAGGTTCACAGATATATACTGTATGAAGAAAAATTTACAGGATATTAGGTTCACAGATATATACTGTATGAAGTAAAGTTTACAGGATATTAGGTTCACAGACATATACTGTATGAAGAAAAGTTTACAGGATATTAGGTTCACAGATATATACAGTATGAAGAAAAGTTTACAGGATATTAGGTTCACAGATATATACTGTATGAAGAAAAGTTTACAGGATATTAGGTTCACAGATATATACTGTATGAAGAAAAGTTTACAGCATATCAGGTTCACAGATATATACTGTATGAAGAAAAGTTTACAGGATATTAGGTTCACAGATATATATTGTATGAAGAAAAGTTTACAGGATATTAGGTTCACAGAAATATACTGTATGAAGAAAAGTTTACAGGATATTAGGTTCACAGACATATACTGTATGAAGAAAAGTTTACAGGATATTATGTTCACATACATATACTGTATGAAGAAAAGTTTACAGGATATTAGGTTCACAGACATATACTGTATGAAGAAAAGTTTACAGGACATTAGGTTCACAGACATATACTGTATGAAGAAAAGTTTACAGGATATTAGGTTCACAGATATATACTGTATGAAGAAAAGTTTACAGGATATTAGGTTCACAGACATATACTGAATGAAGAAACGTTTACAGGATATTAGGTTCACAGATATGTACTGTATGAAGAAAAGTTCACATGATATTAGGTTCACAGATATATACTGTATGAAGAAAAGTTTACAGGATATTAGGTTCACAGATATATACTGTATGAAGAAAAGTTTACAGGATATTAGGTTCACAGATATATACTGTATGAAGAAAAGTTTACAGGATATTAGGTTCACAGATATATACTGTATGAAGAAAAGTTTACAGGATATTAGGTTCACAGATATATACAGTATGAAGAAAAGTTTACAGGATATTATGTTCACAGATATATACTGTATGAAGAAAAGTTTACAGGATATTAGGTTCACAGATATATACTGTATGAAGAAAAGTTTACAGGATATCAGGTTCACAGATATATACTGTATGAAGAAAAGTTTACAGGATATTAGGTTCACAGATATATCCTGTATGAAGAAAAGTTTACAGGATATTAGGTTCACAGATATATACTGTATGAAGAAAAGTTTACAGGATATTAGGTTCACAGATATATACTGTATCCACACGTTTTCAGCAATTATCTTTATTTCAATCACATGCTAAGAACTTTAATAATTATTTTATTTGTTTTTAATATTGCTTCGATTTTGCTAAGAAATGGTGCACTTTAAATGGAGAAATTAGAATGTTTTTATAACTCAGAGTACGGAGTGTTTTTGGCAGAGTAGAGTTGCACTTGTAGTGATTTTACCAAACGTTATACAACACAGAGCTGCAGACATGTTACCATCAACGATAAAAAAACACGAGTACGATGTATCTGTATAATACCTAGACACTTAGTAACTATAGTAACATGTATCTGTAGCCTAAAAAATATAATACCTAGACACTTAGTAACTATAGTAACATGCATCTGTAACCTGAAAAAGATACCTGGACACTTAGTAACTATATTAACATGCATCTGTAACCTAAAAAAGATAATACCTAGACACATAGTAACTATTGTAACATGTATCTGTAACCTGTTTTATGTAAAAAAAGATGATACCTAGACACTAAGTAACTATTGTAACATTCATCTGTAACCTGTTTTATGTAAAAAAAGATGATACCTAGACACTTAGTAACTATTGTAACATGCATCTGTAACCTGTTTTCTATATGGTGGCTATCTGCTCTAGCTGTCCCTAATTTAGCAATGAAAGATTATAGGAAAGGCAGGTAGTCATCACCAGCCATCTTCAACGTTTGGGCTACTCTTTTACCAACGAATAGTGGGATTGACAGTCACATTATAACGCCCCCACGGCTGAAAGGGTGAGCATGTTTGGCGCGAAGGGGATGCGAACCCGCGATCATCACATTACGAGTCGCACGCCTTTACACGCTTGGCCATGCCGGGCCCCTTACTTTTGCTTCAATTACATTTTTTAAAAATAATTTGGAAGCAATCAGACAAAAATATAAGTAAACTAACAATCCAGATGTCTGGTGTTTGAAGTTTAGCAAGATATATTGCAATTAAGCACAAATGTATAAATATTTATTGTAAAAGGCGTCTTGGGTTTGAACAGAATTAATTTTAACTTTTCTTAGATGCTCCGACGAAACACGTTGTTTTGACAAGCATGTGCCAGTTAAACTTAAGCAAAAATATCTCTCTTTTGTTTTAGTTAATTCAATGAAATCCATTTCATGAAAGTTAAATTTTACACGTGCTTTTGACACAAAACTTAAAAAAGTCGAATGTTATTTCTGTAGTAATAAAAAACCATTTGTTTCCTTTCAATTAGTTTAATCTTTTTCTAATTGAAGCAAAACTAGTGAATATATATTTATTTTTGATATAAATCAACTTTTAAATTCATGTTTTAAGTATGGAATTATTCGTAGCGGAAAATCGTACAAGGGAAAATGAAATTTGTTATTTTGTCTTTCATTTCTTAAAATATTTACTACAGAAAGTTCAATTGTAACCTTAATCAAAATATTCTTCACAGATGAGAACTTGGTGAAAGAAAATTAAACTATGAATAACTTAGATGAAACCTGATTTTCATGGACTATGAGTACGTCACATAGACCATGGAATAGTATACGAAAATATATTAATTTAGTATTTAAATAGATCTTAGAAAATGAATAATTAAAAACTTATAATTCGTAAAGTAAAACGACACGAACGTAGACTTATGTGTATGTTATACAGAGCATAAAACTTATGTGAACGTTATACAGAGCATAAAACTTATGTGAACGTTATACAGAGCATAAAACTTATGTGTATGTTATACAGAGCATAAAACTTATGTGAACGTTATACAGAGCATAAAACTTATGTCAACGTTATACAGAGCATAAAACTTATGTGAACGTTATACAGAGCATACAACTTATGTGAAAGTTATACAGAGCATAAAACTTATGTGAACGTTATACAGAGCATACAACTTATGTGAAAGTTATACAGAGCATAAAACTTATGTGAACGTTATACAGAGCATAAAACTTATGTGAACGTCATACAGAGCATAAAACTTATGTGAACGTTATACAGAGCATAAAACTTATGTGTATGTTATACAGAGCATAAAACTTATGTGAACGTTATACAGAGCATAAAACTTATGTGAACGTTATACAGAGCATAAAACTTATGTGAACGTTATACAGAGCATAAAACTTATGTGTATGTTATACAGAGCATAAAACTTATGTGAACGTTATACAGAGCATAAAACTTATGTGTATGTTATACAGAGCATAAAACTTATGTGAACGTTATACAGACCATAAAACTTATGTGTATGTTATACAGAGCATAAAACTTATGTGAACGTTATACAGAGCATAAAACTTATGTGAACGTTATACAGAGCATAAAACTTATGTGAACGTTATACAGAGCATAAAACTTATGTGTATGTTATACAGAGCATAAAACTTATGTGTATGTTATACAGAGCATAAAACTTATGTGAACGTTATACAGACCATAAAACTTATGTGAACGTTATACAGAGCATAAAACTTATGTGAACGTTATACAGAGCATAAAACTTATGTGTATGTTATACAGAGCATAAAACTTATGTGAACGTTATACAGAGCATAAAACTTATGTGTATGTTATACAGAGCATAAAACTTATGTGAACGTTATACAGAGCATAAAACTTATGTCAACGTTATACAGAGCATAAAACTTATGTGTATGTTATACAGAGCATAAAACTTATGTGAACGTTATACAGAGCATAAAACTTATGTGTATGTTATACAGAGCATAAAACTTATGTGAACGTTATACAGAGCATAAAACTTATGTGAACGTTATACAGAGCATAAAACTTATGTGAACGTTATACAGAGCATAAAACTTATGTGTATGTTATACAGAGCATAAAACTTATGTGAACGTTATACAGACCATAAAACTTATGTGTATGTTATACAGAGCATAAAACTTATGTGAACGTTATACAGAGCATAAAACTTATGTGAACGTTATACAGAGCATAAAACTTATGTGAACGTTATACAGAGCATAAAACTTATGTGTATGTTATACAGAGCATAAAACTTATGTGTATGTTATACAGAGCATAAAACTTATGTGAACGTTATACAGAGCATAAAACTTATGTGAACGTTATACAGAGCATAAAACTTATGTGAACGTTATACAGAGCATAAAACTTATGTGTATGTTATACAGAGCATAAAACTTATGTGAACGTTATACAGAGCATAAAACTTATGTGAACGTTATACAGAGCATAAAACTTATGTGAACGTTATACAGAGCATAAAACTTATGTGTATGTTATACAGAGCATAAAACTTATGAGCATAAAACTTATGTGTATATACAGAGCATAAAACTTATGTGAACGTTATACAGAGCATAAAACTTATGTGTATGTTATACTTATGAGCATAAAACTTATGTATGTTATACAGAGCATAAAACTTATGTGAACGTTATACAGAGCATAAAACTTATGTGTATGTTATACAGAGCATAAAACTTATGTGAACGTTATACAGAGCATAAAACTTATGTGTTATACAGAGCATAAAACTTATGTGACAGAGCATAAAACTTATGTGAACGTTATACAGAGCATAAAACTTATGTGAACGTTATACAGAGCATAAAACTTATGTGTTATACAGAGCATAAAACTTATGTGAACGTTATACAGAGCATAAAACTTATGTGAACGTTTATGTGTACAGAGCATAAAACTTATGTGAACGTTATACAGAGCATAAAACTTATGTGAACGTTATACAGAGCATAAAACTTATGTGAACGTTATACAACATAAAACTTATGTGTAACGTATACAGAGCATAAAACTTATGTGAACGTTATACATACAGCATAAAACTTATGTGAACGTTATACAGAGCATAAAACTTATGTGAACGTTATACAGACCATAAAACTTATGTGTATGTTATACAGAGCATTAAACTTATGTGAACGTTATACAGAGCATAAAACTTATGTGAACGTTATACAGAGCATAAAACTTATGTGTATGTTATACAGAGCATAAAACTTATGTGAACGTTATACAGAGCATAAAACTTATGTGAACGTTATACAGAGCATAAAACTTATGTGTATGTTATACAGAGCATAAAACTTATGTGTATGTTATACAGAGCATAAAACTTATGTGAACGTTATACAGAGCATAAAACTTATGTGTATGTTATACAGAGCATAAAACTTATGTGAACGTTATACAGAGCATAAAACTTATGTGAACGTTATAAGTGCATAAAACAACTGAACATTTCATTTTTTCATTACTTAAGTTTACATTAGTGTCACCCAGTTTTTAAGTCAGATATTTGTTATAACTTTAATCAGTAAAAACAAGACGTAAAATCATACATTCTATACACTAATGACAACTGATTTAGTGATATTTTTGAATTTTTTAAGTGAATAAATTTTCTCTTCAAAATTAACCGTCTGGATGTGTGTATTATTACTGTATGTAATTTTTTATTACAATAGCAAAAATATTCTTATATAATTTTTGAGTGTATAACTTAAACCATATTTATATAAAATAACAACCAATTGCATTCCCTTAAAAAAGACGTTTTGATTCCACGTTTTGTTTCACGTCTTTGTCAAGGGTTACAGTGTCACATAAAAACTGATAACTGAATAGCGCACATATAACAATTCCTGTTGTTAAGTCATTTCTAAGTTGTGTTTTTCTTTCTAGTCATCAGATAATTTGTGTAAAGTATTGACGGTGAGTTATGAATTCTTGTAACTGTGGTAATACATCTCGGGATTAACATTTGATATTTTCGTAAGTAGCAGAGGTTTGTTTAAGAGTGAATGAACTGTTCAAGTTAAAAAACAAACATTTATATGATTGTGGTGAACTTTGCTTTATTTTGACGAAATTCAAGCTAGACGTTCAATTTATGGGATATTTAAAGACAATGCGATGTTTGGAATGATTCTACAAAACGAAATTGAGTTAATTTGTGATCACGAGAAACGTTGTTCTTTGTTATAGTTTGGTAAAAATTGAATTAGATAATTAATGTTACACTGAAGGAAAGGAGTGGTTATTTTTTGTAGATATTTCGATTTTAATGCTGGGTTTTAAAACAATTTCGTTTCTGATAAAAACGATGCTATATTGTACATTGTGGCTTGGATGTTACAATTATTCTACTTATATATTAAAAGCACTTGTGATAAACTTCTGTCAAGTTCTTATGCTGAAGGAAAGACAAGGACACTTATATGTGAGGATAAACACATAACTTAAACGTTGATTTTGCACAGATCTGTTTTGATATCCAGAATGAGCGAGTTAAAAGGAATCTAAACGTACCCAGTGGGGCCTAACGTAATTCAGCTTTACAATGCTTTATGCTTCAGCTTTACAATGCTTTATGCTTCAGCTTTACAATGCTGTATGCTATGCTTTATAAAACATTTAAATCGTGATTTTCATTCTTGTCCAAAATTGCGTTTTTTGTTCTTGTCATTTGGTAGGTATGTTTGAATTACTTGTTCATGAAATTTGAAACTTATCATTATATATGTACGGCTGTTAATAATATGTTGTGCTATGCAAATATCTTAAGAATATTAAATTTGTATTTCTGCTTAGGCTTAGCATGGCTTGGTAATTACGGCGCTGTGTTCTGCCTTACAAAGGATCAAAGCTTCAGGTTGAACGTGAGGGCGTAATAATGTGACGTTCACAGAGTAGTTCAAAAATTGGTGGTAGGTGGTGTTGTGTTTGGAAAATAAATATTTCCATAAACTATTAAAATCTAGTTATAAACGATGGAACGTTATCTAAGGCAAGTATCACAACCAACAGATAGCAAGATTTATTGTTGTTGTTTTTTTCCACATTGTTTGTTTTTGAATTTCGCACAAAGCTACACGACGGCTATATGTGCAAGCCGTCCCTAATTTAGCAGTGTAAGACCAGAGGGAACGCAGCTAGTCATCACTACCCACCGCCAACTCTTGGGGTACTCTTTTACCAACGAATAGTGGGATTGGCCGTCACATTATAAAGCTCCGACGGCTGGGAGGGCGAGCATGTTTGGCGCGACCGGGATGCGAACCCGCGACCCTCGGATTACGAGTCGCACGCCTTAAGTCGCTTGGCCATGCCGGGCCTGCAACATGAAACCCACAGATTGCAAGTCACTTTCAAGCCATCAGACCATGCCTGACAATAACTTGATTAAGAAACACACATGAAATATGAACACGATTTGTCTGTGATGTTTACATACACATATGTTTTAGAGCAAAGACACTTGAGCTATTATGCAATAGTCACCGCTGGGAATCGAACCCTGGATTTTGGAGTTGTAAATTCATGGAATTACCGCTGCCTTACTGAAGAACGTTTATATAATGATAAAGGAATATTATAGGTGCTACCAGTGCTTAGAAACAAATCGATTTTACTAGAAATGAAACGTATTTCTAAAATATTATAATTTATTTCAAGATATTCAAACTATATACGTGAAGTTCTGGATGTGTTGGTGGCAAAGACCAAACAAATAGTTATATGTTTAGGTTTCAGATTGTTTTTTAACTGCATTTAAAAAAACAACAACAAATAAATATGTCTAATCCGGAATGCATGCATTTGTACTGTAGGCTTCGTAAAAGATAAAATAATTCTGAATCTCATTTTCACTTAAGACAACCTGGATAAGAAATATAATTTCCAAACACAAAAGATAGCGAAATATAAATAGCGAAAATGTTTAACTCATAAGCGTAGATAAAAGAATAAATTCCACACTATGCTAAACTTAGAACTACGTTAAAATTCTTCACTATGATAAAGTATATTAATATGTACAGCACGAACTATCGCTGGGCTGAAGTTGGTGAAATCGCTGTATATTCTGGAAATTGGATTGACTTAGTGTTTTATATATACAGAATAAATTAAGTGTTAGATCTTTCTCGAAAACTCGTCCAACGAACTTATCTTTTATCTTGAGCTTTTCTGACGAGAATACAAACGCAACAATTGTGTTTTTCTTTTGTTTTGATAAATCGACACGAACCTCGTTAGGCCCCCGAAACAAAACAAAACAACTCGAGGGTCCGGATTTGTTTCTCTCTTTTCTTCTGGACGTCAAGAATAAGATCAAAGAATTATAAGTGAATAACTAACGTGAGCATTATGTCAGATTATAACATTGTCAAATTGAGCCGTTTGTTGATTTCGCTAAGCCTTTTTTAAAAAGAAATATTCGGGCTTAACGTGGCGTAATAACAATTAGCTTCCAAATCAGCTTCGATTGGGATCATCTCCTATAATAGTCTGTAAAATAATTTAAATAGAAATAGTGATTTAAAAAAAATAGCAGGGAAGCCGCAATATTAGTTTAAGTGATTAATATATGATTTTCAATAGCTATGTACACACATATAAATTTATGCGAAATATTTTATCTTTAATTGGTAAATAAGTCATTGTGTTCGTTTTTCATTTGTAAGACTATAAAATTTAATATATTTTATTTTTTTTATTTATGTTATTATTTAAAATCCTGTATAACAGAAGACTTGTTTGTTTTTTAATTTCGCACAAAGCTACTAGAGGGCTATCAGTGCTAGCCGTCCCTAATTTAGCAGTGTAAGACTAGAGGGAAGGCAGCTGGTCATCACCACCCACCGCCAACTCTTGGGCTACTCTTTTACCAACGAATAGTGGGATTGACCGACACATTATACGCCTCCACGGCTGGGAGGGCGAGCATGTTTAGCGCGACGCGGGCGCGAACCCGCGACCCTCGGATTACGAGTCGCTTGGCCATGCCAGGTCATACATTATCCTAACATATTTTGCAGCACGTCATGTCTTGCTGTATTTTGACTATATTTAGTCATTGGTTTACAAAGTAATAAACACAGCTCTCGAAATCTCTTTAGCATTTCACACAGAAGCTCATTTCAATTTGCCATTACTTAATATTACTTCAACATTCAACACTTTAATAACGGTATTCAACGAATTTTAAATCTCGTTGTAGTGACAAGAGGCAACCAGCACATTGGGAAATTGAGCGTGTTGTAAAAGTGACAGTCAAATCCTACTATTCGATTAGAATAGCTCAATAAATAGCATCACTGCCAGCCGTCTCAGATAACCCATATGTAGCATATCTGAAACAAACAAAACCAAAATTATTACACAAGTATTGTGCTTAGAAGTGTTTCAGACTTATTTTAACTGTCATAACTTGTTATAAATATAAACATATGTTTCTCAAATACACCTGCCTCGAAAAACCTAAACTTTCAAATGTATCCAAGACTATTGAACACTTACATATTATAATATTATTGACATCAGACTTACTGCTATTTAAGTTTTAAATTGTCTACCTATAATTTATTTACTATTCTTACACAAATACAAACTCCAGTTAAAGGCGATGAATCTTCAAAAGTTAAATCTGTTAAAATTCATCATATTTTGTGTACAATATTTGGGTACCATATACGATGGCATCAGTCTTCATATAATAATAATATACTATAATTGAAAATACAATGATAGATTTATTATTTGTTTTTATACATGATATATTCCAGAGTTATTTTCAACTAAGCCACATATTTTGAAACAAGGTCTACGCGTTACTAAAATGCGTTCATACGCTAAGTTTTCATTCCGAAACGTCTTAAAAGTGATATTCAACTTAGAAACATCTTTCATCACCAGGTCTACACGTTAATAACTTTTCATTTTGAAACGTCTGGCTCAGACTTTCATCACCAGGTCCACACGTTGTTAAAACACATTAATAACGTTTCATTTTAAAACGTCAGGCTCAGACTTTCATCATCAGGTCTACACGTTGTTAAGACACGTTAATAACTTTTCATTTTAAAACGTCTGGCTCAGACTTTCATCACCAGGTCTACACGTTGTTAAAACACGTTAATAACTTTTCATTTTAAAACGTCTGGCTCAGACTTTCATCACCAGGTCTACACGTTGTTAAAACACGTTAATAACTTTTCATTTTAAAACGTCTGGCTCAGACTTTCATCACCAGGTCTACACGTTGTTAAAACACGTTAATAACTTTTCATTTTAAAACGTCTGGCTCAGACTTTCATCACCAGGTCTACACGTTGTTAAAACACGTTAATAACTTTTCATTTTAAAACGTCTGGCTCAGACTTTCATCACCAGGTCTACACGTTGTTAAAACACGTTAATAACTTTTTCATTTTAAAACGTCTGGCTCAGACTTTCATCACCAGGTCTACATGTTGTTAAAACACATTAATAACTTTCCATTTTAAAACGTCTGGCTCAGACTTTTAGTCCTGGCATGGCTAGATGGTTAGAGCTCTTAACTTGTAGTCTGAGAGTAGTGGATTTGGGTCACTTTTTCTCCAAACATGCTCGCCCTTTCAGCCGTGGGGGCGTTATAATGTGACGGTCAATCCCACTATTCATTGGTAAAAGAGTAGTCCAAGAGTTGTCAGTGGGTGGTGATGACTAGCTGCCTTCCCTCTAGTCTTACACTGCTAAATTAGGGACGGCTAGCGCAGATAGCACTCGAGCAGCTTCGCGTGAAATTCAGAAACAAACAAACAAAACTTTTTAACAAGTAGAAATAATAAGTATTAAATACCTAAAATAGAAAATAGTTCTTGACGAATAAGGCAGATTCTGATGAATAAGGTAGTTATTAATGAATAACGTATCGTGATTAGAACAGCTGTTGAAGCTAGTTCTTTCGTAACATAGCAGTCAGTCATCCATTATCGTGTGCTTACGTTGTTTGTTTCTACAACAGGATTACTTAGGTCTACAATGTTTACTCATTTTCAGACTACGCTCCGACCATCAGACACCTTCTTGAGTTAAAATCTATGAGAAATATGATGACAACAGGGTCTCCGAAACAGCAAGTCTTCGTTCCCACCTTGGCGAAACGTTATGATAGGATAATCTCAGAAACTGCTAGTTTTCTTCCCACCTTGGTGAAACGTTATGATAGGATAATCTCAGAAACTGTAGTTTTTTCCCACCTTGGTGAAACGTTATGATAGGATAATCTCAGAAACTGTAGTTTTCTTCCCACCGTGGTGAAATAATCTCAGTTATGATTATGGATAATCTCAGAAACTGCTAGTTTTCTTCCCACCTTGGTGAAACGTTATGATAGGATAGTCTCAGAAACTGTAGTTTTCTTCCCACCTTGGTGAAACGTTATGACAGGATAATCTCATAAACTGCTAGTTTTCTTCCCACCTTGGCGAAACGTTATGATAGGATAATCTCAGAAACTGCTAGTTTTCTTCCCACCTTGGTGAAACGTTATGATAGGATAATCTCAGAAACTGTAGTTTTCTTCCCACCTTGGTGAAACGTTATGATAGGATAATCTCATAAACTGCTAGTTTTCTTCCCACCTTGGTGAAACGTTATGATAGGATAATCTCATAAACTGCTAGTTTTCTTCCCACCTTGGTGAAACGTTATGATAGGATAATCTCATAAACTGCTAGTTTTCTTCCCACCTTGGTGAAACGTTATGACAGGATAATCTCAGAAACTGGTAATTTTCTTCCCACCTTGGTGAAACGTTATGACAGGATAATCTCAGAAACTGGTAATGTTCTTCCCACCTTGGTGAAACGTTATGATAGGATAATCTCATAAACTGCTAGTCTTCATTCCCACCTTGGTGAAACGTTATGATAGGATTATCTCAGAAACTGTAGTTTTTCTTCCCACCTTGGTGAAACGTTATGATAGGATAATCTCAGAAACTGGTAATTTTCTTCCCACCTTGGTGAAACGTTATGACAGGATAATCTCATAAACTGCTAGTTTTCTTCTCACATTGGCGAAAGTTATGACAGGATAGTCTCACAAACTGCTAGTTTTCGTTCCCATGTTGGTGAAACGTTATGGCAAGGTAGTCTCAGAAAGAGCAAGATTTCGTTAACTGATGCACTCTATACTAATGAAAAGTTTTTATGGCTGTCCTTCATAACGAGAAGCTAAAATATTGGAACAACACTTTTGTATTTAAATAAATATAAATTAGAGATATGTCTTGAGGCCTTCGTACAGATTTGACAAGGACTCGACAGCTCAAAACTATTTAAAAATATGAAACTTATAGAACATGAAATAATGCACGTGGTAATCTTAGTTTACTATTTATTTGTAAACTTATATATTCTGAAAACGAAATATATTTTGAATATCCTTAATGACATATATTTAATTATAGCTTTGATCGCCACGGTAGAAAGTTCAAATTGCATTTCAAATTAATTTTACTTGTGGTATAATACTGATTTATATATTTAAAGAAATAGAAAATTTTATCTGGAATACATTAAAAATATACTCTGGAGTTCAAACGTGGTAATGCTATAATAAACTGCAGAGAAGTAATTTATATAATATAAAATCATAATGTAGAAATAATTCACGTTCAATGTAAGTGAATAACTCTTGGAAATAAGCACATATAAAGTGTGTTCTTCTAAATCTATTTACGTTTTTACAGTGGACGTTTTAATATAATACTTTTAACAAGTTTGTAATAAACATGATTTTTCGTACAGTTACTAAATTTATTAAAGAAACTGAATATGAACAAAAGATTATGGACTACCAGGATTATAATACCAAATGAGAAGGTGGCCTTACACAACATGAGGAAAGATGAATAGAACAACTGATCGTTAGTAAATAACTACCAAGAGGAAAGAACAGAACTGGTAGTTAGTAAATAACTACCAAGAGGAAAGAACAGTACTGGTAGTTAGTAGCTAACTACCATAGGAACGAATGGAACTGGTAGTTTGTAAATAACTGTCGAAAGGACATACAGAACTGGTAGTTAGTAGCTAAACTAACAAGATAAATTAATAGAACTGGTAGTTAGTGGATTATTTCGAAAATAAGGATGGAAACTTTGATCTAAGTGGTCGCGTAAGTTTTATATGTCTTATCATATCTTTAAGAGCAAAATTTAAACATATTTCGATATAAGAAACATATGTTCAAGTCGTTTTGTAATCATATTACCTGAAACTTTGTGATTATATTGTAAGAAATATTAAAAAGGTTTTAAAGAGATATAGTATACATTAAGCTACTGAAATCAAATCCAAATATACAATAAAAAGGACACGACATTATTTATGGTATATACACGTCATCAACACTGAAAACCTGACTTGAGCTGTTCAGTATATGTTCTTAATGGTATTTTTTCTCTAATTCAGTTTTGTTGTAAACATTTTGTTGGTACACAAAAGTAGCGCTACTTTGAAGACACGATAATTGGTTAATTAATTTTTCTTTTGAATAAACAAAGAATATTTGGATTATACGGTATGAAAAAGGCCATTTTCTTACGCTCTGAACATCACAACTGCTTTAATAACATAAGTAAAGGGCTAAGTAGTTTGTTGTGATCGAAATATATTTGTAATAATGACTGTATCATAGTGTTTTAACTCTATATGCATTAAATCTAGCAATACTAGATTTTGGGAAGAAAAACAACAACATGGAATTGTTGTTGATAGTTTTCTTGTCAAAATTTATGGCAAAGGTACACAAAGGGCTATCAGTGTATTCTTGATAGTGAACTGGTATACAAGAAAGAGATGACTGACAATAAACAACCTTCATGGTCAAATTTTAAGTTACACATGTCTAGACCGAGTTGCGAAGAGGACCACTCCATTAGGGTACATCCGTGGACCAAGGGATGTTTTCTCAGCAGTATAATGCAAACAATACACAGTCAATGAAATGCTAACCGCTGAGCATGCCCGGCTTCACGTGACATTTATCTGATCGTGTTGATTAACAAGCGTGAAAGAGCAAAGCTAAACAGAACGTAATCTATAATCGATTGATTCGACAGCTGAGACTGAACTAGAGATATGTAAAAACTTTCCCAGAAAGGAAACGTGGGATTCAGTTTCATAACTTGTTTACTCGCTGACTTTTGAATAGTATAATAAGTTCTGAAAATATGAAACGTAAATACAAATATGACTTTTTAAAGAAACTGTGCTTCTTTATACTATGTTTTAACATATGTTTCCATTCATCATTTTCTGCTGTTTCCTTTCGCATAATATTAATGAAAGTTATTTTCTATCATATACTCTTCAAAAAAAAGAAACGCAAAAGGGATATTTTTGTTATTTTAAAGAGAAATATATGTAATAACGTTACAAGCTCAGAGTATGTGATGTTACACGTGTTAAGGCACTGATTGTCAGACCAAAATGACAATAAAAGTTGTGCACTTTGAAAACGGAAGAAAACATCGGATTTTTCGCCAAAACGCATGCGTGTCCAATAAATTTGTTTGAGAGATCTGCATGTTCTGCAAGTGCAACATGTGCAAAATCCCTATAAAAGTTACGGGTTCTCGGTTTCCATAGCTCAGTGTTAAGCCACCGACACGCAATACAGTTACGCCAAGACTGACTGAAGCACAATGCAACAACGCCATTGGTCGTTTGGAAGCAGGCGAATCTCGATCAGATGTTGCCAGAGCTGTGAATGTCCACCCAAGTACCATCACAAGGCTATGGAATCGTTACCAACAACATGGATCAACTCGTGATCGTCCACGATCTGGCAGACCTCGTGTGACCACGCCCGCACAAGATCGCAACATCCGGTTACGTCACCTTCGGGATAGGACCACCACTGCGACGTCTACTACCTCAACCATACCTGGGCTGCGTATAATTTCCGATCAGACCGTACGCAACCGTCGACGAGATTCTTAGGCCTCATGTGCAATCTATCATGGTGAACGTCAACGACGTTTTTCAACATGACAACGCCCGTCCTCACACAGCCCGACTCACCACTGTCTTCTTGAGACACCAAAACATCAACGTTCTTTCCTGGCCCTCCAGATCACCAGATTTAAACCCCATCGAACATCTTTGGGATGAGTTGGATTGACGTCTGAGACGGCGACAACCTCAACCGCAGACTCAACGTTTGCAGCAGCTTTGCAGGCTGACTGGACAGCCATTCCACAGGATGTGATTCGTCATCTCATCGCTTCCATGGGCAGGAGATGCCAAGCAGTTATTGATGCTCGTTATTGACGTTGAGTGACGTTAAACTTCAACTAGTGAGCGTGGACTTCGCCTTTGCAGACTTTGGATGTTCAGCAGTGAATGTGCAAAGTTTCACACATGTCATACAGAACTACCCGGAATAAACTTGTTAACAATATGTCTCAAATTTTGCCTTTTGCGTTTCTATTTTTAAAGAGTACATATTTTAAGTAAACTATTTACTTATGTCATATATATCTTATACATGACTATTTTCTTCAATAACATACCTCAAATAAATTGTTTCTATCTCTCGTATACCTTAAGTAAACTATTTCTATCTCTCTTATACCTTAAGTAAACTGTTTCTATCTCTCTTATACCTTAAGTAAACTGTTTCTATCTCTCTTATACCTTAAGTAAACTGTTTCTATCTCTGTTATACCTTAAGTAAACTGTTTCTATCTCTCGTATACCTTAAGTAAATTGTTTCTATCTCTCGTATTCCTTAAATAAACTGTTTCTATCTCTCTTTTCTCTTAAGTAAATTGTTTCTTTCTCTCTTATACCTTAAGTAAATTGTTTTCTCTTACCTTAACATACCTTTCTATCTCTGTTTTTCTAAACTGTTTCTATATAAATTTTTCTTTCTCTCTTATACCTTAAGTAAATGGTTTTTTCTTTCACATACCTTAAACAAACTGTTTTTTCTGTCATATACCTTAAGTAAGCTGTTTCCTTATGTCATATACCTTAAGTAAGCTGTTTCCTTATGTCATATTTTTTTAACTAGCTGTTTATTTCTGTCATATACCTTAAGCAAATTGTTTTCTTCTGTCATATACCTCAAGCAAACTGTTTCTATTGTCATGTGCCTTAGATGTTTCTTTCTGACATATACCTTACGTTAACTGTTTCTTTCTGTCATGTACCTTACGTAAACTGTTTCTTTCTGTCACATATCTTACGTAAACTGTTTCTTTCTATCACATATCTTATGTAAACTGTTTCTTTCTTCACATACCTTACGTAAACTGTTTCTTTCTGTCACATACTTTACGTAAACTGTTTCTTTCTGACATGTACCTTACGTAAACTGTTTCTTTCTGTCATATACATAACATTATCACTGCTACATTGTATAGCTTTGAGTGGAAGTGTCATAAACAAGCACATATTTCTTCATATAGTGAGATGATATGTGTTTTCATCCTATAGTAGTCTTTTCTTTGCTGCATAGTGACGAGAACAAAATAAGTTATTCTTTCATGGATATTATTCTGGGGCCCTCTCATGGCACAGCGGCATATCTTCGGATTCCGGATGGGTGTAGCACAGATAGCCCATTGTATAGTTTTGTACTTAATTCTAAACAAACAAAATATTCTGGGATATGATCTTCAATTACTAGAATTCGGATTACAGCTCCGGTTTAGTTTCATCAACTTACCTGAACCTCATTACGATGTAACTGATGTGTGAATCATCATTTTCTGTATTCTTAAGTGACAAAGTTACTGTAATAAAATCAGTGGTGTCAGTTTTTACTGAGGTATTAACCTGTTCCTGATACAGTAAATTTGTAAAGTACAGAAACCACTCATTTTGTACGTATTTGATCACCTTAGAAAAAATAAATTAAGTTAACTTGATTACGGTGCTTCGGTATTGCGATCACGTTTTTCATTAAATATATGAAGTTATTTTGTAAGACCTGTTACGAACAGGCCTCCTTAATGTGACATGTTGTGAGAGATAAATACGACCATAAGATGCAGCAGAAGACAGTTCTGAGAAGTCAAAGTGAAAAATATCTAAGGGTATGTCAGATCCTGTTTTTGGCCAGAGCTTTTATGGTGACCAAAAGCGCTATACGCTTTCTCCTGCAGACTTCGTGAAAGCAAGTAATCAAGCGAGTAATGCACTCGATTACTTCGGAGGATGTTAATGGATTTTTTGGTGAAACATACCATAAAAATGTTTCTTTTCATGTTCTTTAGACATTACTTAAACTGAACTGGCTTAACAAATTTCTAATGTACAGCATTATAATAGAACATTTTTCGATTGCCATGTAATGATTCGAAAATATAATTCATGGATCATTTGATAGAATAACTGAAAAAGAGATTACTATTTTTAACAGAATACTTCTAGATAAAGTCCAGATGTTCTATAAGTTTAATATGCAATTGAGGTTCTCTCTTCTTTCAAAGATCAGACAAAACTGTAATAATGACAGTCCTGTTTCTTTCAACCTATTTTATAGCCATTATCTTAGTTTTAAGATTATTTGTGTACTATGAATGTTTACCAACCTGCAGCTGTGTTCTCGACAAATTAAGATTTATTTCTACCGACAAGCATAATTTTTATTGATTCGAAGATGAACATTACTGAAATACCATAACTATAACTAAATACTTAACAGAGGAAACACTGGCTGCGCAGAAGCATCCAAATGATGGAATGTTATACAGATCGTATCTTCATGTTAAGCATCCAAATGATGGAATGTTATACAGATCGTATCTTCATGTTAAGCATCCAAATGATGGAATGTTATACAGATCGTATCTTCATGTTAAGCATCCAAATGATGGAATGTTATACAGATCGTATCTTCATGTAGAAGCATCCAAATGATGGAATGTTATACAGATCGTATCTTCATGTAGAAGCATCCAAATGATGGAATGTTATACAGATCGTATCTTCATGTTAAGCAAAGTGTCAAATGAAACTTATATATCTTTATCTACTTCCTTTAACAAATTAGAGGTCTGTTCGTTACTGGCACGTGTTCATTGGTCCATCACTATTTCCGTATTCTGTACGTTAAATAGTGTCTCCCTAACTTTTAACCTGACACTTTACTTATACTAATGGAAGACCTATATTTAGTTATTATAAAATAGTACTATAACTTCTTTATGTTTTACAACGTCTAGTGGCTGGTTTGTCGCAATGAGATTATATTAATCTGTGAGAATTGTGTATGGTGTGAAGTCTTATTATTTGGAGTTTTGATGTAAAACATCTTGAACAGGTCTTAAGCCGTTCTATTAAAATGTTTTGTACATAATTATGTTAATATAGGAATAATGAAAACATGTAAAAACGGCTGGTACGTGCTCAAAATATTTTTTATGTAGAGGAGCGAACAACGTTTCGAGCTTCTTCGGTCATCGTCAGGCTCACAAAGAAAGAAAGAGGTAACTAACCGATAGCTGACCATATGTTTGAAGGCGGTTGTGTAATTGAGTGTAGGAATGTAGAGGGCGTGCTTAGATGTTGGATTATATTTATTAATATGGGTATAAAGGTGTTGCTTTGTATTGGTTTATTTTGGGCTTAAGTTGTTGTATAAGTAAGGCTTCTTTAATTTTGTGTTTTTTTTTAACCTTTGTTTCTTTATTTAGTACTTGGTCAGTTACCTCTTTCTTTCTTTGTGAACCTGACGATGACCAAAGAAGGTCGAAACGTTGTTTGCTCCTCTACATATTGTTTTCTCTTGACCCATACCAGCCGTTTCTACATATATATTGTACTCTGCAAGTGGGTTTTCTCGTCATCACGAATGAAAAAATGACTTATTCTACCGTAGAGAAAGACCGTTTTTCTAACTAATTTGTTGAGGTAACGTTGGATGTGGTCTATTTAGTTAACTCTGTGACACTGTCACTACATTTTGGAATGCAATATCGTATTCAGTGATCTTTCTAGCCAGTCATTGCTGTTGTTTAGTAGCTTATTTATTTGTTTTGAATTTCACGTAAAACTATACGACGGCTATCCGTATTAAAAGTTCTAAATTAACCAATTTAGAAAGAAGAAAGAAGGTAGCTAGTTAACACTGCTCATTACCAATTCTTTGGCTACGTCTTTACCAAACAAAGATCTATATTTATAATGCACTCAGGGTGACAGGTGTTTGAATTGAGCACCTTAACCACCAGTCCTGTTTAGTAACTATATAACAGTTTCACATTACCAACCTATCATACAAGCCGGAGAGCAGTAGTATAAGCCATGAAACTCGATACCCACGGTATTAACTACTGAAGCGTGGCCATCTTAACCACTTCTTTAACAACGTTTTACTTAAACTACAAATGATAGCGGTGCTAATATTAAAATATGTGTATTTAGTTTTGAGTTTTTGTTAGATACCAGAGTTTAGTTTTGGAATATATATTTTAACTGTTCAACTATTTCTCTTTAAAAGATTAGTGATAAAACAGACTAAGTATCCGAAGCTACCTTCGACAACCTTGCCTGGGTAAGAGGTTCTGGTTATGGTTTTGTTTGCTTGTTTGTTTTGAATTAAACACAAATCTACACAATGGGCTATCTGTACTCTGCCCACCACGGATATCGAAACCTGGTTTATAGCAATGTGAGTTCGCAAACATATCGCTGTGTCACTGGGCAGGCGATAAACATCTTATCGTAGTCCCTAACAGTTGTTGATCATTTTTAACTGCTGCTTTGTAATGAAGAAACACAGAGAAAGACAACCAATGATTCATATAGTAAGACAACCAATGATTCATATGGTAAGGCAACCAATGATTCATATGGAAAGGCAACCAATGATTCATGTGGTAAGACAACCAATTATTCATATGGTAAGACAACCAATTATTCATATGGTAAGACAACCAATTATTCATACGGTAAGACAACCAATTATTCATATGATAAGACAACCAATGATTCGTACGATAAGACAACCAATGATTCATCAGGTAAGAAACCAATGATTCATAAGGTAAAACAACCAATGATTCATATGGTAAGACAACCAATGATTCATAAGGTAAGACAACCAATTATTCATATGGTTGTAAATCTATTCCAGACAACGCATACACTTTTTATAGATTGCCTAAATAATTGGATTCAATGACATGACAACGTTCAAAACTAAGACAATTTCTTACTAACAGATCGTGACTGTGAGGGATTTGTGCCTTCAGTCGTCATTAATAAAACCTTTGTTGTTGTGGTGTGAAACTTGGGAAAACACTTTCGTTGTTTTATATACTTGATTATATCCGTTTTCAGATTTAAACTTCATCGGGAGCTCAAAAGTTCGTCATTTTGATCATCTGATGTCCCATGAATGGTACATAGTTAGAATAGTAAAAGTATTGTGAGGGTGGTGTATATTTTAATTGCATATACGAGAAACAAACATGAGTTCATATATTTAGTTGCTTTAAATTACTCTAATATTCCTTAAATAAAAATTAAACTACCTTTGTAAGCGTGATAAAATGAAAACATCTGTAGGAACCAATCTAAAATACAGTGACAGGCAGTTTCTTCTAACTAGATTATTAGAACGTCTTATAAGAACTGATGCAATAGAGAGATATAGCGATAAGAGGATAATATTTAGTATATTTTTGGTTTCTGACGAAATCTCTATCATAACCGGTGATTGGCTCTTCTTATAGACTTTTTCCGATATTCTTACTGTCACCTGGTGAGACTAGGCAGAACTAAAGGACAAACAAGTTAGCTTTCAGTTTATTCACGAAAATAATAAAATCTCCACAAGGTGGTGCTTAGTATTCCCACCGAAAAAATGAAGGCTCTGGTTTCCAAGGAGAAACCTCGCACCCAAAAGAAATATAAAAACAAACAAAAAAGTTGCTGTGCCTTAGCCACACCTACTTGTTAAGTTAAGATTATAATAAACAAGGTTTCCAAATTGACAAAGGTTCGGAAATTCTCTGTTTGCCCCCCGCTAGTACAGTGGTAAGTCTACGCATTTACAATGCTAAAATCAGGGGTTCGAATCCTCTGGGTGGACTCAGCAGATGGCCCGATGTAGCTTTGCTATAAGAAAAACAGAAACAGATTCTCTGTTTGTTTTTTTAGAAAAAGATAATAATAGAAAACATAATTACTGCATCCTCCCTTTATCACGTGCTTGACAAATCCCTCTATGATCTTTGGACCTTTTTGTCTTTGTTCTGTATAAACATGATCTCGGCAGTCAGTTCTATGGCCTGCTGTAACTTTCTCAAGATACCGTTCATGAAGATGTGGAACGAATATGAAGTGAACACACACACACACACACACATGTATAGTAGATGTGACTGATGTGGATTTAAAAAATATTTAAGATACAAAATTAAAGTTTTTAACACACATATAACCTATCTCCGTTATGTATATTTGACTTGTGGTGTCAGATTACCCTAAGCTAAATGATTGTGGCGAGTAACCAAAAAATGTTTTGTATTCGTAGAAAACATAATTATTGGCTATCACAAAATGCCATCGATATATCTCAGGAAAAACTAAACAGAACTAATATATATGCAAAAATGGCTCGTTTGGGTTGAGAAAATATTTTACATAGAAGAGCGAACAACGTTTCGACCTTCTTCGGTCATCATCAGGTTATATATTTCTCTACAAGTGGGTTTTTTCGACATTACTGATTAAACACTAAACTGTATTCTGAATAGAGCGAAAGGTTGGCCTGAGAAACAGCCTGAGGACTTTACTTACTATTAGCCGGAGTCGACACAGAAACCACGTTTCAGTAGAGGATTCTATCATCTCCTACTTGTTTCCGTTTTGTTGTAAAACCGTATAGCATGTATTTGGTGACCCATTCTATTTCAGGAATGTGGAACGTTTCAACAAAAGTCCGCTGTGTAACCACACCAGGTCAATGAATCTGCTGAGTAACCATATACGTAAAAAAGTCAACAGAAAATAAGTAAATATCGAATTTCTGAACTCGGACAAACAAGCTTTTAAATAACGAAAAATACCCTAACACATGGGATCTACCACTTCACTGACCAATGAAAGTTGGTTCATTCACTTCAGGTAACGGTAAGAGCTCTCTGACGAGAGCAGAAAGATAACAAATATCCACATCTAAAATTTCAACGTAACTGATACTATGACCAAAAGGAATAGAGAATGAAATATAAAATAGCTCATCAAGTAACAAGTTTTATATGTGTATATTAAGCATACAAAGTTGGCTATCTGCTCTATGTCCGCCATATGGAAACGAACCTCTCGAATTTTTGAATCGGAAGCTACAACTTACAGTTTTATGATTTCCACTTGATATGGAATGTAGTTCACTATGTTTCTCCACCAGCCAATACTTTGTCTATAGGATATAGCCTGGAAGAAAGGTGTGGTTTAACTTACGTTAATGAGTGTACTCAAACCTCGACTCAAAGACTTACGTTAAAACAGAATATATCATTCTAAGTTTTGGTCTTTTGGAAAAGAGATTCCGAAGCTTCATTCGTTTAAATTATCAGCAGAATTGACGGTTTTGTCTAATGTTAGCCCAACATTGTGCGTTATATTATAAGTTACATTGTTGGTTTTTCGAACCATACTTTGCAAAATTGCATTTGGGTTAACTGAAAACTATATTTAGACAACACATTCTTACAATAAAATAAAACTACTCTAATAGCTGAGAAACACCTACATGAATCTAACTGAAATTTACATGTCTTCTAACTGACAGCACAGACTGAAAAGGATGAAACGTCACGACATGCGTTTCACTCATCGAAACGTTTGTACAGTAGCGTTTGAATTAAAGAAATGAGCACTAAAGTTTTTATTAACACAATGTTTGTTTGTTTGTTTAGAATTTATGAAACGTTACACAATGGGCTATCTGTGCTCTGCCCGTCACAGGTATCGAAACCCGGTTTTTAACGGTGTGAGTCTGCAGACGTACCGCTACGCCATTGGGGACGTAATTAATACGATGTGCTACTTTTTATTGCAATAATAAATTTTACACTCCAATAAAAATGATTGGCCACTTATTTTTGTGTGCGAAAGTTGTTGAAATATTGACCATTCATGTTCACGCAAATGACCACAGCAAAGATCGAAACAGTTTTAAAACCCTAAATTACTGCTCAGACATCCGTGCAGCAGGTACGTAAAAACAATAAGTAATTATAATTATTAATTATAGAAATTATAATGTACAGTTTTTATGAAGGTACTTTACTTGTCATCAATTTTCAAATAATATTAATGTAATTAACGTTGTCTTGTAATTATTTATTACAAGCCTCTTATAATTATAATGATCGTTTGAGTAATTAATTTCGATAGAAACTGGAAATTAATTAACTCTGATTTATATTTAAAGAGAATTAATTAATAATTAATGTAATTTCTGACATAAAAATGAGGAATTGGATCAAATGAATGGGGCGAACATTAGCCTAGTTTAAAACAAGTTAAATAATATTATGATTACTCTGATGTATTTTCATGTTGAAGATGTGGCATTAATTAACTAAATATAAAGTCCCTTATTTCATACACTCAACAGTTTTACGTTTACTTCACTACCCAGTTTTTATGACGGATCACAAACTGCTAGTAAGAGGGTGCTCGTATTTTAGACACGCTCAAATTATGGTTGTCAGTTACTGAACACGGTTAGTGAAATCAGAAAACAGTGGTTCCAAATTATCACAGAGTTATCCTCAGTCGAACCTACCAAGAGAAAGGTCAATGTGTTATCTTCAAAAACAACGTTCCAATTATCATCTTCAAAAACAACGTTCCAATTATCATCTTCAAAAACAACGTTCCAATTATCATCTTCAAAAACAACGTTCCAATTATCATCTTCAAAAACAACGTTCCAATTATCATCTTCAAAAACAACGTTCCAATTATCATCTGGATGAGCTTATTAAAGAAAAAACAACACCAAACTTCTACAATATTTAGAAATTTCAAGAGTTATAGCTAGAGATGTGAAAATTATCGTGGTTGCTGAATATCGAACTAAAGTTCTAAATATAATTATGATTACCGGTTTGTTTTTCACTGCGAACTTTCTTTCCTAAGCTAATGTCCTAGTTTAATTGTACAAACTGATAACCGTAGGATACAGATTATGCCTTTGTCATGACTAACTTATTTTTATTACAAGACATAAGTATCTTAGATAATAGACTTACGTTGTCAGTGTATTCAAACTTTCAGTGAAAGCATAAGTTAGTGCATGATTGTTTGTTTGTTTTTTGATAACCACCTAATAATAGCATGTTCGAAGGTCTTGGTTACAAATGATAAAACCCCCTAACCCGAGGGCCTGGCATGGCCAAGCGCGTTAAGGCGTGCGACTCGTAATCTGAGGGTCGCGGGTTCGCATCCTGGTCGCGTCAAACATGCTCGCCCTTTCAGCCGTGGAGGCGTTATAATATTACGGTCAATCCCACTATTCGTTGGTAAAAGAGTAGCCCAAGAGTTGGCGATGGGTGGTGATGACTAGCTGCCTTCCCTCTAGTCTTACACTGCTAAATTAGGGACGGCTAGCACAGATAGCCCTCGAGTAGCTGTGTGCGAAATTAAAAAGATAAACCTAACCCGAGTGCTTTCAAAAGGTGTAATGTTTTCTTCAGGAAAAAACTGAGAAAAGTTGAGTGACGTAGTGAAGGTCATCCGGTCTTCCACGAAATATGTAATACATTTTTTCACGTGTTAGAAAATTAATATGTTTTTACATTAGAGATTTTAGTGAATCAGTTCTGCTTACCTTTTCTTGCTTGCTTTTAGTCTAGTGATGAAACGGAAAATATATGTCCACGAATCAACCTTCTATAGCCAATGAAAGATTCCTCATCCTGCAACGGTGAACAAATTTCCAAGTAAAATACAGAGTTGTTTAATGTGGTCAGTAAAATGTTTTCCTGCAATCGCGATACCACAGTTATCAAATACAAATACAACCACTTTTTTCTCAAACCTTTTGAATGTGTGGCACATCTAGGAAGTCAGTCACCAAGTCAGTAGCGAGAGGATATTTTACCGACAATTTTTATCATAGACCACTTTTTTTTTTAATTTCGCGCAAAGCTACACGGAGATTATCTGCGCTAGCCGTCCCTAATTTAGTAGTATAAGACTAGAGGGAAAGTAGCTAGTCATCACCACCCACCGCCAACTCTTGGGCTATTCTTTTACCAGCGAATAGTGGTATTGACTGGCACATATAACGCCCCCATGGCTGAAAGGGCGAGCATGTTTGATGCAACGGGGATTCGAACCTGCGACCCTCAGATTACGACTCGAGTGCCTTAACCTACCTGGCCATGCCGGGCCTACTCATTTCAGAATTGTAAGCACATGTAAACGTACTACTAACTACTGGGGCTAGTTTTATCCTTCCACAAAATATTTATTAGTTTGAGGTAACTTAGTATTAATATTATCATATGATTTTCCGAATACTTATTTTATGGTTATCAAATAATTTAGGTATAAATGGAATATTCATTATTTATTAAATTTGTAACAACGTTTTATTCTCCAGGATTAAGACATTCTATATTAGGCTTAATTATTATTTATGTTATTTAGTAATTATTACCTTTCATGTTCCATTTACGTAACTTATGTTTTATTAACTTCACGATCTTACAATTTGTTACAGTTATGTTCGTAAGTATCCATTTGACATAAACGTTATTCAAACTTAAGGACATTGTTTGTTTATTATATAGAGAGAGGTTATTATTATGATGAAATGTTATAGTTCATTTCCTGGATGTTTGAAGTTAAAAGAAAGATCGATATTTTCGATTTCATATAAGTTATTGTTTTGACGGTGAAATTAAAAAATTCAGTTTATATCACTCTTCTCAGTTATCATTATTTTAAATTATTTTCATCAACAGTTTGTTTACAAGTCAACTGGGTTGTATGAGGAGCGTAATAGTATATAAATAAATGTTATCAAATTTTATACATTTCCACGTAAATAATATATCGACGTTAACTCCATTTTTACTTAAATTTAAACCTTGTTAACTTGTTTTGTGATAAATGTAGTCCGTTTAGTTTTGTACTATCTATCACAATCGTGCTGGTCTTTGTCGTCTGTTAGCTGGCTCTTCATTTTGATAATAATTACGAGTACTTTGTGGTTTAGCTTGGTTTGTTTCGAATTTTGCGCAAAGCTACACGAGGGCTATCTGCACTGGCCGTCCCTAATTTAGAAGTGGAAGACTAGAGGGAAAACATCTATCCATCACCTCCCAACGCCAACTCTTGGGCTGCTCTTTTACCAACGAATATTAGAATTGACTTTCGCATTATAAGGCCCCCACGGCTAAATGGACGAACATGTGTAATGGGGATTCGAACCCACGACCCTCGGATTACGAGTCGATTGCCTTAATCACCCGACCATGCCGGGCCTAGTGTTTTGTGAGGTGAGCATTGTGGCTTTCGTTGAGAAATAATGTTGACATTAGTTGCCTCTAATGAGTGGTGTTTTTATATCATTCTGTCTGAAATAATAAATATGAATTGTGAAAATATTGATTTAAAATTAATTAAAAGTTAGCTAGTCCTAGATATGGTGAACGATAGAGACAGCAGACATTTAAGTAACGTTGTTTCGAAGTCTACCATCACCATATGTGGTTTTATTCTGTTCTTATTTATTCCCCCCTTATATAAGGTTAAAGAATTTTTCTGCTTCTACGTTTATATGGTTTGTTTTCCAGAGCTTGTCTGTAAAGCTAATTTTCGTTTCAATTCCAATAGATACAGGTTTGGTTTGCTTTGAGTTTTGCGCAAAGCTACACGAGGGCTATATGCGCTAGTCGTTCCTAATTTAACAGTGTAAGTCTAGAGGGAAGACAGCTGGCCATTACCACCAATGGTCAACTCTTGACCTACATCTAAAGAAGGAATTCAACGTAGCATTATAACGCCCCCACAGCTGAAAGGACGAGAATGTTCGGTGTGGCGGGGATTCGAACCCGTTATTTTAAGGTTACGAGTCGAGTGTCACGCCGAATCTGGATAACAATGTGTCACCTCCTGAAATCACCTCCAATCTATTAGTATCTAATTATATATTTCCTGGCCTGTTATTACATTGCCACCTCTGAGTCTAGAAACTCAATCACATTGGTACTACAAGGGGATTCCAGAGGAGAACTACCAGTTAACAGCAACCCAACGAACAAACATCCATACTATGCTTTTGAAATATCGTAAACATGTCTCCCGTACATTTTCGAACACATAACACAGTCTAATTAAAAATAAACAAAATAGTTGTTTTATTTTACAAATAACTCAGGGACAAACAACTTTTACTTTTAACCATTTGTTACCTCAGAAATATTTTGTATGAAACGTATTTTTATGCGAGTAATTTCATAACGTTTTATTTATTTATTGAAGTCCAAAAATATTCAATAATATGTGAATATTTAATCACAGCTTTTAATTATATAAAAGTTTTACACTCTAGTAAAGCCCACCAGTGGCTCAGCGGTATGTCTGCGGACTTAGAACACTGGTGGGTAGCGCACAGATAGCCCATTGAGTAGCTTTGTACTTAATTCAAAACAACAACAACAACAGACACGATGGTAAAGGCTTATTTTAATACCTAAAACGCTACACTAACTTCCTATATAAGTATGTATCAGCGCCTAATATTTGAGACAATTAACCAGTTTGAATTTCAAATTTTCTTAAACGTTTCGCAAGTTTATGATGCACACAAGGAAGGGGGTACGGTGGAAAATAATTAATATACAAAGTAATTCAGTGTTTTGTGTGTTTCGAGTTCACATAAATTTACATGATCATAGTTTGAACTGAGGAGATGTAATAATATATCTTGCAGAATTTTGCAAACAAACTGAACAAAAAACCAATAAACCACATTCCATAAAATAGAATAAAAAGGAACTCTTTCTCAAGTGTAAAATAAAATTCATTTAAATATAAGAAAGGATCTTTTGATTACAACAACAATTAAAACATTATCTTGAAGGGAAGTCAGAACATTTAACATTTCGAAACACAATCACAAAAGTGAATACAAATTTCATCCAGTTGTTTCTGGATTTATTCGAGTTAATCTATGTTTTCTTTATTCTGTTTACGCACAAATTACTCCATGTTTTATAACACTCTTATTTTATTTTGCTATTCACCAATCAGTAGGTTTGTTTTGTTTTGAGTTTCGCACAAAGCTACTCGAGGGCTATCTGTGCTAGCCGTCCCTAATTTAGCAGTGTAAGACCAGAGGAAAGGCAGCTAGTCATCACCACCCACCGCTAACTCTTGGACTACTCTTTTACCAACGAATAATGGGATTGACCGTCACATTATATCGCTTCTACGGCTGAATCAGCGAGTATGTTTGGTGCCACCGGGATTCGAACCCGTGACCCTCGGATTACGAGTCGAACGCCTTAACACGCTTGGCCATGCCTGGCCTCATATGACTTAAAGGAACGAAATTACTGCTAAATTAGGGACGGCTAGCCCAAATAGCCCTCGTGTAGCTTTGCGCGAAGTTCAAACCGAACAAACATTGGAGAGTGTTGGACTAAATACCTAAAGTAAAACGAATAGCGTATTCTAAGCCTACTCTAAAATCTAAATTAGAAAGGCGTACTTAAACAGAATGCGTATTTCTTTGTTTAGTTCAGATCAACTCAGGTTTTAGCGCTGTCCATAAACTAATCGCTATTCCGCTTCGATTTAGCAGAAATAAAACATATCAGTGACCGAGAATTATAATGAGAAGTGGTATTACAGTTAGAAATGCTTCCAATAAAACTTTCGTTACTAAATTACTTTTGTACCTCTGTGTTGAACAAGTAAGTTCAAAAGTTTGCTGTGACGATCTGTAATAATTACAGATAACCTATTTTCGTAAGATCGATGGTAAAAACTTTTCATATTTGATCAAAAGTGTTTGAAAGAAAATTCCATGAACAAAATTTGAATTGGATGTTTTCAACCTTTGAGATAAACGGACAGAGACCTCGGGTTTTAAGGTACAGGCCTTTAAACTAGAGAATACAGAACCAGTATCATTAACAACAACTACATCAGGAATCGACTGTCACTTTTATAACAAGCTCACAGCTGAAAGTGCAGAACGTGTTTTGAGATATTATGCTTCAAACTTAAGTTCCTAGGACAAGCCTTACATGCTAAACCATAGGCCACCTCTGGCCACGTGCTATTAGGAGTAACTATTTTATTGTATGAATCTCATTTTGTGATAAAATACTGATTTTAAATTAATTATTAAATTACAATATAATTTAAGAATAAATATAGCTCGAGAGAATAAAGTAAAAACCAACATAATTCGAACAATCTTTGGAAAGGAAAGAACACAGTTTGACAATAGCTAATATCAGCAAATTTGGATTAAGTACAGCTTACAAGAACAGAGTCTACAACTTCACACTAACTCTATACCATTTGAGATTGACGAATTTTCCAGATGAAATAACGTAACTTTAGTATTCGATTCAAAACTCGCGTGACTAACAGAACTTAGCTACCACTGCAAAATTAGTCTCAATATTTTATCGCAAAACAATCAAGAAGCGGTTGTATGTTTATCAAACAGCGTCTTTCATATTAGCGTTTTAAATGCCTATCCACTCCTAAGTCCATTACATAGCTTACAGTGTTGGCCGTTCTTTAATTTAACGTAGACGTTATTGAATCAAGTGAATCGATTTTAATAAGGAGCTATATTTAACTTTTATCTTTCCTTCACATTTTTGATCGCGTTCTCAATACATGACTTATTAATTATCACTTGGTGCGAACACTTTGTGACAACGGTTGCGATGTGAATTATTTTTAATGTTATAAAGATCTCCATTTTAATTTGGCTTGGTGGTTAAGCGCTCGATTCGCAACTTTATAATCGTAGGTTCGATTATCCATCAAACCAAACATGGTCAGATTTCAGCCGTGAGGTCGTTATTATGTGCCAATGAATTCTACTGTACGTTGATAAAATAACAGTCCAAAAGTTGGTAATTGGTGGTTCTGACTACTTACCTTTCCTCTAGTCTGTCACTGCTAAATTAAGGACAGATAGTGAAGATAGCCCTGGTGTAGCTCTATAGATTACTATAGAAACGATGTTTTAAGTGACTCAATACGTAGTTTAACATGGTGTTGTTGAAGCGTCTGATATGGAAGTGGATTTAAAACATTTCAACCATTAGCGAGACGTTATAACAATATGTTCTTGAGTGCACTTTGACTTTAACACAATTTGCGTTGTTAAATACATCTTCACTTCAGGTACTTCCAAATACATTACTCCCTGGGATGCGATTTCCTTCAGACAAGGATTTTTTCCAATCATTACTTATTTAATAAGATTGTTTTACAGAAGTACAGTTCAGGTGCGTTACTTTCTTGAAAGTGTTTTTATATAATAACTCATTGTAGATACAAAAGTCTTTCCTTCCTGGTGGCCACTTTCTTCTAAAATATAGTCTAATGGTTCGGGCTATACATTCGGAATCTTTGGGTAAACGGTTCAAGTTTTTGTTCGTTCATTCGTTTTTTGTTTTTTGTTTTAATTTCGCGCAAAGCTACACGAGAACTATCTTTGATAGCCGTCACTAATTTTGCAGTATAAAGCTGGAGGGAAAGCAACTAGTCATCACCACCCACCGCCAACTCTTGGGCTACTCTTTTAGCAACGAATAGAGAGTGGGATTGACCGTAATATTATAACGCCCTCCGTGGCTGAAAGTGTGAACATGTTTGGTGTGACGAGGATTCGAACCCGCGACCCTTAAATTGCGAGTCGAGTGCCTTAACCACCTGGCCGTGTCGGGCCTGGTCTGAGTCTAATCACCAAATATTCTCGGCTTTTCTGCCATGGAAGCATTATACTTATACGATTAATCCCACTTTTCGTTGATAAATAGTAGCCATAAATTAGAAATAGGTAACAAATATCGCCTTCGAATAGATATGGGTGAGATTCAACAAACAAACTAAGTTTCGAGAAATGTCACAAGTGACATAATTATAATATGTTATTAATTTTTAACTAGTTACTATTTAATTTATTTTAAATATTACATTCAGTTACACATCAGACCAGCCAATGGTGAAGAAAACCAAACATTTAAAAACAGTTTGTTTAATTTTGAACTATTTTAATATCATTAGCACTATGTGAACATTATTAGCAAGTTGTAACTAAGTTAATCAATAACGGAAAATAATTTATCCGCGTCTGGACTTTCGTTAATTATAGACACTAATTAATAGTTTTGGTTTGGTTTTTGGAATTTCGCACAAAGCTACTCGAGGGCTATCTGTGCTAGCCGTCCCTAATTTAGCAGTGTGAGACTAGAGGGAAGGCAGCTAGTCATCACCACCCACCGCCAACTCTTGGGCTACTCTTTTACCAACGAATAGTGGGATTGATCGTCACATTATAACGCCCCCACGGCTGGGAGGGCGAGCATATTTGGCGCGACGGGGATGGAAACCCGCGACCCTCGGATTACGAGTCGCACGCCTTACGCGCTTAGCCATGCCAGGCCATTAATTAATAGTAATCAGAAGATTTCCATAATCATATGCTCTCCGCTTGTACAGCGGTATGTCTACGGATTTACAACGCTAAAATCAGGGCTTCGATTCCCCTCAGTGGACTCAGCAGATAGCCCGCTGTGGCTTTGCTAGAAGAAAACAGACATACACACATCCATAATCATACTACAAGCTGGAAGCCCAGTAGATGTAGTAAATGGGTTGCAACTCATATTTATTATTTGTTAATGTCACAAAAATTACTCAAAACTGAAAAAAACTGAAATATATAGTATTTACTTGTTTATTATGTTACATAATAAAAGGAACGATATTTTGTAATACAACCACGAATGGTGTCAGTTCTAATGTGTTGTTCGATTTTATAAAATTTGTTCTCATTACAACAGCAGAGTAAATCGTTCGACAACGAACCGATGTTGTGAGCACGTGCAAATCTACGTGTTCGTAAATCTGTGATCTATTTATTAGGTTTCGAATACACATGTCGGTCCTCAAGTCACATTATCGGCTTTTAGATGTTGTAAAAGATGAATCAATGCAGCGATAAAAATGTCAGAATAATAACATCGAAAGCTGCTGATTTTTGCTTTATGGAACTTTACAATAAGTTTGACTTGATATGACTTATCCTGGTAGAATACGAGCGCAGATTTCTTGTGTTTGTGTGCGCACTAGTTTCTCTTCCATGGAGCGTTTGCTTCTCTTTTGAGTTCGTGGATATTGCGTTTGTTTTTCCTGGCTTCCCAAATATATTTCTCTGTGTTCTTTTCTTTGACAGTGACTAAGGCTACGGTAGATAAACATTCATTGACTTGAATAGGTTCGTTTTTTAGTCTAGAAAGACGGGTACGCCCAATGAATCAGAAAGAAAGGTCGAGTCAACTTGCTAGTCTGAAGAATTCTTATTTAAAAGTTGCCAAAGTACACTTACTCTACCCAATTCTAGTCCAGCGGAAAGTCATTTCCTACATTGGACTTACACTTCGTATATTGCCTTCCAATAACCAGACAAAAAAAAAAGATACCATTGTAACAAAGTTATTACATATTTTGTTATCTCTGAGCCCATGGAATCTACTTATAAGTTGCTCAGTTTCCAGTAAATATTTAAGATATATTAATAGAGCACATAACGTTAGCCGGAAAGTTTTCACGAATTATCACACAGCGTTAGTTCTAAAGGAGAATAAATATACCCTTTTATTAAATACGGATTTATAGCATACAGATTTTAACTAGTGAAAGGAAATACACGGAGAAATAAAGTATATGCTCTTATGGAACAGAACTGGATGTAGTCCTGAATGTCGTGTTGTACGTGGTAGTTTCACGTACAGTTTGTTTGTTTCTTTTGAATTTCGCACAAAGCTACTTGAGGGCTATCTTTGCTAGCCGTCCCTAATTTAGCAGTGTAAGACTAGAGGGAAGGCAGCTAGTCATCACCACCCACCGCCAACTCTTGGACTACTCTTTTACAAACGAATAGTGGGATTGACCGTCACATAGTAACGCCCCGACGGCTGAAAGGGCGAGCATGTTTGGCGCGACGGGGATGCGAACTCGCGACCCTCAGATTACGAGTCGCACGCCTTAACACGCTTGGCTATGCCGGGCCTTCACGTGCAGAGGAAACTACACAAAACTTTAAGGGCGCCATATTCGTACATATGTATTTCTTAGCAGGATAGTCAAACTTACACTTAGCTATATACCATAGATAGCACAATCGGGGTAGAATACTAAACATATACGTCTAATTCATAGTAACTAATTAATGTAAATTGTGGTGGAGACGTGATTCATGTCCTATTACACTCGTCACTACTGTTTATAACTCAGGGCTGACAACGAAACGTAACATAAACAGTTCTTACGTCTACTACAATTTGGGAGTTTCTGACCTAATAGTAAAACCTTATATTGTTATGGGGTGAACGCGTTTTCCAAGCTGACAAAGCACGATTACAAATAATTATATTTGTCATCAAATATTATTGAGAGCCTATTATATTTTAAACACTACATTCATATCTAGTTCCCTAAAGAGTTTTAAGAATAAGAAATACATATAACACTAATGTGATTTATTGCAGCTTAGCATAAGTTGATATGCTTTGAGATAAACGAAACGCATCGTCGGCACTGGATATGGCGAATATTGTGTGGGTGATACATTGTTAATATACACTCTTCTAGATTGTCGAAATTTCTGAGGGAATAAATAAAGTAAATATAAGAGCCCGAATATTTATTTCTGATGACGAGTTGAGTTGTTAATCTGTGTGTGTTTTGTGACACCAAAGCCATATAGGGCTATCTGATTATTCATCCCTGTAAATCCGTAGACTTACTTACCGCTGTAATAACCATACTTGGTCAGCTTGAAAAAGTGTTCACAACACAACTGTTGTTGTTGTATCGATTAATTTATGTGAACATCATATCAACCACTGATGTGTTTGTTGTGTCCCAGCCAGCATGGTGGGCCCTATATTGAGTAAATTGCGTCTCCAGAAATGGATACGACGAATATAATGAGGCTGGATTGTTTGTTTATTTGTTTCAAGCTACACCCAGGGCTATCTCTGCTTTGCTCACTACAGGTATCGAAACCTGCATTCCAGCGTTCTAAGTCCGCAGACATACAGCTGTGCCACTGGGAAGGAAGGGCATGTGGTTGGAACACCATTATTATACATTTTTCTAGTTTTAGAAAAGCTTTAAAGAACTAGGTAAAGAAATGTGGTATTAGGCCTAATACTTTTTTTACGGCAAGTATAATTAATTAAAAATCTTACTGGTTGTTCATTGGTGACATAAAAAGGTTGAATTATTAAACATACCCTTCTGGTAATTTCTACATCATTCTACATAGCTGCTTCAAAGTATTGGTATTCTATTGTTTCCTATTTGTAATATCGAGTTCATAATTCAGTTCAAACTAGTATTACGTGCGCATGAACGTCCAAATTATAAATCCACTAGATTTATTTTTCGGTGATTCTATCAATTATGATAAGCTGTGATCTATTGATTTTACTCAATGATTTTTAGACGTATGAACATGCATACCATCTTGACGTGTCTCCTCTTGTGGTAATTTGCGAGTACAATATTATAGGAATATATCCTGCTGTGTTTTCCATGCGTAATTATATGACGCTAAGTTCTTTAACATGTGTTCTTTCATCAAATCTCTTTCTACAGTTTCGTTTTGCTCTGGGTAAATAACAAAGGCTGGACGAAGGGTAACTAAAATAACTTGAGCAAAGTTTTATATTGGCTTCTTTGTCTTACTAAATTGAAGTCATCTAGAAACAGACTTCTAAAACAAACATCGTAGAAATAGCCCGAAGCGTGCGTGCATATTTGTCGATAAACATTCTACTATACATCGATCGAGATTTACCTTCTGCAACATTTAAGGCGAAAATTGTGAGCATACATGCACGTTCATGTTTGTTTGAGGTGGAATATGTTACTCTGTAAATTACACATTATTCTATAGGTAGTCAGAACCCGTGGCTTGTGTGATTCGTGTTTAGCATTATTCACCGCCAGGGGTGACGAAGAACATTGTAACTTATCGAAAACTAATGTTATTCAGACAAGAATCATTCATCTAAATGTAGGGGGCAAAACTTGAGTGATATCGATTAAACCGAGCCTATTACACGCTATATTTTAACATGGTGGTATAGCTTACTTATTTCCCATTACCAAGATACACTTCGTATCTGAAATCAAGTTAAATTACGTTTATCATTAAAAAAGATAAATTGAATTATTTCCTTGTTTCTTATTCTCTTAACGTAACAATATTAATACAAATCAACTTAAACAGTTCTGGTTTAATCGAAAGTATGGTCACTTAATAGTAACGAAACTGTATTTTTAAAATGCTACGTGTTTGTGTTGGGGTTTGTTTATATTCTTCATTATTTTAAATATAATTACCATGATATGGTAACACACTTTTCTATTCATTTCCTGTTTTCTTGACATACCAACTGATATCCAATATAACTGTTTTTCCTTTCTCTATTTAAAACGTTTTTGTTTAGAGTTTCATTGATTTGTTTCCTAACTTTCATCTCCAAGTGAATGTTAAAGCTGTCAGTAGGACTTATGGAGCTTTTTTATTCTGTTTAATTTTCTATTGATTGTCCACACATTATGAATTTTCCACTTTTGACCTGATCCAGTGTATAATCGTCTATTTTCCGTGTGTTTACCTCGAGTAGATATTTGTTTACTACAGTCGAACTGATCTATACTAAATCCTGTAACCATCCAGAAGTTTGTGTTAATGTATGTTTATGTGTATGTATGTTTTTAAAGCAAAAGAACACATCATTCTATCTGCTGAGGCCACCAAGAGGAATCGAACCCCTGATTTTAGCGTTGTAAATCCGGAGATATACCGCTATACTAACGGGGAAGGACGTTTGTATTAATACAGAGTATGTTTTACAGGTTAACAGTCTTTGAACTACTTTTAGTGTTATGACATGTAACCCCTGAAGTCCGATTTTCAATTTGTTTTGCACATAATAAACAAAGACTTGTTAAGATGTTGTTTGTTGTTGTTTTGAATTAAGCACAAAGCTTTACAATGGGCTATCTGTGCTCTGCCCAACACGGGTATCGAAACCTGCACAATGGGTTATATGTCATCTGCCCACCACGGGTATCGAAACCTGGTTTTATAGCAGTGTGAGTCTACAGATATACCGCTGCGTCCTAGGCAGTTTCAATAATTATAAAACGTCATAAACACCTCGTATTGTTATCACCAGATGTGTGGTTCTTATTCCAAAGGTTTCAGCGACTTAAATATTTTGTGATTTCAGTATAAACTAAGTAATAACTATTCAAAATTATAATTCCAAGTAAAAGCAATAGTGTGTGTGTTTTGTTATAACAAAACCACATCGGCTATCTGATGAGTCCACCGGGGGGAACAAAACACCCAATTTTAACGTCATAAATCCCCAAACTTACCGCTGTACCAGCGGGGTACAAAAAGAGAAGAATTATTTCTATATTATGAACTATGATTACCTTATTAATTATTTCTATATAATAAACTATGATTACCCGATTAATTATTTCTATATTATGAACTATGATTACCTCATTAATTATTTCTGAATTATGAACTATGATTACTTTATTAATTATTTCTATATTATGAGCTATGATTACCTTATTAATTATTTCTATATTATGAACTATGATTACCTTATTAATTATTTCTGAATTATGAAGTATGATTACTTTATTAATTATTTCTATATTATGAACTATGACTACTTTATTAATTATTTCTATATTATGAACTATGATTACCTTACTAATTATTTCTGAATTATGAAGTATGATTACGTTATTAATTATTTCTGAATTATGAACTATGATTACTTTATTAATTATTTCTATATTATGAACTATGATCAACTTATTATATTTTATACAGGTTATTTTAAAACGTCGAAAATATATCACTTTCAGCAATTCAAATGTAAAACTTGAGAATTGAACAACAAAAAAAACGTGAAATGAAAATTGTGAATTGACCATAAAAATGTGTTTGAAAAAGGAAAAAAAAAAAAACCTCTAGAACAGAAATTTAGGGTTTCGATATTTTCTCTCGAAAATAAGTTAAATTCCAAAGATTTGATGAGAAATCTTTCTGAATCAGTGCTACTACTGTTCCATTTTGGATTTGATTTGAGATGAAAGAATGGTTTTAACACTTACACAACGTTTGCTGTACATTTAACAAAACAGCAGGTACAACGTGGCCAGGTGGCTTGACTCGTAATCTCAGGGTTGCGGTTTCGAATATCCATCAAACCAAACATGCTCGCCCTTTCAGCCGCGAGGGTGTTATAATGTAACGTTCAATATCACTATTCGTTGGTAAAATAGTGGCCTGAGAGTTGGCGGTGGATAGTTATGACTAGCTGCCTTCCCTCTTGTTTTACTTGGCTAAATTAGGAACAGCTAGCGCAGATACCCTCGTGCAGCTTTGTACGATGGTGAAAACAAACAAAACAACAATAAATAATGCTGAATGATTTCGTGTGACTTGAGTTGGTTCAGGTGTTATCAGCTATATGTAAGTCTATCAAAAATTAAATGACCTAAAATAATCAAAATGATAGAATAATAAAACAATAAAATATTTTATTGTTATTATTCTTTCAATTTAGAATTTTCGATTACCTCTCACGTCAACAAAAGTTCCTTTGTGATCACATCCAAAACATTCGTGTCTCGTGTAAGGTGCTGTTGTTATTGGCATGACACGTTTCTCGTGTAAGGTGCTGTTGTTATTGGCATGACACGTTTCTCGTGTAAGGTACTGTTGTTATTGGCATGGCACGTTTCTCGTGTAAGGTACTGTTGTTATTGGCATGGCACGTTTCTCGTGTAAGGTGCTGTTGTTATTGGCATGGCACGTGTCTCGTGTAACGTGCTGTTGTTATTGGCATAGCACGTATCTTGTGTAATGTGCTGTTGTTATTAGCATGGCACGTATCTCGTGTCACGTGCTGTTGTTATTGGCATAGCACGTGTCTCGTGTAACGTGCTGTTGTTATTGGCATGGCACGTTTCTCGTGTAAGGTGCTGTTGTTATTGGCTAGGCACATGTCTCGTGTAACGTGCTGTTGTTATTGGCATGACACGTTTCTCGTGTAAGGTGCTGTTGTTATTGGCATGGCACGTGTCTCGTGTAAGGTGCTGTTGTTATTGGCATGGCACGTTTCTCGTATAAGGTGCTGTTGTTATTGGCATGGAACGTGTCTCGTGTAACGTGCTGTTGTTATTGGCATGGCACGTTTCTCGTGTAAGGTGCTGTTGTTATTGGCATGGCACGTGTCTCGTGTAACGTGCTGTTGTTATTGGCATGGCACGTTTCTCGTGTAAGGTGCTGTTGTTATTGTCTAGGCACATGTCTCGTGTAACGTGCTGTTGTTATTGGCATGGCACGTGTCTCGTGTAACGTGCTGTTGTTATTGGCATGGCAAATAAGATTTTCGTTCCACTTAGAGAAATATTGAATTCAAGTTGAAAGAGGTTATAACGTTACTTTATGTACCACATTTCAAGCACTATGTTCAGTTTTGGGCTCCTTACCGTATGAAGGATATTAATTTGTTGGAAAGGGTTCTGAAGCGGGATGCTAAAATGATTCTTGTGGTCGAGGGGTTGTCTGACATACGGGGGACAGATTTAGAGAAGATGTGATTATTTAAATTATTAAGAAATTGTCTTCCATACTTAACTGTACGAATGGTAGGACTGGTCATAGATATATATATAAACTAAGGCAGCTTTATTTGTTTAGTAGGGTAGTTGGATTTTGGAATGGGCTATTTCAAAATACGGTTGATGCACTTGAGTTAAAGAAATTTAAGAGAAGGTTTGATAATAGATTGAGATAATTTTGTTTTTAGTTTACATTCTAGTGTAGTAAACGATTCGGCCTGGATAGGACAAAAGATCTCTTGTTATTTTTAAAGTATATTTATATGTATAAAGTTTAGCCAGTATTGCTTAACATCTTAAGTTCTCGTTACAAAGGTCAAACTAAGACAATACTATTTTGTTATAATTGTGTGTCTGTTTGTTTTTGAATTTCGCGCAAAGCTACACGAGGGCTATCTGTGCTAGCCGTCTCTAATTTAGCAGTGTAAGACTAGAGGGAAGGCAACTAGTCATCACCACCCACCGCCAATTCTGGGGTTACTCTTTTACCAACGAATAGTGGGATTGACCGTCACATTATAAAGCCCCCACAGCTGAAAGGTCGAGCATGTTTGGTGCGACCGGGATTCGAACCCGCGACCCTCAGATTACGAGTCGCACGCTTTAACCCGCGTGGCCATGCCGGGGCATTTTCTTATTAAGAATGTACGTTATCTGGTTTTAACGAAATGTCTATACTTTAAGTATTAGTTTATACCTTATCTACTAGTATTAGAAATACTAGAATAAAAAATAGAGAGAGATTTGGAACACTGTGTGGACTCTACAAAACGTACGACATAATAATATATAGATATTTATATATGCGTACGAAAAGTAGACCAGAACAATAAAATGGATGTAAAGGTTTATCAAACTAATGGAGTTAGTTCACGTTTTAGTTTCCTTTTTATACAAATCATCCTAATCGCAAGTTACGTTAAACTGAGTTCATAACATTATAGTACAGGGTGTGGCTAAAGGGAGTCCACCGATAGACTTGTATTTGGTCACAAGTTGATGAATTTGAATAACAAATTGGTTGGCGAATAAGTGTTGATATATTGTGTATAAAAGTATATGGGTTTTAGTCGTAAAATCTGTGATTCACATTCTGTTTCCGTCTGATCTCTGTCATGAACGAGTTTTAAAGATAATATTTTGTGCATAACGGTACGATGATGACCACTGATGACCTCTAACCTCATATTTGAAATTGAAGAGCATTTACGAGTGACATTTGCTAATCTTAAATATTATTAATTAGTTAACGTAGAAAGTGGTTCAAAAAAAAAAAAACGTAATAAGAGAAATTATCACAATAAATTGCCATGTCGTCAAAGATTTGAAATATTTCAAATTAAGTAACAAGTGAACTAGTCCTGTTAATTGAAGCATTATATAATGGTATATATGTAATACCAAATAATTACATTAATCACTATTACTTTTTACTACTCAGCTTTATGTAATATTAGATGCTAAGTTTTTCACGTGAATATATTTATAAAATACATCTTTAAGGGTAAACAAAGACACCAAAAATAATGTTTATAATAAATCGATTAGTTCATAAATATTAACAGAAAACAACTAATTTATTCTATACAGGAAATAGTGACTAAAATAGTATCGATTGTCTCAGCGGTAAGCTTGACAAGTGGGAATAAAAAATCGGTGTTCCATCCCTGCTGTGGACACAACACTAATAGCCCATTGGTTGAAAATACTTAACAGTTATTGGTCGCACGGAAACTTTCAAATGTGTCACATGCACTTTCTCTCGAGCATTTTAGTGTCAAACTAAATACTTTTTCCACTGTTCAGCACTGTGGTTTTATATTTCCTTAGCGTTAGTTCTCTTGTAGAAAGAATTACTTTGAGAGAATTTATCATAGTGCAAATGAAACGAAAAATCTCACCTAGTGATGAATTTCAACAACTATAAATTTCAGAAGAAATCTGCGGGCAGCTCAACATTTGGTGCTGGTATATATATATATATATATTTGTACTCCACGGAAGAAAATACGCGTATAAAATAACAAGAAACAAAAATAATACGTTACTATTTTGTCTGTCACTAGTCACTGTCCAGAACGTATTTTATTCGACGTCGTAATTTACTTATTAATTGGTTTGTTTTGAATATCGCGCAAAGCCACACGAGGGCTATCTACGCTAGTCGTCCCTAATTTAGCAGTGTAAGACTAGAGGGAAGGCAGCTAGTCATCACCACCCACCACCATCTCTTGAGCTACTCTTTTACCAATGAATAGTGGGATTGACTGTGACGTTATAACCCTCTCACGGCTGAAAGGGCGAAAATATTTTGTGTAACGAGGGATTCGTGCCCGTGACTTTGGATTATATATCGAACTGTCTGACCACCTGACCATGTGCGATGTTTGTAAGGCTCATTGGAATATTTTTATCTACTTAGGTTATTATTTTTTACACTCGATTCAAATACTTTTAAAAATCTTAAAATAATCCACTTTGTGGCTGGTACTAAACTATTCTTTGAATGATATAGGGTGTGTGGAAATTGTTTAGATAGATGTCTTGTTATTTATTTCTTGTTAGACTTTTGTTACGATGTTCAATTCGTACGTTGATATGCGGCCATGTGATGACTGCCTACCTTCCCTCTTGTCTTACACTGCTAAATTAGGGACGGCTAGCACAGATAGCTTTAGAGTAGCTTTGTGCGAAATTCAAAAACAAACAAGCATGTGCTCTTCCTACAGCGTGTATAGAAACCAGAATTATACCCGAGTTTAGGTATCGCGGAAGGGGGGAAGCTGTCTGTGATACCACATAAACTGTTCTTAAAATAATTTCCGGAACCTCTGTATATAATTTTATCTTTTTAGGACATGTATAGCATTACGGATTATTTTGTATAATAAACAATCATTACATACACATGAATTGTATTTAAATTAGACGTATCGATTTTGCTCTTTTACTGATGGTTACAGCTACCAACAAGGTTGACACTCATTCATATCGGATTCTCACCAGTAGTAGCAGCCAGAACGTGACAATGTAATGAAAGTGACTGTTTTACTTCTGTTTAGATAAGAGTCGTTTAGTCAAAAACATTGAGCCACATGGCACGTATTTTCTGGGCGTGTCAGAAGCAAATAACGACTGTTTGAGAAGAGACATTTTCCGTTTCATGTAATGTAAGTTACTTAATTTCAATTTTCTATAAATATATAAAAATGTTGGTTAAGCTAGAGACTACTGCTCAGTTCCTTATCCTATTTTGTAATCATTCATTCGTTAATTAAGTACCACAATTTGATCAGGAAATGTTGTCTCACTCGTGGTTAAATGTAGCCCACAAATAACACTTTGTAACACACTTTTTACTTGTTTCTGTTCCTGGACAGAAAGTGTTATTTCCCAATTACTTATGCCTAAAGTAAATGTAAAAGACCTATTTTTCTCTTCAAACTTTGCTTTTGTGACCTGGGAGTGTATAACGAAAACATGATGAGAGACAATACTTGGGGACTGATACGTGAAAGTGATTTACGTTACAGTCGCAAATCTCGAGAAACTACTCACTTCTAAACATTTTTGTATAACTTGAGTATAAATACATGTAAATCTTGATTCATATGTTGTTTTATTCAGACCTTATGTAAATTAAAATGTGCAAATTTGCCCGTTTTCACATAGAAAATAGGTTCATTTCTAAATATCATTATCCAGGTCACAAAAGCAAAGTTTGAAGGGAACAATGGCCATTTTCTGTACTTTTACAATATAAGCTATTAATAAATAACACATGCTATCCAGAAACAAAATTTGTGTTACATGGTGTTAAGTGTCATGAAAGTTACTTTTGAGTGACATACAGAAGGTTGGCAAAATCATTGAATGTTTACTCGAAGCATTTAATCGAGCCATTGAAAGAAATAATTTCATTTTGGAGGTAAATAGTATGACATTTAGAAGGTCAAAACTTTAATGATATTTTGAGTCCAGAGGCCGTTCACGACCTCTTTGTTTTTGTTTATTTTTCATTTCGCGCAAAGCTACACGAGAGCTATCTGCGCTAGCCGTCCATAATATAACAGTGTAAGATTAGAGGGAAAGCAGCTGGTCATCACCACCCACCGCCAACTCTTGGGCTACTCTTTTGCCAACGATTAGTGGGATTGATCGAAACTTCATAACGCCCCCACGGCTGAAAGAGCGAGCACGTTTGGTGTGACGGGGTTTCAAACCTGCGACCCTCCGATGACGAGTCAAACATCTTAACCCATCTGACCATCGACCGTAATGACACCTCAGATACTGTTGTATCATCACTGCTCGTCTCCTCTACAAGTAGCCGTCCCTAATTTAGCAGTAAAAGAAGATAGTTTCACGAAAGAAGAACTGTGATCGAGTATTCTAACCACCAGAATGTGTCAAGCCTTTGGTGCAATATTTCTATGTAAACATTATTAGTAGTATCATCATTATTGTTTAATTATATATATATAAAATTAAAGTCCAAGGACTGACGTCTTTTGAAAAATATATAAAGTAAAAAATAAAAACTGACGTTATAATTTTACAGTGTTCTTCTGAAAAAAAAAAAAAATCCGGCAACTTTTATTATTCTCCACCCTTGGTGTATTTATCTTTGACACAAAATTGTATAGCTTTGTTTTCGTATCAAATAATGTTTGATTTATTTGAGTTTAGCAAAAAAACCTACACGACGCGCTATTTGTGCTCTGTTTACGACGTGTTTCGATACCCAGTTTTTAGCGGTGATAATCCTTAGACATATCGTTTCGTCATTGGGAGACTCATAATAAACAAGAAACCCACTAAAAGAAACTCAAAGTAATGGTAATAAAGGACAGGATATCAAAGCCTAACTATATGGAGTTTCAAATGATCAAAGCATCAGATATCAGTGTCTGTGGAAATCTGTTTCTGTAAAGCAATACGTTGGTCAACTTAATTAAAACAAATGGAGAGTACCATTTTCTGTCCGTATTTATTGTGAAGAAAAATCATTAGGCTATTTATAAAGGTATTTGGACTTGTAGTCTGGCAGTGTTAAGTTGTCTGTACATTATAATCTAACCGATATACGTAGGTTCTTACATTTCACATTAAAAAGCATATACTAAATCAAGAACCACTTTATTTGCACTTCAAAATAATTAATCTATTGCGTAATTTGTGAAGGCTGGTGATAACTGTACGTAAGAGAAACAGGTAGTCTACTGTTCAAGTACTGAGATGTGATCAATGATAACCGAGATAAACAGGTAGTCTACTGTTCAAGTACTGAGATGTGATCAGTGATAATCCAGGTAAACAGGTAGTCTACTGTTCAAGTACTGAGATGTGATCAATAATAACCCAGGTAAACAGGTAGTCTACTGTTCATACATTGAAATACGATCAATAATAACCCAGATAAACAGGTAGTCTACTGTTCAAGTATTGAGATATGCTCAGTGATAACCGAGATAAACAGGTAGTCTACTGTTCATGTACTGAGATGTGATCAGTGATAACCCAGATAAACAGGTAGTCTACTGTTCACACATTGAAATACGATCAATAATAACCCAGATAAATAGATAGTCTACTGTTCATGTACTAAGATGTGATGAATGAAAACCCAGAAAAACGTAAAAATTCATCTCTCGTGCTTGAACGTTTTAAAACACTAGTTTTAAAAATGGCGACATCAAGACAAACGTTATTAATATGAATTTTATCTTCCTATGATCATATCCCCTAGAGCCAATGCGGATGTTTAATTTTACTATGAAATATATTATTTAAGTATTTTTAAAAATCAAAAAATTATGTCTATTTGTTTGTTCATGCTTCATAATGCGTTTAAATGATCAGAATTTAAGTTTTGCCATTGGAAATTGTATTCAATCTTTTATTATAATTTTCCTAGTTATTTTGTTCCTTTGTAGTACATCAGCGATGTGAACAATGAATGTTGTTTGTTTCTAAATACATCGCTAGTGGTGAAACCAGAGATGTATTATATCAACCACTTATTGGTTCTGCAGTCGAATAAAACAACACCGTAACACTAGACACTACAACACTGGTAACATTACAATAAGCGCTGTTTAAAGGAATGTGATGGCTTGTTTATCTCTTCTGTTATTTTGTTTTCGTGTCGTCCTTCAATACCAGGTAGAATTCCATCTAAGAATGCTAGAATCTTTTTATTAAGAACTCTTAATCAGAAAATGAGTAGAATGCAACTATATCTTCAGTGGTTAAAATGTAAAAAGCAAAATAACACAAATAGAATTTCGATCATTTATTTATTTTCGCGCAAAGCTACCAGAGAGATCTGGGCGCTAGCCCTTCTTAATTTAGCAATGTAAGTCTACAAGGAACTCAGCTAGGTATTACCATCAACCATCAGCTCTTGGACTACTCCTTTACCAACGAATAGTGGGAATAACCGTAACGTTATAAGGCCCCCATGTCTACAAGAAACGCAGCTAGGTATTACCATCAGCCATCAGCTCTTGGACTACTCCTTTACCAACGAATAGTGGGAATAACCGTAACGTTATAACGCCCCCATGTTTACAAGAAACACAGCTAGGTATTACCATCAACCATCAGCTCTTGGACTACTCTTTTACCAACGAATAGTGGGAATAACCGTAACGTTATAAGGCCCCCATGTCTACAAGAAACGCAGCTAGGTATTACCATCAACCATCAGCTCTTGGACAACTCCTTTACCAACGAATAGTGGGAATAACCGTAACGTTATAACACCCCCATGTCTACAAGAAACGCAGCTAGGTATTACCATCAACTATCAGCTTTTGGACTACTCCTTTACCAACGAATAGTGGGAATAACCGTAACGTTATAACGCCCCCATGTTTACAAGGAACTCAGCTAGGTATTGCCTTCAACCATCAGCTCTTGGACTACTCCTTTACCAACGAATAGAGGGAATAACTGTAACGTTATAACGCCCCCATGTTTACAAGAAACACAGCTAGGTATTACCATCAACCATCAGCTCTTGGACTACTCTTTACCAACGAATAGTGGGAATAACCGTAACGTTATAACGCCCCCATATTTACAAGGAACTCAGCTAGGTATTGACTTCAACCATCAGCTCATGGACTACTCCTTTACCAACGAATAGTGGGAATAACCGTAACGTTATAACGCCCCCATGTTTACAAGAAACACAGCTAGGTATTACCATCAACCATCAGCTCTTGGACTACTCCTTTACCAACGAATAGTGGGAGTAACCGTAACGTTATAACGCCCCCATGTTTACAAGGAACTCAGCTAGGTATTGCCTTCAATCATCAGCTCTTGGACTACTCTTTACCAACGAATAGTGGGAATAACCGTAACGTTATAACGCCCCATGTTTACAAGAAACGCAGCTAGGTATTACCATCAACCATCAGCTCTTGGACTACTCCTTTACCAACGAATAGTGGGAATAACCGTAACGTTATAACACCCCCATGTCTACAAGAAACGCAGCTAGGTATTACCATCAACTATCAGCTTTTGGACTACTCCTTTACCAACGAATAGTGGGAATAACCGTAACGTTATAACGCCCCCATGTTTACAAGGAACTCAGCTAGGTATTGCCTTCAACCATCAGCTCTTGGACTACTCCTTTACCAACGAATAGAGGGAATAACTGTAACGTTATAACGCCCCCATGTTTACAAGAAACACAGCTAGGTATTACCATCAACCATCAGCTCTTGGACTACTCTTTACCAACGAATAGTGGGAATAACCGTAACGTTATAACGCCCCCATATTTACAAGGAACTCAGCTAGGTATTGACTTCAACCATCAGCTCATGGACTACTCCTTTACCAACGAATAGTGGGAATAACCGTAACGTTATAACGCCCCATGTTTACAAGAAACACAGCTAGGTATTACCATCAACCATCAGCTCTTGGACTACTCCTTTACCAACGAATAGAGGGAATAACTGTAACGTTATAACGCCCCCATGTTTACAAGAAACACAGCTAGGTATTACCATCAACCATCAGCTCTTGGACTACTCCTTTACCAACGAATAGTGGGAGTAACCGTAACGTTATAACGCCCCCATGTTTACAAGGAACTCAGCTAGGTATTGCCTTCAATCATCAGCTCTTGGACTACTCTTTACCAACGAATAGTGGGAATAACCGTAACGTTATAACGCCCCCATGTTTACAAGAAACACAGCTAGGTATTACCATCAACCATCAGCTCTTGGACTACTCCTTTACCAACGAATAGTGGGAATAACCGTAACGTTATAACGCCTCCATGTCTACAAGAAACTCAGCTAGGTATTACCATCAACCATCAGCTCTTGGACTACTCTTTATTAACGAATAGTGGGAATAACCGTAACGTTATAACGCCTCCATGTTTACAAGAAACACAGCTAGGTATTACCATCAACCATCAGCTCTTGGACTACTCTTTACCAACGAATAGTGGGAATAACCGTAACGTTATAACGCCCCATATTTACAAGGAACTCAGCTAGGTATTGACTTCAACCATCAGCTCATGGACTACTCCTTTACCAACGAATAGTGGGAATAACCGTAACGTTATAACGCCCCCATGTTTACAAGAAACACAGCTAGGTATTACCATCAACCATCAGCTCTTGGACTACTCTTTACCAACGAATAGTGGGAATAACCGTAACGTTATAACGCCCCCATATTTACAAGGAACTCAGCTAGGTATTGACTTCAACCATCAGCTCATGGACTACTCCTTTACCAACGAATAGTGGGAATAACCGTAACGTTATAACGCCCCCATGTTTACAAGAAACACAGCTAGGTATTACCATCAACCATCAGCTCTTGGACTACTCCTTTACCAACGAATAGAGGGAATAACTGTAACGTTATAACGCCCCCATGTTTACAAGAAACACAGCTAGGTATTACCATCAACCATCAGCTCTTGGACTACTCCTTTACCAACGAATAGTGGGAGTAACCGTAACGTTATAACGCCCCCATGTTTACAAGGAACTCAGCTAGGTATTGCCTTCAATCATCAGCTCTTGGACTACTCTTTACCAACGAATAGTGGGAATAACCGTAACGTTATAACGCCCCCATGTTTACAAGAAACACAGCTAGGTATTACCATCAACCATCAGCTCTTGGACTACTCCTTTACCAACGAATAGTGGGAATAACCGTAACGTTATAACGCCTCCATGTCTACAAGAAACTCAGCTAGGTATTACCATCAACCATCAGCTCTTGGACTACTCTTTATTAACGAATAGTGGGAATAACCGTAACGTTATAACGCCTCCATGTTTACAAGAAACACAGCTAGGTATTACCATCAACCATCAGCTCTTGGACTACTCTTTACCAACGAATAGTGGGAATAACCGTAACGTTATAACGCCCCATATTTACAAGGAACTCAGCTAGGTATTGACTTCAACCATCAGCTCATGGACTACTCCTTTACCAACGAATAGTGGGAATAACCGTAACGTTATAACGCCCCCATGTTTACAAGAAACACAGCTAGGTATTACCATCAACCATCAGCTCTTGGACTACTCCTTTACCAACGAATAGAGGGAATAACTGTAACGTTATAACGCCCCCATGTTTACAAGAAACACAGCTAGGTATTACCATCAACCATCAGCTCTTGGACTACTCCTTTACCAACGAATAGTGGGAGTAACCGTAACGTTATAACGCCCCCATGTTTACAAGGAACTCAGCTAGGTATTGCCTTCAATCATCAGCTCTTGGACTACTCTTTACCAACGAATAGTGGGAATAACCGTAACGTTATAACGCCCCCATGTTTACAAGAAACACAGCTAGGTATTACCATCAACCATCAGCTCTTGGACTACTCCTTTACCAACGAATAGTGGGAATAACCGTAACGTTATAACGCCTCCATGTCTACAAGAAACTCAGCTAGGTATTACCATCAACCATCAGCTCTTGGACTACTCTTTATTAACGAATAGTGGGAATAACCGTAACGTTATAACGCCTCCATGTTTACAAGAAACACAGCTAGGTATTACCATCAACCATCAGCTCTTGGACTACTCCTTTACCAACGAATAGTGGGAGTAACCGTAACGTTATAACGCCCCCATGCCTGAAGGGGTGAGCACCTTTGTGTTCACGGGGATTCGAATCCGCGACCCTCAGGTTTAGAATTGAGCGCCATAATCATGCATATAGATGGACTACGTACAGATAACTTTAACGACATACAGAAAAGAATTATTCTTTTGTGACCACCAGGTTTCTCGTAATTATAAAGCCACATGTGTCTCACTCGGTAATACCTTTATTTATTCCTGTACGTACGTTGATGGTTAAATGTGTATTTTTATTTTTCTCAAAATCACGTTTTATTTTTCAAAACTATTCTCTGCATTTTTTGTATTGAACAGTAAAATATACTTCTTAATTCAAATAATAGATGTCGTTGAGTGTAAAATATTAAAAACATTTTTTTTTCTTATAACTATTAATTCTTACCTTACTTGTACAGAGATCCCGCCTGAGCATATTCGTACTTTCTGAAGTTGTGTGAAAACTCTGAATTTCTATAAAATACAGCAAAACATGTATTTTATCTGGTGAAATGGCTTTCGTGAAGTTTATTTTTAAAGAATAGTAGTGGAGTGGTTTTTCTCAACTGATTTATTTGGAAACATACTTTTAGTATATAAATTTACTAGTTTCAAGTAACTGATATTTTACTGGTTGGTTCTCATTGTATATTTCATTCATTGTTGTTTCGTGAATTCTCCTTATTTGGCCCTGAGAAGTATTTTTTTTTTATCGTTCTTGGTTCAGTCGGAAGTATTCTCAAAACTAAAACCATTTGAGGTTCATAAACCCACTGGTTAACATTCATGGAGATTGGATATGACAAGTTATGTTAGTGAAAGAGTAACCCAAGAGCTGATACTGAGCTCTGATGCCTTCCCTCAATTTTCTTTATTATTAGATTAGGGACGGTTAGCGCAGATAGCCCTTGTGTAGCTTTGCTGGAAATTCAAAACAAATCAAAGCAAATCTTCGTCGACCAGCTATAACGGTGACAGCTCAGTTTGAAAGCTTTATTTACAAAGCTATATGTGACGTGTGTGTAGAATAACAGTGGTTTAAACAGATTTTTGGAGAACGTGTAAGAAGGTAAACGTCGTGAAATGTGCTCAAAGAGTTAAATTCCTCCAGTTTGAAGTCCATGTTAAGGATGTTACATAACATTATGGTTAATCGTCTGAGTTTAGGTACAGTTTTCAGGACAATGAAAAAGGTGTGAAAACGTGTTTAGTACTGAGTGCAAATTTTTACAATGAGCTTTTTAAACATAAAATAAAACGTACATAAAAAAAAATACAATTTAAAGCGATGATCGATTGGCGGCGCTATTTTCGCGAACATGTTGATTGGCGAAATATTCCAGTTCCAGAAGAAAATGGTACATAAAACCCCGTACATATTTAAATATTCCATTATTTCTAAAACCTACAATATAATGTAAGTTCGTATTCGAGAAATATGTTGCTTGAAACAACTGCACATATTTAATGATTTTCGGCGTATTGTTGGTGACAGCTGTATGATATACCGATGCTTAAGAATCTAACGTTCTTAGTTTTAAGTTGCTTCCTTAACTCAGGATAGATAAAGTGTCCAATAATTTAAAACTCTATAGCAACTTTACTAGGTATGAACATAAAGTAAGCTTCGTGTTTTACCCGAAGGAACAACGTAAATAAAATTCAATGTTGCCTAATGTTTTTACAATCAGAAAAACCAATTTTAGGTTTTGTCTATTATATCATATAAGTCGAGAGGATTTCCAACTGTAAAAAATAATAGAAACGAATCACAAGAGAATTTGTTACAATAAAAATCTTTATATTCTATGAATGAAACTGTTGTTTTTTATCAGATTTTATGACAGATGAGCGTTTCGCTCCAAAAGCGTTAACACAAATCGAAATATCTTTAAAGAAGAAGACAGGTTAACACTTTGAAATTCATATCTTCATTAATGGAAAGTTAGTTAGTTCAGCTTGTATTCTGGACATTAAAAAATTTAGAAAATATTAATAAAGGATCAAGTTCAACTGATTATTTTTATTGTTTTCCTTTTATAAAAAAGTTATAGAAAGAAATTAATAAATAATGATAAAAATGGCATTGACTAATAATCTAGTAGAATTAATGAGTGAGGTGAAAAGTATAAAGAGAAATGAGATTAACTAATAATCTAGTAGAACTAATGAGAGAGGTGAAAAGTAGAAAGAAAAATGATATTAACTAATAATCTAGTAGAATTAATGAGAGAGGTGAAAAGTAGAAAAAGAAATGAGATTAACTAATAATCTAGTAGAACTAATGAGAGAGGTGAAAAGTAGAAAAAGAAATGAGATTAACTAATAATCTAGTAGAACTAATGAGAGAGGTGAAAAGTAGAAAGAGAAATGAGATTAATTAATAATCTAGTAGAACTAATGAGAGAGGTGAAAAGTAGAAAGAGAAATGAGATTAACTAATAATCTAGTAGAACTAATGAGAGAGGTGAAAAGTAGAAAGAGAAATGAGATTAACTAATAATCTAGTAGAACTAATGAGAGAGGTGAAAAGTAGAAAGAGAAATGAGATTAACTAATAATCTAGTAGAACTAATGAGAGAGGTGAAAAGTAGAAAGAGAAATGAGATTAACTAATAATCTAGTAGAACTAATGAGAGAGTGAAAAGTAGAAAAGAAATGAGATTAACTAATAATCTAGTAGAACTAATGAGAGAGGTGAAAAGTAGAAAGAGAAATGAGATTAACTAATAATCTAGTAGAACTAATGAGAGAGGTGAAAAGTAGAAAGAGAAATGAGATTAACTAATAATCTAGTAGAACTAATGAGAGAGGTGAAAAGTAGAAAAAGAAATGAGATTAACTAATAATCTAGTAGAACTAATGAGAGAGGTGAAAAGTAGAAAAAGAAATGAGATTAACTAATAATCTAGTAGAATTAATGAGTGAGGTGAAAAGTAGAAAGAGAAATGAGATTAACTAATAATCTGGTAGAATTAATGTGAGAGGTGAAAAGTAGAAAGAGAAATGAGATTAACTAATAATCTGGTAGAATTAATGAGTGAGGTGAAAAGTAGAAAGAGAAATGAGATTAACTAATAATCTAGTAGAACTAATGAGAGAGGTGAAAAGTAGAAAGAGAAATGAGATTAACTAATAATCTAGTACAATTAATGAGTGAGGTAAAAAGTAAAAAGAGAAATGAGATTAACTAATAATCTAGTAGAACTAATGAGAGAGGTGAAAAGTAGAAAAAGAAATGAGATTAACTAATAATCTAGTAGAATTAATGAGTGAGGTGAAAAGTATAAAGAGAAATGAGATTAACTAATAATCTAGTAGAACTAATGAGAGAGGTGAAAAGTAGAAAGAAAAATGATATTAACTAATAATCTAGTAGAATTAATGAGAGAGGTGAAAAGTAGAAAGAGAAATGAGATTAACTAATAATCTAGTAGAATTAATGAGTGAGGTAAAAAGTAGAAAAAGAAATGAGATTAACTAATAATCTAGTAGAACTAATGAGAGAGGTGAAAAGTAGAAAGAAAAATGATATTAACTAATAATCTAGTAGAACTAATGAGAGAGGTGAAAAGTAGAAAGAAAAATGATATTAACTAATAATCTAGTAGAATTAATGAGTGAGGTAAAAAGTAGAAAAAGAAATGAGATTAACTAATAATCTGGTAGAACTAATGAAAGAGGTGAAAAGTAGAAAGAAAAATGATATTAACTAATAATCTAGTAGAATTAATGAGTGAGGTAAAAAGTAGAAAAAGAAATGAGATTAACTAATAATCTAGTAGAACTAATGAGAGAGGTGAAAAGTAGAAAGAAAAATGATATTAACTAATAATCTAGTACAATTAATGAGTGAGGTAAAAAGTAAAAAGAGAAATGATATTAACTAATAATCTAGTACAATTAATGAGTGAGGTAAAAAGTATAAAGAGAAATGAGATTAACTAATAATCTGGTAGAATTAATGAGAGAGGTAAAAAGTAGAAAGAGAAATGAGATTAACTAATAATCTAGTAGAATTAATGAGTGAGGTAAAAAGTAGAAAGAAAAATGATATTAACTAATAATCTAGTACAATTAATGAGTGAGGTAAAAAGTAAAAAGAGAAATGATATTAACTAATAATCTAGTACAATTAATGAGTGAGGTAAAAAGTAAAAAGAGAAATGAGATTAACTAATAATCTAGTACAATTAATGAGTGAGGTAAAAAGTAAAAAGAGAAATGATATTAACTAATAATCTAGTACAATTAATGAGTGAGGTAAAAAGTAAAAAGAGAAATGAGATTAACTAATAATCTAGTACAATTAATGAGTGAGGTAAAAGTAAAAGAGAAATGATATTAACTAATAATCTAGTACAATTAATGAGTGAGGTAAAAAGTAAAAAGAGAAATGAGATTAACTAATAATCTGGTAGAATTAATGAGAGAGGTAAAAAGTAGAAAGAAAAATGATATTAACTAATAATCTAGTACAATTAATGAGTGAGGTAAAAAGTAAAAAGAGAAATGATATTAACTAATAATCTAGTACAATTAATGAGTGAGGTAAAAAGTAAAAAGAGAAATGAGATTAACTAATAATCTGGTAGAATTAATGAGAGAGGTGAAAAGTAGAAAGAGAAATGAGATTAACTAATAATCTAGTAGAACTAATGAGAGAGGTAAAAAATAGAAAAAGAAATGAGATTAACTAATAATCTAGTAGAACTAATGAGAGAGGTGAAAAGTAGAAAGAGAAATGAGATTAACTAATAATCTAGTAGAATTAATGAGAGAGGTAAAAAGTAGAAAAAGAAATGAGATTAACTAATAATCTAGTAGAACTAATGAGAGAGGTGAAAAGTAGAAAGAAAAATGATATTAACTAATAATCTAGTACAATTAATGAGTGAGGTAAAAAGTAGAAAAAGAAATGAGATTAACTAATAATCTAGTAGAACTAATGAGAGAGGTGAAAAGTAGAAAGAGAAATGAGATTAACTAATAATCTAGTAGAACTAATGAGAGAGGTGAAAATAGAAAGAAAAATGAGATTAACTAATAATCTGGTAGAATTAATAAATGAGGTTTAAATAGAAAGAGAAATGAGATTAACTAATAATCTGGTAGAATTAACGATTAATAAAGAGAAATAACTGCTCGATTTAAATTTTCTTGTTCAAAAGATTTTAATGGAATCATGACTACTGTTTATTAGAGTTGTCCATACTTTAAGAATAATAGTGTTATTAAAAGTCTGAAATTTTATACAAATTTGTACTTGATTTTTTATGGCAACATTTTGGTTTCATAGGAATAGAATAATGTTAGTAGACAGATTAAATAACTTATAAGGAACAGATAAGTGTATGAAACTTAGTGACTTCTGTTTTAAAAGGAAAGTTTGTTAGCACATAATACATTTTAAAATTAAGTACAATATATGCCAACTTAGTTAGTTATCACCATTAGATTCCATCAAGGAACATAGGGCCGCAATCGCTTGCGGTTTCTTCAACAGGTATTTAAGTGAGTAGGTTGTTAGCCCACTGCACCTAGCCGTCCCTAATTTAGTAGTGTAAGACTAGAGAAAAGGCAGCTAGTCATCACCACCCACCGCCAACTCTTGGGCTACTGTTTTACCAACGAATAGTGGGATTGACCGCCCCATTATAACGCCCCCACGGCTGGGAGGGCGATCATGTTTGGCGTGACGCGTGCGCGAACCCGCGACCCGCGGATTACGAGTCGCAGTCTTACGCGCTTGGCTATGCCAGGCCTATATATGCCAAGCTATGAATAAAAATTACACTTGGACATAGGATTTCATTAAAACCCTATTATTGTTAAAATAGAATTTATAAACTTGTAACAATTATCGAATTTTTTTTATATACACATCGACTACAAACCGTATCTGATAGACATGCTGATTTTGCATAAAAATCATTTTAGAGGTAAAATTATGTTGATTGTACAGGATTTTGTGGTAGGTCATGTTAAAACTATGCTTGATTAAATATCATTTTCTGAAAAACTAAAGTACATTTAACGCACTACTTTTAATAGTTTTCGAAATGCTGGTAAGTTTCATTATCGTATAATATTATTTGGGGTATTCTGGTAATTAATTAGATTTAATGCGTATTAAAAGTTCCTCATACTTGGAAATGTAAATAAAAATAAAATAATTACACTTACTAATTTTGTGCCAGAACCAAGAAGAAGAACAATGAATTTTGTTTAATATTAATTGGCTAAACTAACGCAAATATTTGGTTCTTGTTTCCAAGCACTTTCCTAAATTACAATTAAATAGGTTTGCGATTTGCTCTTTATTAAATCAAAGTTGGTTGTAAAACATGCAGGAAATTGGTTGATAATTGATAAGATAGATATCTCTTATTAGTTAATTACACAAAGGTATGAAAAGAGGTAAGATTATGGTAGATTAGGTTTTAAGAAATATCTGTTTTTAATATTTTATATACACATCTATGTTTACAGGGTTTATTAAAGTTTATGTACACCGCATGTATGGTACGAAACGTATAAAGGTCGTATTTATGTACAGGGTAGAGTGTCACTGGATATAAACCCTGACTGCACTAAGAACATGTATTTGCAAAGACAACACACAAAATCTTTAAGAAAACAATGTCAACCCAAGAGGAACTGTCAATTGCATTTGTAAACTAAATGAGGCAGAAAAGGTGTCCTAATGAAAAAAGAATGGTCCTTCTGGTGGATCAGTATGGAACTAAACTCATGAATAAGCTCGTGTTTTTTTATTTATTCAATTTTTACTTGATGACTTTCCTACATCTGGCTCATGACAGAAAGGCTTAAGTACATGTAAGTTTGACTCAGTAAGTAGGCTTAGATACATGTACATCTGGCTCAATTTTAAGTACATGCACATTTGGCTCATGATGGATATGATTAGGTACATGTACATCTGGCACATGTTTGTTTATGAATTTCGCGCAAAGCTACACGAGGACTATCTGCGCTAGCCGTCCCTAATTTATCAGTGTAAGACTAGAGGGAAGGCAGCTAGTCATCACCACCCACCGCAAGCTTTTGGACTGCTCTTTTTCTAACGAATAGTAGGATTGACTGCACATTATAACACCCCCACAGCTGAAAATGTGAGCATGTTTGGTGTGACGGGGATTCGAACCCGCAACCTACGGATTATGAGTCGAATAATCTGGCCATGCCGGGTTCTAACACATGATAGAAAGGTTTAGATACGTGTGTATTTGGCTAAACATGGATAAATTTAGGTACATTTAGACGTAGCCCATGATGAATAGGTTTAGGTACATGTACGTTGGGCTCATGATGGATAAATTACAGTTCATGGTCTCAATATTATAGTTTGTAAGAACTATTAACAATATAAATGTAAATACATTCGTTTAAATTATACAAAGATGCTAGAACGATAAATCAGTCCAATAATTTTCTTCCAAAATATTTCTTTGAATCGAACGAAAATGTCTGAGCATTTTTTATCGAAGTCTTGTTAAAGCCATGTTGATGAAAATATTTATAGTGATAGTGAATCTTGGTTTGATAAAGATATATTATTGTATTTTTATCTGGAGTATAATGATCGTGTTTTCTTAAGTTTTATCAAAAGTGAAACTATTGCAAGCGAGGATAAAATGTCCTTTTGTTCCATTATTTTTGAAAACTTGATGCCTAAAAGAAATATTATTGACGTACCTTTTCGCCGGCTAGCACTAAACGGAAGACACTTTCCGTAAGATCGACACGTAATACACGCACAAACACTTCGATACCAGGAACTGCTAAGAACTCAAAAGCAAAACTTCCTGTGATTGCCACGTATTTTGAGTTTTCGACAACCAATTTATAATGAACGAAATTACAATAAAACCACTGGTATCCAATAGTTACAATGAAGGAACAGGAAACTTGGTGTCCGATAGTTAAATGAATACAGAAGATCTAACAAGGAATGAAATGTATAACAAACGTTCTGTTATTGTCTATAACATTATTGGTTTCTTTCTCGTTTTTAGAGCACATGCTCTTTCAGGAGAAATAGACCAGAGATCGATTTGAAACTGAACAAAATAACATTTTCTTTAAATAGTGTAAACTCTTTGACAAAATATTCCCTATTTCTGGCTATACATTTATTTAAGATATGATACAATGATTTTATAAATATTTACGAAGAATCTGCCTCAAATACGCGGAATACTTCTTCATGAGAGAAGGTATGGATAAATACATGAGGCAACTTTGTAATTTCATAAATGTAAGCTGTATGAAAAGTATACACGTGTTCAGGGATATGTGGAGTCGTTTGCCTTCGTCACAAATAAACGAGATCAAAACCTAAACCAATTGACCTTAATTTTTTCAGCACCAAATATTTACTTCTTAGCTTTCTGTAAGGTCATTCAGATATTTTTTTCTTTAAGTTAACTTGTATTTATTTCATCTACAGTGAAAGCAATGGCCCGAAAGGAAAAGCACCAATTATAAAGAAATGTGTCCTAATGGGAAAGGTCTCTGAGGAAACAGAACCAACAACACGTTTTGTTGTAGTTTGTTTCTATAAGTACAAACATACATAATGGACTTATCTATGTTGTACCAACCACGGTATCGAAACCCGATTTCCTGGGTTATAAGCTGTCAATCTTACCACTGATTCAATAGGTGAGAGGGCACCTAAAGAGATAACCTGTATTTACTTGATGTACGCCATGTTTTTTTTAGATTGTTTATATCGTTATTAATTTAAATACGCATGTATTTAAATGCTGTGGGTTAATGTTTTTAATTCACACTTTCAACGAGAACTGTAACCATTGGGTGAAGAATCGATGGTTATAAAACTAAAATTCGGACTTCGATCCCTGTATGAACATAACTCACAATCCATTGTACAGTTTTGCGTTTAACAAAAAAACACACGAACAATCTAGATTCTATAGATTTAACTTTGTTTTCGTAGAATAAAAACTTCTGATTGGAGGATATATACATGGAGATATACAACTCTCTTTATTAATTCTACAGGGTGTTCGGAAAGTCGCTGTGCAGTTTTGTAATCATTTGTCTTTTCAGTCTATTACAAGCCAGCAACAGATAGCGGGTTTTAGAAACAAAATAAGAAGGATCCAGACCTGTATTGATGCCAACGGGGGTCACTTTCAACATTATTTATAATTGTCATTCATATTTACCTCCTGTATTCTACATTGAAACGTGTCTGTTAATAAATATATAAGTGCACAGTGACTTTCCGAACACCCTGTAAAACCAAGAATTTATTCTGTAACTTTTAACAGTTTGTGAAAGTAATAAATGATGTCGGTTAGTAGAGAGGTAAGTCTACGGATTTACAACGTTAAAATCAGGGGTTAGATTCCCGTCGATGGACTCAGCAGATAGCCTGATGTGGCTTTGCTATAAAAAAAAACACACACACACGTGATAAATATATTCAGATACAGTTCATCATGATAATATATCTTTAAGTCTTAACATTTCGTTTTACCTTTCTTTGCTTTAAATTAGCACATTTTTTAAAAATTAAAGCAGCGAAAAACGTCTCAAAATACAACAGGAATTAGGTACATAGTTTATTAAAATTTGTCTGTTTGTTTCGGAGTGGACTCCATCTTTCTACTAGCATTATTTTCCTCAGTACAATGATAATCAAACACAAATCTACATTTCTAACTTAAAATTAATTAACGTATTCAACTTTCTATTATTTAGGCATAAACGAGTTTACTTTACTTTTGTTCTCACGCTATTATATTTTGTGTGTTCAGTAATCTGTTTCATTCCTTCACAATGATTTCTAAGCTTTGTATTTTCAAATATTATTTAATTTGCGTATTTCAAAGGAAGATATATTGAAAGATATAGAATTTGCTGAAGAAGGAACACAGTATTTCCTGATGTAATTAAGGTTTCTTGCACACACAACGATGTTTCTCTTCATTACTAGGCTTAGTTTTACTATTTAGGCTTTTGTTGTTAATGTTATATTTGTTATTAGATCTTATTTAAGAGAATTATCGAGCAGTAATTATGTCATAATATATTAATTAATAATTAATAATAATTAATTTTATAGTATTAAAAATTGTCCAAGTAATTGGTTTGGTTTGGTTTTTGGAATTTCGCACAAAGCTACTCGAGGGCTATCTGTGCTAGCCGTCCCTAATTTAGCAGTGTAAAACTAGAGGGAAGGCAGCTATTCATCACCACCCACCGCCAACTCTTGGGCTACTCTTTTACCAACGAATAGTGGGATTGACCGTCACATTATAACGCCCCCACGGCTGGGAGGGCGAGCATGTTTGGCGCGACTCGGGCGCGAACCCACGACCCTCAGATTACGAAGCGCACGCCTTAACGCGCTAGGCCTGATACTTCCTGATTCTTGATTGGTCAACTTCAGATAGAGGAAAAATCGTGAATGGAATTTTGACACAAATTTGTTTTCTTTCTTTCTTCAAGGAATCGAGATGAACTCTTTTAACCGCTTATTGTGTTTAACTAATACTTATTTTCGATAAAGCGTATTTTAATTTTATCATGAATAGAATATAGTTTTCGTTTATTTACCTTTTTATTTTAATACATTTCGTTCTTTATTCAACTCTTAGTTTATCATACAATGTATCCTACCACTCTAACAAGTAGTCCCAATTTTTGTTGTCTATTATTTTAAGCATCGTATACTGCCTCTTTCATTTGTCTACAACAGTGTTCTGTTTTCACATGTAGATTTAGACAGTGACTAAAATTATTCACGTTGTTAACACTGTCCTCAAGCGTGTAAGTATAGAAACATATTTTAACGATGCCAGTAAAAGAAAAAAAACACACTTATACTTACGTCAAAATAAAATTGTAAGCGTAAATTTGTTCCATACATACATGATAACGGATCCATCGCTCGGAATTGGCTGGATGAATTACCCTAATTTTTTGCAAGTTAACATTAAAGTCTCGGCCCGACATGGTCAGGCAGTTGGAGCGCTCGACTTTTAATTTGAAGGTCGTAGGTTCGAATCCCTGTCGCACCAAACATGCTCGCTCTTTCAGCAGTGGGTACGTTATAATGTTACGGTCAATCCCACTATTCGTTGGTGAAAGAGTAACCCAAGGGTTGGCGGTGGGTGGTGATGACTAGCTGCCTTCCCTCTAATCTAGCACTGCTAAATTAAGGGTGGCTAACGGAGATAGCCCTCGTGTAGTTTTGCGCGAAATTAAATAAACAAACAAACAAACAAACAAACATGAAACTGTCCGACAGTGTACCTCTGCTACTTTGTTTTAGTATTTTTGAACGAGATAACAAAAAAAGACCCTGAAATAGTGCACATTTTCACTTCTTTATCGACTACCGGTTTCGAATTTTTAAGATACAAGTACTTAACAAGTTAAATGAGTCGATTACCTTCTACAAAGGACGTTATGCAATTAGCATCTAATAAAGCAGTTAGGAATTTAATAGCATAATAAAGAACATTAGTCATGGCTTTTATTTATACGGTTTATGTTTTTTTAATAGGTACTTTAAGCTTGTATTAATAAGAAATAATAAAACTGGTATTTTAAAGCTGAACCGTTTCTTTCAGCTGTATGTGTTAAACGTCCTAATCAGATATCCCTAATGTTTAGGTATACTGGTCATTAACTGTGAACTACTGACTATATTTATAGGATCTGTGGTAGAAAAAAATATACCCGAAAATTATGAGTCTCTGACATGCCTACTTGGCATATAACATACTATTCAGGTTTGTTTGTTTGTTTTTTTAAATTTCGCACAAAGCTACTCGAGGGCTATCTGTGCTAGCCGTCCGTAATTTAGCAGTGTAAGACTAGAGGGAAGGCAGCTAGTCATCACCACCCACCGCCAACTCTTGGGCTACTCTTTTACCAACGAATAGTGGGATTGACTGTCATAATATAACGCCTCCACGGCTGAAAGAGCGAGCATGTTTGGCGCGAAGGGGATGCGAACCCGCGACCCTCAGATTATGAGTCGCACGCCTTAACACGCTTGGCCATGCCGGGCCGTTCAGGTTGGACAGCTAAAACTGTGGAGTGTCTTGAAGACTGTGAACCTTTGATTTATATACTGATTCGCACTCCCATACCAGACTTCGTTCAACCGAGAATAAACATACTGGCTGACGTAAAAGCTAGAATGTTAGAGCATCAAAAAATTATCTTACTTTATTATTCGAGGGCTACTTTAGATGGCTGTTCATAATTTTGAAGAAATATTCTAGGGGGAACACGGATATTCAGAACCACCCGCAAACAACTTATGTGATGCTGTAATCGACTGTTTGTTTAAAATCAAGCACAAACTTTCTCGGGTGTCGAAACGCGGCTTCGAGCGATGTAGGTATGCAGACATATCGCTGTGCTACGGGCGAGGAACGCTATAATCGAAAAGTGGGGTATAACTGTTACTCTAATAACGCAACCACGGCTCAAAATTGTTCATACATTTATTGTTATGACTTTGACGAAAATGAAATGAAATTCACAGAATTTCTGATCCGCAGTCTGGCAGTTTAATCATTGGGCTACGCTCAGCCCTACATACTATGAATGAATATGAGATTTTTAAAAATCTAGAAATTTCAATATTATTAAAAACATAAAAATATAAAAATTCACGCTTTGAAGGGTTGAAATAATAGTAAAATAAATCATAAACATTTTTACAACCTATATCTAATTCCATATTTTACATATTTGTTTTTTTTATGTAAAAACTCTTGAAAATGAACTAATAAACCAAATTAAGATCGACCTTTATTAGTTCTTCACGATTTGTTCACTGAAAGTTTTCTCAGCTAGTAATACATTTAAATATCTAAATACAAATAAGTTTTGTCCCCAGCACAGTTAAATCCCCTGTGCTCTGCTATGAAAACACACACGGCAGTTAATAAATTGTATAGAGTTAAATGTCAGGATTTTTATTTGTTAACCATCTAAACACTTAATAAATTTTCAAGAAACTAGTTTTGTTATCGTGTAAATAAATTATTTTTTATTACAGGAAATGTTTTGATTATAGCTTTGGTTATGATTAGAAAATAAAATTTAAAAACGTCTATGCTTTCCAAAAGTGCGTATAGATGGCACTACAAATATCACTTTCTTTCTTCTTGCCTTTTGCATTTGTTCAGGCCAACACTGCTAAATTAGGGACGGCTAGCGCAGATAGCCCTCGAGTAGCTTTGTGCGAAATTCAAAACAAACAAACATTTAAATGCGGTCGAATTAGTGTAGAAAAATTAATATTCTAAAACATTAAACTTTTTTATGACCATTTGTTGGAAGTGTCGAAATATTGGCTTTTGAAGAGTGTTTACTAAACAGGATTTCGACTTTATTAAGCGAGTTTTAGCTTTTGTTTTGTTTCAGAAGTCAAGATTTTTTGTCAAAGCTGCTAAACAAATTTTCTTTTGCAACAACGTTATCGCGTTAATGTCCGGATGTATACAGTAGAGTAACGTAGTTATATAACAGATGGCATCCTTGGTTATTTTCATTAATACCTTCAAAGACTTATACAGTCCAAGAAGCACTGTCATCAAACATGAGTCCATCGATCGTCCTTAAAGAATACCGACAACTCGTTAATCATTCCAAACTTTCACGCATGGTGTCATGTGTGATATTTTTCTTCGTTTATTCTTTTGAAGTTCCAATGAACACTTTGGTCTCACATGATTCCCAACAACTACAATCAATGCACCGTCTTCGTCTTACTGACAAAGAGATGCTTTTTCTTAAGCTTTAAGAATAAAAGTTCGAAAACATAGAAGGGATAGTTACATCTTTCAACACAAAGAAGTGTTTTGGTTTTGTTTTTTTTTAAGCAAAGGTTGTTATGATGTTCATATTAACTTGTTTTTAATAATTTTGGTATAAAACTGAATTAATTATAGCAACAGAGTGAGTAACAAAATACTGTGTTTGATTAGAACATGACGTATTTTCACATCATACGTTTGCTTGTTTGTTAAATTTTGTGCAAAGCTATCCGATGGCTCTCTGTACTAGCAAGGCCTGGCATGGCCAAGTGGATTAAGGCGTTCGACTCGTAATCTGAGGGTCGCAAGTTTTAGTCCCGGTCACTTTAAACATGCTCGCACTTTCAGCCGTGGGAGCGTTATATTGTGACGGTCAATCCCACTATTCGTTGGTAAAAAAATAGCCCAAGAGTTGGCATTCAGGGAGATAATGATTAGCTGCCTTTCTCTAGTCTTATACTGCTAAATTAAGGACGACTAGCGCAGATAATTTTTGTATAGCTTTGCGCGAAACTCAAAACAAACTAAACTGTACTAGCCGTCTCTAATTCTGAAGTCTTGGACTAGAAGGAAAGAAGCTAGTCAACAGCACCCACCACTAGCTCTTGTGCATTTCTTTACGAAAGAATAGTGGGATTATCCATTATATTATAATGCTCCCACGGCTGAAGAGGTAGAGTATTTTAATTTATTGGTTTTCGTCCCATGACCCCAGATTGAGAGTAAAACCATGTCACCCTCCGCGTTTTATGATACAACTGAAATTCTCTGTTTGAGGTGATGATTTTTAGAACGACTAGTCATAGTGTAGATAGGTTCAAAACTTGTTTTTTTGGGGCCATCTATTTACTCAAGTTTCAAGACACCGTGATAAAAGTAATATATAATTGTTAGCCAGATTTTTTTATCATTTCGATTAATACAAGCGTCACCAAATTCTATAACTTCAGGGCGTAGGTTCAAGTTTAAGTCCTTCCAAGTATGAAACGGATATTGAAAGTACAGACGAATTTATTACTTTCCATCTCTTGCTATAGATCTGTCTTTCGAAAAACTAAACAAATAGAAAAATCTCTTCCAACCATTCCTGAACTAAATTACAAATGCCGTCAATCTTCGACTGATTTATAGTCGAACTTTTTATGTTTACAGATGCTGTATTACTTTTGACTTTATTTTTTTACACCACTGAATTTCCCGTCCAAGATGTTGGATTTGAGAGTTTCGGCTCGAATGACCAAATCATTCAAAGAGCGACGACACATTTTCTGCACCGGTTTCAGTTCATCCTAGTTATGTTTTTTCAGATATTTTTCTGGCAATGTCCAGATCATATTCTTTAAGCGATCCATGTGTCTCGATGTGATATCAACGTTCAGATGAATTGTTTTTTTCCTGTTGAATTTAGCGCAAAGCGACTTGGAAGAGTTAAACACGTCTTTAAATAGACTAGCTGCAGTTTTATTCTTAAAAATTCTGGATAGACGGAAAGCAATATGTTAACACATTTCAGTATAGTCACTTTATAAAAGTTTTTTCCAGAAACTGCTTCGAACTGCGATGTGTTTAATTTAGACAAATTTTCGCATCAGTATCATTTGTCGATTTTATTGCACTAGAATAAAACTTACCCCTCAGTAAACAAATATGTGGTCATAAGCTAAAGAAGACAAATATAAGAAATTGAATGATCAATTGTAGCTTTTATAAACTTCTAAAAGCTTCCGTAAGAACTTTATTAAACTATAAATGGTCAAATATGCTTAATCGTCCTAATCCTCATTTTAAAAATAAGTTATACATTAACCATACAAATGAAAACAGCGCGAACTCCACCTCAAAAAACTTAATTGTACCAATGCTTGATTTGAAGATAATCCAACTATTTATTAGAAGCTTTATCTGACTAAGATACATACAGACTAATGCTAGTTATACAAACTTACAATACAAAAAGAACATATCTAATAAATATTCCTTAATATTAAAAACAAATATATAATAGATTAAATATTTACAAAGCCCTCTGCAGTCCTACAACTATCGTTATTGTCGTCTCCACAAATTCGTAATAAATAACGTTTTTTTTCTCAAATCTCATTCTTAATTTGATAATGATCTAAGGAGATCGAAATTTTGTTACTTATTTTGTGTTTTTAAATAAAAAAAATTAATACCGTATCAAATGCCTGTACTGGATATCTCTTTTTCAATTCTGGAACGACTCTTCTCTGGAAAACTTCGATGTACTATGGTCCTCGCATCATACTTTCTACGAAATGTGAGCCTCCGACGCCATAGTAGCTGAAAAAGCCCCAAAATATCTTCTTCAAGGGATGTTTTACAAACTGACTGATGTGAGATTTTCGAAGTTTCTCACCTGGAGATCTGCGAACATGCAGACTTCTTTGACCCTGTACGAAGAATGAGTCTCGTCACTGAATAACACCTTTCTCCATTGTTCTTGCGTCCAGTGCTTGTATTTCAGACCCCATTGATACCGTTTTTACTTCATTGAGTTGGTAAGAAGTTGTTTTCTGACTGGTCTCCTTACCCTTCTAACGCAATTTCGAAAATAGATCAACCGTACTGCAAAACACAGCTAATGACGCCATCTGTGTGAAAATATGACTATTAAAGGAAATCAGCGGGTCTACACCGGCGGCCATGCTGAAAATATTGTAAAACGACCATTTGTTTCAATTAATTTGCATAAGGGTGTAAATGTATAAGTACTCATTGCCACTTAAAGCTATTTACATTATTAACGCTTTGAGAGTGCTGTCATCTGTCGGCATTAAGAAAACGTTTATAAAAATATATATTTGAAACAAACACTCTCATGATAACGATTCAAACATATTTAAGAATTAAGTAAAATACAAATCGATATTATTACTAACTACATACTTCTCAACCGGGGAACAACATGAGTTTGAGTCACCCTTTGAGTTCAGTTTCTGAACAAAAATAAAACACCTCTGGGTCATATTGTCTGACATGGAGCTTACTATAATTAATTAAGAATTATTTTCATTTTAAGTTTCATAGGTATTACACTTTCAGATCGCCCAAAACTGAGTCAAATTATAACTTAAATTTAGAAATTAAATAATTGTCGATATATATCCAATTTATGGTATTTGCCACACGATTGATACACACAGTTTTATTTATTTCTTAATACAAATATATTTTAATATTCAAACAATCACACAATTTACAATAGCAGTTATCACGAATAATGATTTATGTACAAGAGTTTTAGAAATTGACAAACAATGCTGAGTCCCATTTCTGTTTTGAAACTCCCTTGATATCTTATCGAGGGTTCACAACGAGTAAGTTAACATACAGTTGATGTACATGCAATTCACTTCATAGGAATGTAACTAGCTCTGCATTCTTCGTTGATCACACGTCAAATTTTTCACCGCTGAAGTTTGTTTGTTTTTCAATTTTGCACAAAGCTACTCGAGGGTTATCTGTGCTAGCCGTCCCTAATTTAGCAGTGTAAGACTAGAGGGAAGGCAGCTAGTCATCACCACTCACCGCTAACTCTTGGACTACTCTTTTACCAACGAGTAGTGAGATTGACCGTCACGTTATAACGCCCCCACGGCTGAAATGGCGAGAATGTTTGGCGTGACGGGGATGCGAACTCGCGACCCTCAGATTACGAGTCGCACGCTTAACACGCTTGGCCATGCCGGGCCACCGTTGAAGTTATATAGTATATTCGTAACAATATTTATGTACAGTGTCAATTTGCTGAAATTCAACGGTTTGTAACGATCGAAATTTATAAACGTTCCTGGTCAAATATCTGAAGTTATCGATTAATAAGTGTTAATCACAATTATCACTTCCAAGGTTTAAAGTGTACCAACAATAGCAAACCAATAACGTATGCTGCCTCTTGACGCGTCGTATTAGTTACACTTATAGGCACGAGAAGAGTTTCTTACAAACTACAGCCCGAACAACAATATAGACGACAAACTAATGTTTACGTACACACATATATTGTTGATTCTTGCACTCGAGAATCTTCTTCAACTTTAGTGAGTAGGAATAAATTTTGTAATACAGACTTAACAGTATGCGTTTTATACATTTATGAATATAAATGAAACTTAAACAAACATTAATATTTAGAAAAGTTATATGATAATATATTTCAAACAGATCTTACATTGATTACATAGAATGCATGAGATGTAGCATCACCCATTACGGTTTTCACTACTTATAAAACCTCACTATTCTCTTTAGTATTTAAGGATATTTATCCTATTTCCTTTCATGGGTCCGTCATGGCCAAGTTGTTAAGGCGGTCGATTCGTAAACCGCAGGTTCGAATCCCCGTCACACCAAACTAGTTAGCCCTTTCAGCCATGGGGGCGTTATAATGTGACGGTCATTTCCACTATTCGTTGGTAAAAGAGTAGCCTAAGAGATAGTCGTGGGTGGTGATGACTAACTGCCTTTCCTCTAGTCTTACACTGCTAAATCAGGGATGGCTAGCGCAGATGACCCTCGTGAAGCTCTGAGCGAAATTCATAAACAGTCCCTTCCTGTGACATTTAAAAATGCATTTGTTTGTTTGGAATGAAGCATAAAGCTACACAATGGACTATTTTTGCTCTGCCCACCACTGGTATCGATACCCGGATTCTCGCGGTGTGAGTATGCAGGCATATAACTGTGCCGCTAGGAGGCGGCACTTAGCTTCCTACATTCTTCCGCGTTTCTATTTCAGTACTGTGTATAATTTTATCCAGTATCCATTAAGGTATTGTATATATAGTTTTTACACCTAAGTAACGAATATTTTTATTTAATCTAAGTTCGTTATTGTTTACTGTGTTGTCAATCTTTTTGTTTTGTGCTGGTTAAATGTATAATGATGATATTTTGGGTTAGTCGTTACTGTATTGTGTATATTGTCAACCCAGTTTAAGTAACGAATATTGTTATTATTTCCACGATTGTTAGTGTCTATTTCATCTTCCATCTTTTTGTTTCACGTCTGTTAGTTTGTGTTGTGCGAAATTTCACACAAAGCTGCACGAGGGCAATCTGCGCTAGCCGTTCCTAACTTAGCAGTGAAAACCTGGAGATAAACATCTAGATATCACCACTCAATACTATCTATTGGTTTACTCTTTTACCAACGAAAATGGAATTGACCGAGACATAATAACGCCCTTCCTGGCTAAAAGAGTAAGCATGTTTGGTGGGGTAAGGATTCAAATCCGCAGGTTTGTAGTCTAGAGCACAGACAACCTGCTATGCTAGGGAATTATGTCTGTTAGATGTATGATGTTTATTTTTCAGTTGTCAGTTACGATATCGTGTATTTGGCCCCATGTCTTGGATCTGTCGTGGCCTAGTGGTTTATCTCATTGTAAATATCAGAATTCGCGGTTCTCTTCCCGTTGATACAAAAACACTCTTCAAAGTTTAGGGCTATGGATGCAGTGTAAAAGTGACGATCAAATACCACTACTTGACAAGAGTAGCTCAAGAGGTGGCGGCTGGTGCTATTGTCTAGCTGCACTTTCTTTAGTTTATTAGTATAATACTATGGTCAGCTGCTGCTATAGTCCTTGTATAATTTTATGAACATTTTCGAAATAAACGAAAATATTTGTTCATCTTACAGTGTCATGGATAAGTCTAACAGTTTCTTTGGGTATTGTGTATGTTTTCTCCTAGTATCTTTCAGTATTAAACTATTTACATTTGTGTAAATGTTTATTATTACATTGACTGTGATTCTCTACATTAATTACAGTTTTTGTCCTAATCCCTGGTCTGAAATGTGCTGAGTTACTGTATGTTTTCTGCAGTATACATTCTTGCTCAAAAAAGGTTGTTAAATGATAGAAAAATGTGATTTTTGGTCATTTATATCATTTTAAAATATAATTCACTTCGTGTATTGTCCTTAAACTTTCAAGTTTTATTTCTCTGCTACTCTGAATTACCTGAGTTCATTTTGAGTTGGTTTAAACCCTTGAAATTCAGTCGGTTTAATCTTTTCAACATGAGAGTTTTCTGAAACTTGTCTCAAACGCAGTGTCTGGAGTGAGATATAAAAGCCAGGGATATTGATGTTACTTTTGTACCCTACCTTTTGGTGACGCGTTTTCAACTCTAAATATTTTAGACATTATGCCAAGTCCTACTGACGTTGCTCCCCGCTAGTACAGCGGTATGTCTTCGGATTTACAACGCTAAAATCAGGGGTTCGATTCCCCTCGCAGGGCTCAGCAGATAGCTCGATGTGTCTTTGCTGTAAGAAAACACACACCTACTAACGTAGGTTTGAGAAATGACAACGCTGGGTTGAAACAAAGCGATATTACGATACGACTTAGTGTATCTAAGCACACCGTCAACAGGGATCTCAGAAGAAAAGTTACAACCAGAAGTGTAACTCCAACAAGACCTACGGATCTTCATTGCTCGTCGAAACCTTACGGTGTCCTTCAGGTCGATTGCTTCTGAGTTACGTGCACAACAATTGATCTGTATTTCACTCCAGACGATTAATCGACGACTTGTGCAAGTTGGATACAAAGCAAGACGGATGGTCAAGAAATCTAAACGGACAACTAGACCTCGTAACAACAGGCTGCAATGTGTTCAGCGATACTGTAACCTGACGATCGCACACCGGAATCATGTAGTTTTCACTGACGAATCCAGATTTCTGCTCTACCCCATTGATGGACGGATACCTGGATACCTGGCAGGCTTACTGGAGAACAACTGAATGATGAAATTGTCCAACCAAACGTCGTAGGAATCGAAGGTTCAGTGCATGTCTGGGGTGCGTTCTGTTCTGCAGCTGTCAGCCAGTTGGTCAGTCTAGATAAAACGTCACTGGTGCTGTGTATCAGGGTATTCTGGTTCGCCACTTACTGCCATTTGCCCAGGACAATTTCCGGCTGCAGCAGTATAATACACCGGCTCAAAATACTCATTATGTGCAAGATGTCTTGCAACAATGTGTTGTGTTAGTTCTTGAGCAACCACATGTAAGCCCAGATACCAAGCCGATAGAGCATCTCTGGGATGAACGTGCCTGTGCAGTCAGGAATAGGAACAGTCCCCTTTCAGCCCTACAGCAGTTACGTCAAGCACTGACTGAAGAGTGGAACAGAATTCCAAATCAAAGACTCGTAATGTTAGTTGAGAGTATGCCACGCCACCTAGCGGAATTATTGCATCACGTGAGGGCTACACACGTTATTAAGTTAAATAATCTGATGTAAATGTAATTGTTGCACGTCTATTGAAAGTTTCAGATTGATACTAAATGTTTTCACAAAATGACGGACTTATTTGTTTTGATTTAGAAGTGGAGAAATAAGTCCATTTCTGGTGGTACAGATCTTAATTTCTAAAGAAATGTCCATACAAAAGATATAATCATGAAATATTACACAAGTGTTCATGTTATAAACATACTTATAATTACCAAAGGAAAAACACTGCACACGTTAAATACACAATAAAAATAACTAATTAGACACAAACAAGCTCAAAGTAACACATGTAACAACCTTTTTCAGCAAGAGTGTATTTTCTGTCCTTCTTTACTGTAACATTTATAATTTTATTTTATGTTTTCTCTGTTGCTATCCGCGGATATTCAATACCAATGACGGGCAAAGCACAGTTAACTCTTTGTGCGACCTTGAGTTTAATAACAAAAAATAAAGATTTGTTGTTACTTTAACACAGTATGTAACAATCTCCTGTACTTTGTCCTATAATATTTTTCTACATCACATCGGCATTCGTTTATTTTACTTTCTGAAATTATATTTTTCTCTATATTAGACCTAAGCCTTGTCACCACGTCGTGGCAGAAATCTAAACTGTACAAACAACTCGGTCTACATCAAAATCTGAATCAAATTATATTTTTCTCTATATTAGACCTAAGCCTTGTCACCACGTCGTGGCAGAAATCTAAACTGTACAAACAACTCGGTCTACATCAAAATCTGAATCAAATTATATTTTTCTCTATATTAGACCTAAGCCTTGTCACCACGTCGTGGCAGAAATCTAAACTGTACAAACAACTCGGTCTACATCAAAATCTGAATCTTTTTTTTTTCTTTTTGGAATTTCGCACAAAGCTACTCGAGGACTATCTGTGCTAGCCGTCCATAATTTAGCAGTGTAAGACTAGAGGGAAAGCTAGTCATCACCATCCACCGCCAACTCTTGGGCTACTCTTTTACCAACGAATAGTGGGATTGACCGTCACGTTATAACGCCCCCACGGCTGGGAGGGCGAGCATGTTTAGCGCGACGGGGATGCAAACTCGCGACCCTCAGATTACGAGTCGCACGCCTTACGCATTCGGCCATAAATCTGAATCAAATTATATCATCTCTTTTTTTTTTTCAGACTTGTTTGTACGTGCAACTTTTATTTTCCCTATACCTTTATTTATATTAGGTTGTAATGTAATGAACTGCAAAAAAGGATAGCATTGAGCCACAATATCTTGACATTTCGAGCTTTGTTGTAAATGTGTTAAAATATTCAGAACTGGATTTAATATCGTTTCAAAAATTCCACCATAGACTAATAATAAACTTCACATTCTATATTTGCGATTTTAAAATAATATTGAGAATATGAGGTACTTTTCAATTCCAAGTTTGTTACATTGAATTATCACCTGGTGTTTACTTTAAAGAACTACTTTGTTGAGAGGTTTGATTTGTTTGTTTGTTCAGAAGCTACACAAGGACTATATGGGTTATCCGTCTCTAATGTTGCACTACCCCTTGGACTACGTTTTTACCAAAAAATAGTGGGATTGACCGTACATTATAACACCCCCATAGCTAAAAAAGTGAGCATATTTAGTGCGAGGAGGATTGGAACCCACCACCCTCTGATGAAGAATTGAGTGTCTTAACCACCTGACCATGCCAGCCCGGTCTGGTATGTAAAAGCAGTTTAATCTAAATATTTTCAAACACTGCAACTAACTGTATTGTTGCTTTCATAAAAGTCCGAATCAAAGAAATGCCAAAAATTTAGTACAGAGAACAAATGTTACTTGTACATAGAAGTTCAGTATATATACTGTTAATAAAGTCCATCAGAAATGAAACAATACTTACTTCAAAAGTAATTTAACTTCCTTACAACTATTTTTACTCTTAATTATACGATGCTGTCTCTGAAAAATCGGGCCCTGAAGTTCGTAACTTTTTTTTACCAATAAGTCTGTAATATTATATGAAACGGTTCCTTCCTAGCAAGCCAACGTGTCCTGGAAGCGAAAACTTTTAAGTATTCTTGTGGAAGTTCGAATCAAACTTGTATTGAGCTGCTTTCATGATTTATTTTTCGGAAATAATTTTTATACGTGGATTGTTTGTTTGTTTGTTTGTTTGTTTTGAATTTCGCACAAAGCCACACAAGGGCTATCTGCGCTAGCCGTCCCTAATTTAGCAGTGTAAGACTAGAGGGAAGGCCGCTAGTCATCACCACTCACCGCCAGCTCTTGGCTACTCTTTTACCAACGAATAGTGGGATTGACCGTCACAGTATAACGCCCCCACAGCTGAGAGGGCGAGCATGTTTGGTGCGACCCGGATTCGAAACCGCAACCCTCGGATTATGAGTCGAACGCCTCAACACGCTTGGCCATGCCGGGCCTTATACGTGGAGGACAGTTATTTTAATTTTTTGATTCAGACCAATGTGAAAAGTCCAACGTTGGTACAGTGTTAAGCCTACGGAGTTGCAACGCTAAAATCAGAGGTTCGATTCCCCTCAGTGAACACAACAAATAGCCCGATCTGGCTTTGCTATAAGAAAACACACACATATGCAATGTGAAATATTCATAGTAGAAGGGTTAATATAGTCTTACTTTTCATCGGGAAATATTTGTACAGAGAATTACTTACTTATATTTATTTCTACCTCAAAGCTTCTTTCTGTTCAATTCCTCCAATAACAAAATATGACTCGTTTGTCATACTTTTTCTTCCAATCAAAATCCGCCTTCTTTCCTAACTTCTCGAACTTAGGTGACGTCATGTGTTCAGCTTAATAAAACAGAGACTGTACAGTTATCACTTAGATATTAAGCTGTTCTCCCAAACAGAGATACTAATGATAGTGAAACCAGTTGTTGATCAAAGACTTTGAAATACATAAGGATCATTTTAGTGCAATAACAATATCGTGCTTATTACTAACTGTCCATTTGTTGGTTGAACCAGGTTGTGGACAGTTAAACGAATTACGTTTTGTAACTTTTCAACACATTAAACAAAAGTACTGCATTGTATTGTATTTGGAATTTCGCACAAAGCTACTCGAGGGATATCTGTGCTAGCCGTCCCTAATTTAGCAGTGTAAGACTAGAGGGAAGGCAGCTAGTCATCACCACCCGCCGCCAACTCTTGGGCTACTCTTTTACCAACGAATAGTGGGATTGACCGTCACATTATAACGCCCCCACGGCTGAAAAAGCGAGCATGTTTGGCGCGACTGGGATGTAAACCCGCGACCCTCGGATTACGAGTCGCACGCCTTAACACGCTTGGCCATGCCAGGGCCTTAAACAAAAGTAAAGCCAAAACGGTTTGAACGAATTTTAGAAGTCTGCACCAAAATAACTGGCTTTTTTGTGACATGAAACATGGAACATTTTCTAAAACACATTTTGCCTGGCATGGCCAGCTGGTTAGGGCTCTCGAGCTGTAATTTGAGGGTCGCGGGTTCGAATCCCCGTCACACTAAATATGCTCGCTCCAACGTTATAACATGTGGTCAATCCCGCTATTCGTTGCTAAAAGAGTAGCCCAAGGGTTGGCGGTAGATGACAATAACTAACTGCCTTCCTTATAGTCTTAGACTGCTAAATTATGTAGAGCTAATGGCGATAGCCTCCGTATGGCTTTGCACGAAATTCATAAACAAACAAAACTTACTTAATAAAAGGCTTATAAGAAGCCTTTAGCGACATTCTCTGAACTTCATTAATAGAATCAAACTTTGGTATGATAATGACCAGTGAAAGGTCAGTAGTTATTTCTAGGGTCAGATATTCGTTTTAATATCTACTCCCAGTTTGTAACACGTCTTCACTACAGTGTGGTGCTTAAAACCTTCCTAGAGTTTCCTCTAATTTAAAAGTTTTCTTCACTACATATTTTAATTAAAACCTTGGCCAAAGTACCGCATGCACACGTTTATATTTGTATAAAATGTTTTATTGTGACCTAAGTTTTCCATACGAAGTCCATGAGATCAAATCACTTGTCCCCTTGATGGTTTTTTTTTTTATTTTCAAACAGAAAAGGCCAGGTGTGTCAAGGCATTCGACTCGTAATCCGAGGGTCGCGGGTTCGAATCCCGGTCGCACCAAACATGCTCGCCCTCCCAGTCGTGTAGGCGTTATAATGTGACGGTCAATCCCACTATTCGTTGGTAAAAGAGTAGCCCAAGAGTTGGCGGTTGGTGGTGGTGTCTGGTTACCTTCCCTCTAGTCTTACACTGCTAAATTAGGGAAGTCTAGCTCAGATAGCCCTTTGAGTAGCTTTGCGCGAAATTAAAAAAGAAACAAAAAAAATATGGGCATCTCCCCCCTAACCCTGTTTACGAACCAATTTGTAGATATCTAGAAGATAATTTACCGGAAAAAAAATGTACATATTCATTGCTAATACGTAAGTTGAGTAAGTCATCTTAATCCTGGGACAGCACCAGATTACCATAGTCGACATCTCTACGTCCAGTCATGTTCTGTTTGACAACCGTGTCGCCTGACAACAGCTCCGCAGCTTCGTTTTCTGTGAAAACGACTCGGTTGTAATTCTGTTATGTCAAAGGCACACATCTATTTCGCTTTGTCTCGTTTGTAGAAGGAAAATCTTCCATTACTGTTTCCTGGAACAAATAAACGTGTTTTGTTTTTTTACATACTGTTTTTAAGTCGTCTGAGAAACGACTTGCTGCGAGTCACATCCTGTTTGGAGCGGAACCTCATGTTCATCTATATACCCTTGTAATTCAATGCCCTTAAATACGAGGAATATTACTGTCTTGGAAATATTTTGCGTCGTAAAAAGGAAGCTACATACACTTGACACATGCGGATATTTTTAAATGTCATTACACTACTTACGTACGTCCTCCCAGGTAGCTCATTCAGTGGTAAGTCTGAGAGTTGATAACTGGTGTTCTGATAACCCTGCTAGACATTGCATAGATAACGCTTCTACTTAGGTTTTATTCACAAAGTTACAGCCAAAAAGATAAGTAACCCGAAAGATTAGGACTTGAGCAATATTTAAACAGTGATGTCAAGAAAACCCACTTGTTGAGAAGTATATTTATGTAAAAACGGCTCGTTTGGGTTGAGAAAAATTTTTACGTGGAGGAGGGTCGAAACGTTCTTCACTCGTCTACGTAAAAAATTTTCTCAACCCAAACGAGCCGTTTTTACATAAATATTTAAACAAATAAAGGGATATTAAAAAAAACAATAACAACATAATTATAGATTAATATTTACAACGCTTAGATTTAAAAGTTGCCTTTTAACGCTGGTTCGTTCATCAATATAAATACATATTTTTACTGGGAGAAGATAGATATGATTATATATCATTTATTTAGAGCATTTCTTCTTTTGTGTAAGATTTTAACAAGTGTCATTTTTTGACAGTATTGATATCCGGTCGTTTCTCAATTAGTACAAACTCAGGAAGCAGTACACATCAAAATAATACTTTTAAGACACTATTTCTTAAACTACATAACCAGCTTCAGGTTTTAAGACATGGCACTTAAAGCATCCATGGTGTTTTTTTGTTACCAGACATCTTCAGCTGATTTTATTAATCTCATGGTTGTTCACACAGACAGAGCTTCACAACATAAAGAGTTTTGAAGGACGTCATCAGAATAAGGATATCATTACGTAATTGAACGTGCTCCATTCCAGTCTTCAATGCAGACTGATTACAACACCAAGCTGCTTGCGTCAGTTGGTCTAGAATTTTCATTGGACAAAAGAAATACTACAGCGTTCTGTCAGAAATAAAAACATTGAGCTTTGGAAAATTACACCTGAAAACTGAACCGGGTAACAAGACACTTTAAAGTTGATCTTAGGTTGACTTTAAAGTTAATCCAAGGTTGATTTTAAAGTTGATCTTAGGTTGACTTTAAAGTTAATCCAAGGTTGATTTTAAAGTTGATCTTAGGTTGACTTTAAAGTTAATCCAAGGTTGATTTTAAAGTTGATCTTAGGTTGACTTTAAAGTTGACCTTAGGTTTTCTTTAAAGTTGATCTTAGGTTGACATTAAAGTTGATCTTAGGTTGACTTTAAAGTTGATCTAACATGACATTACGAGCCACAGTCAGATATTGTATATTCTTTAAGTTCGTAGATTAACTTTTACTCAAATTTTCTTCCTTTGCTTATGGATTGATACAACAAATTAATTATTGATTTCTTACGAATATATTCTCGTATGTGTTTTCTCTGGCGATCTAAACTGTTCGTTGAACCTTGGCCCTAACCAAGTTTGGCATGACCAAATTTTAACTCAACAATCACATTGAGCTGCTATTATTATTTTCAGCTATTACAGGTGATCCTTCGCAAAGATGACCTTCGGGTTTGTCACCCCTAAAATTGATATTAGTCTAGCTTGCCTCTGTCTTCAAAATTGTGTGTTGAACTTTGGGTTCTACTGAACTTGAGAGGTGGAGTTGATAACTAGAAAGTCACGTGAGAACATGAAGCTGTGAGAATCTTCCTCGCCATTAGAGGTGATTCTTCGCAAACACGACTTCCGGATACGTCACTCCTGGTATTGATGTCAATGTACGTTGTATCTGTCTTCAAAATCGCTTGTTGAACTTTGGCGCCTACTAAGATGGAGAGGTGAAGATGACAACTCATTAATCATTTGTAAATACAACTTTTAAAGTCTTTGTTCGTTATCTCCCTGTCGTGTTTACTTAAGACAATTAGCTTAACTATAGGAATGTCTGAGTGGAATCTTGTACTAGTATGTCAACCACATTTTATCTTCCAATTCAGTCTTGCCACAATACTAGGCCTCATCAGACAACTTGGATACGACAGATGTTGTAATGTTCGTGATGCTATTTATGTAATGAAGGACTTTAACAAGTTGATAAATTGTTATTTAACAACAGCATTTTGTTTATAATTTTTATTAATAGCAAAGTATTTATTTATTTCTAATATCAATTAGTTCATAATTACTATTAGTTATATATTTTACATGAATTATGTTTCGTTTTCATGAAAAACGTTTGCTACGTCTCTTCTTTGCTGCCTTAAATTACCCCCCGCTAGTACAGCGGTATGTCTCCGGATTTACAACTCTAAAATCAGGGATTCGATTCCCCTCGGTGGGCTCAGCAGATAGCCCGATGTGGCTTTGCTATAAGAAAACACACACACACTTCTGTCTTAAGTTTTTACAGTGAAATACCAGTAGCCGAGGTCTCGATTCTCCTGTTTTATGGTAACCAAGTCTTATCGTGTTTGTTGAAATTCTGTATGGATGTGTGCCATCAACTCCTATGCTCCTTTAGAAATGTTTGCTAAGGATCAGCCCTACTTACTGTATTTTTGTTATTCTTAACCTAAAAAACAACAGAAAAAACCGACTGACTTGGCACGGCCTACCAAATAGAATCGAAGGAAATGTTCTATAATATTGAGAACGTAAATAAATCACGACAGTTTCACCATTCTGCGTTTACATCACACGCATGCGCATTACGGAGAAAGAGAATTGCGACTCGCTAGGATGTGATTTGGCAACTGCGTAAAAGTAGTTTTAATATATTCCTGTTCACCAAGTTAATACAGCGTAGGGTCACTAGATTGTCCACGAGTGTTTAGATTATTAGAAAATATGAAATTACTTGTCACACAATGAATAGGACGGTTGCAAACCGTGATTATATGTTATAATAATTATTTCTAAAAATGAAGTCTATATACGTAGAGTGGACTTGCACAATTAAATCGCTTACTTAGCTTCATCGTTAAAACCAAAAGAAATTAATGAAGCGTCCTGCAAAAGATGTTGAATATTAATTTGGGATGTACTGTTGCATTTATTTTTAGAGTTCTTCATACCTTAACGTGAACATTTACACGGGGTTATTGTTAATGCTTTTAGGAACAGTTCATTACGACGCGTCTTGGTAGAAATTAGTTGCTTTCATTTAGCAGAGAAATGGATAATAAAAACGCCAACCCGCATGACGTACAATAGCCTATTATCACGTTTGTTACACGAGATTATTACTTCTGTAACCAATCAGCGTTCTCAAAACATGACGTGTTTGGATAGAGCGGTGATATAACAGAGTAATTTTGGTTTTCTGTATGTGTGTTGTGGTGCCTGCTAAATATGGTCATGTACTCTTGCTCGTAACTTCACTGGGGGTGTTCCTGCGTGTTAACGGGCTTTTAATAAAGCACAGCCTTCAGGGTGTGAGTGAGAGGCAGACTGAAGTGAAAAGGTCACTATAGTCACACCATTTTCAGGAAACTTATAACTGCTTATCAGTGCTATAAAACTTTATTTTATACACTTATTCGCATGATAGCAACTGAGAGCAATTTGCACCTACGTTGGATGAAGAAATGTCGTCATGGGCGCCTTTGTTGGTTAAAATATTAGCTTTAGTAACACGTAACAATGAGGTAAATACGACAAATAAGACAACCACACATCCACCGCCTTTAATATATCACAAAAGTCCGTTATATTGTTTTGTACTTATGTCTTTATATCGTGAACTGTATGTTTACAGTTTGGATGACTGAAGACGGGAAAATGATCGTTCCAAGTTTGCCTGCACCTATTAAGAAACTATTATATGGGAATGTATATATATATCAACGTAGCCTGACAGGACTTCCTGTAGGTACATTCACTGTTTATCTACGTTTACATAATTTGGAAAGTCAAGTTAGTGAACATTTGATTGCAATATGCACTGGAAACGCGGATATATAACGAACCAGGAATTCTCTGAAGCGAATAAACATCCCGAACTAACACTTCAACACAGTAATATAGTTACTTACAACACTATACTCACGTAAATACAATAGTTACTTACAACACTATACTCACGTAAATACAATAGTTACTTACAACACTATACTCACGTAAATACAATAGTTACTTACAACACGATTATTTTTTTCTGCAAGTGTTCGTTATACGAACACGTCTATACCTACTGACTGGAGAAAACACCAAGTTTCACTAACATAATTCCCGTTTTGGTTATTAGATGTACATTTGTCACGACGATTTTAATTCTCCAGTGCTTCGTATTCGAATATTAGTTTAACACAACAACATTTCGTAGTTATGATTGGGTTGTTATTGAAACCAGTATTATTTATTGTTTGCCTGTCAATGGTCCTAATAAAATCGTAAGAGTGTATGTGTGTGTGCTTTCTTATAGCAAAGCCACATCGGGCTATTTGCTGAGCCCACCGAAGGGAATCGAACCCCTAATTTTAGCGTTCTAAATCCGCAGACATACTGCTGTACTAACGGGGGGCAAATTCTAAGAGACCACATGTGTGAAAACGAATTTGACTTCAGTGCCTTTAATGTTTGTAAGTAGTAGTTTAATATCACTTCTTTCACGAATATTACTGCTGAACTTTGCTTTAAACTGAAACTGTCGAAATGCTTTCAAATAGCAGTTAAAGAATTCCTGTGATTGTTGGGAGGAAATATACGACAATTGAGGATAGAAACAACAATATAATTTTCAGAATGAATTTTAAAGACATAAATAAATATAGGACGTAATTCTAATTTTGAAGACATAAATATCTGACGTAATTCATAAAACAAAATTATTACGTCAGTAAACCAAACTATTAATTCATTGCAGAGTTTAAAAAATATGTAGTGGTCAACCTGTCCCTCTAGCGGTTCAGCGGTAAAATTCAAAATTTATAAACTAAATGTCTTTTACTCGTGGTAGCCAGAGCACAGATTGTCCACCGTGTATCTTTCGGCTTACATACACACAAGCCAACCAAAGCGATAAAACAATGTTTTATTAATTCAATCTTTGTGATAAAGGGAAATATTATGCTTGTTATCGCTTTTAGAATGGAATAAAAAACAAAATAAATTATTTACCTTTTTTATTGTTGTTGATTTGAAATAGGCACAAAGCTACACACTGGGCTATTTGTGTTCTGCCCACCACGGGTATCGAAAGCCGGTTTTTAGCGTCGTAAGTCCTCAGACATACTGCTGAGCCACTAGGGGGCTACTTTTTTTTTTGTAAAGTGTGATGAAATGAGTGCAAAAACCACACATTAAAATATATTTTAATACAAATAGTTCGTCTTTGGTCTTCGTTAGAATATAATGCAACACACAAAGATTTAAACCTATGTCACTTACGTGTATTAGGTTTGACTTTAACAACGTTGAATCGTTGCATCTTTAGATGTCACATCCCGTGCGATTTCTTCGAATATTACTTACAATTAGTCTTAGTGTTTCCGTTGCGGTTTATTTCGATGCGGACGCAAGTCGGCCCTCGTAATCCCAGGTTCACGGGTTCGAATCACCGTCGCACCAAACATGCTCGCCCTTCAAGCCGTGGGGGCGTTATAATGTGACGGTCAATTCACTATTCGTTGGTAAAAGAGTAGCCCAAGAGAAGGCGGTGATTGGTGATGACTAGCTGCCTTCCCTCTAGTCTTACACTGCTAACTTAGGGACGGCTAGCACAGATAGCCCTCGAGTAGCTGTGTGCGAAATTCAAAACAAACTAACAAACAAATCAAAATATAGAAAAATTGGCATTAAAAAAAAGTCTTTTTTTTCTGAAGCTTAAATCGTTTTCAAATCAAACAAGTTGCGTAATATGTTGATTTTTTACGCAGCGTTAGTTTTGCATGTCATTATGTGTTTAAAAATTCTGCTGTGTCGCTTTCGTAGTTTAAAATATTAAGACACAAGATAAAAAGTCCACCAGGTACTAAAGTGCTGTGTGAATATTCAGTCTATTTAATAAGTTTTGAGCCCTCCCTATGACGCTCACCGGTAAATCTGTGGACTTATAACGGTAAAATACAAGTTTCGATACCCGTGGTGGATGCAGCACTGATAGACCATTGTGTAGCTGTATGTTTATTTTAGCAACAAAGAAACAAAACAATATTTAAGACATCAAGTTTGGATCTTAACTGATTTATATAACGACTGAGGAAAAAAAAGAAGATAGTTATAAATAATTCTTATAATTAATTCCTAAGTTCGTATTTACCACCTGATCAACACTGAATACGAACCCAAAATGGCCAGGTGGGTTAAGGCGTTCGACTCGTAATCTGAGGGTCGCGGGTTCGAATCCCGGTCACACCAAACATGCTCGCCCTTTCAGCCGTGGAGACGTTATAACGTGACGGTCAATCCCGCTATGCGTTAGTAAAAGAGTAGCCCAAGAGTTGGCGGTGGGATGTGATGACTAGCTGCCTTCCCTCTAGTCTTACACTGCTAAATTAGGGACGGTCAGCGCAGATATCCTTCGAGTGCATTTGCGCGAAATTCAAAACAAATAGTAAACACAGAAACGTAGCCGTAGACGGGAATTGGATAATAAAATATTTAAGATAATGTTATATTTTAAAACACTAAGATCGGGAGAGATTTTATATTAAGGCTGTTATTTACTTTCAATTTATATATAACAATAACTATTCAAATCTACCAATGAAAGATCTTGGATTTTTCAGTTGAAAATGACAATTGTTTAAACAATTTTTAATACTAGAAATAATGACTTTCAATTTAGAATATTTTGAGCAACTTTATTGATCTAAGAATATTGGCTGTGATAGCTTGTGTGTGTAACTTGCTAAGATGTGAATAACGTTATCAATAAAACATTGTGTGTTAGTACATAAAACGTTTCAGTTATAACACTTACGCTAGATCTATTATTTTACAGTAAAAGTTTTATCAAAGACATATTTTCCTTGAGTGAAAGGTATAGTCGCATTACATGTTTTCAGCGCAAAGTATAGTCACGTAACATGTTTTCATTGAGTGAATGGTGTAGACACTTTACACGTATTTCTTGATTGAAAGGTTCAGTCGTATACCTAAGGAATACCGAAAGTAAACAAAAGTTCATTGTATGTTAACGAAATACAAGTTATGATTGGAGCTCGCTGAAGGTTGATACATGTATTTTATGAAGGGATATTAGAAATAGTAACCAGAATAACATAATTTTATGAACCCTCTGCCACATTAACAACAACAGATCTGTTGTATGCTGCCTACCTGACTGAAGTTGTGTACAACACAAACTACGTTCAGAAAGATGTTCTTAAATAAGGAACGTTTCCTGACCCTAGTGATGTTATTTTTACTAGAGGCATGTAGAAGATAAAACGAGGAAAACGTGTGTGTTTCGTGTGTTAGATAGTATTATAAATACACGTATACTTTCATTATCTAAAGCTAATTTTTAAAGACGGACACATCTATTAGTGAAACATAAAAATAAGAAAAGATATTATAAGCTCATTTCAATCCTAGATGCCTGTCGTCGGAGGCACCTGAATGGTTTGCTTTGTTTTGAATTTCGCGCAAAGCTACACGAGAGCAATATGCCGTCCCTAATTTTGCAGTGTAAGACTAGAGGGAAGGCAGCTAGTCATTATCATCCACCACCAAGTCTTGATATACTATTTTATCGACGAATAGTGGGTATGACCGTCACATTATAACGCCCCCACGGCTGAAAGAGCGAGCATGTTTGATGTGACGGGGATTCAAACCAGCGACTTTCGAATTACGAGTCGAGTGCCTTAACCACGTGACCATGACGATCCGGCACGTGAATGACTTTGCCACTTCTCTTTGTGTTGGTGGTTTCTCACCTGCTACAAGAAATTGCACTCAGCTTAACAAGCTCTAGACGTTCCTGCTTCCAGAAACTGATCGATATTCATCTGTCTTTCTGTTGATTTTGTGCACAAAAATATATGTTTTTTGAAAACCACAAATCCTCGACCTGAACACCCTATACTATCTTGGTTAACACATCGCTATCAGTCAACAGTTCAAAAATAAACAAATCACAACGCTGAGCTTCTGTTTAAGTCTGTTAATTAACACACCTTCTTTCATTCTAATTTATTTTTCACTGTTGTTAGCGCCCCCCAGTGACACTGCCGCATGTCTGCGGATTAACGGTTTTACTTACGGATTATACTATTTAACATTAATCACTGCATATTATCCTACCAGACTTAAGATTATATTTTACCTTTAAGGTAGGATAAAAAAAACAAATAATGTTTTCATAGCAACACGACCTCTGGTGGCAAACAGCTTTAATTTCAAAGTAGAGCCCTTACTACTGTTTCTGCTGAAGCCAATACTGGCAGTTAAGTAAATAAATTTATACTAACAAATTAAGAGGCAACGTTAACTTCCAATGCAACTATACAATAAAAAATCCCCCTAGTGGCACAGTGATATGTCCAATAAAAACCGAGTTTCGATACCGTGGTGGGCAGAGCACAGATAGTCTTTGTGTAGCTTTATGCTTAATTACGAACAATAACAATCCTTGGTCTTAGCAAGGATGTTACATTGTTCTGTATTTATAGATTCATGTAAACTCAGCTTTTAATTTTTGTTGCTTTAAAATAACACGTATCTAAAATTATCACGGAACCAATACAGCATAGAAAACCTGAGTGTATGTATATCTTCAATTCTAAAGGGCTGTTACATTTTGTTCCCACAAGCGATCAAATCTCGGTGGTGTTACACTATCTACTTCACGCCAAACAATATGAAAAAGTAGTTCTGATATTTGATATTCCATTTCAACTTTATATCAGCTGTGACTGTGACGTCACTTTCTGATTTGCATATTCAAATTCGTTTGAATGTAACACACTGTAGTGCCGGTTAGAACCTGTTTCTTATTTCGTTATATACAAGTACTATAGTTTTTTATTACTTGTTAATTGTGGTATCTTTTTCTACGTATGTAAAAAAATAATTCATTGGTTTAACTTCAGAAAGGAAGGAAGAGGAAATAGTTATTCACTTAAAATAGAAATATAACCAGCATAATAATAAATATAACTAGCATAATAATAAATATAACTAGCATAATAATAAATATAACCAGCATAATCAGAAATGTAACCAGCATAATAATAAATATAACTAGCATAATCAGAAATATATCTAGCATAATAATAAATATAACTAGCATAATCAGAAATATAACTAGCATAATAATAAATATAACTACCATAATAATATATATAACTAGCATAATAATAAATATAACTAGCATAATAATAAATATAACTAGCATAATCAGAAATGTAACTAGCATAATAATAAATATAACTAGCATAATCAGAAATATAACTAGCAGAATCAGAAATATAACTAGCATGATAATAAATATAACAAGCATAATAATAAATATAACTAGCATAATCAGAAATATAATAGCATAATAATAAATATAACTAGCATAATAATAAATATAACTAGCATAATAATAAATATAACCAGCATAATCAGAAATGTAACCAGCATAATAATAAATATAACTAGCATAATAATAAATATAACTAGCATAATCAGAAATATAACTAGCATAATAATAAATATAACTAGCATAATCAGAAATATAACTAGCATAATCAGAAATATAACTAGCATGATAATAAATATAACTAGCATAATAATAAATATAACTAGCATAATCAGAAATATAACTAGCATAATAATAAATATAACTAGCATAATCAGAAATATAACTAGCATAATCAGAAATATAACTAGCATAATAATAAATATAACTAGCATAATAATAAATATAACTAGCATAATCAGAAATGTAACTAGCATAATAATAAATATAACTAGCATAATCAGAAATATAACTAGCAGAATCAGAAATATAACTAGCATGATAATAAATATAACAAGCATAATAATAAATATAACTAGCATAATCAGAAATATAATAGCATAATAATAAATATAACTAGCATAATAACAAATATAACTAGCATGATAATAAATATAACAAGCATAATCAGAAATGTAACCAGCATAATAATAAATATAACTAGCATGATAATAAATATAACTAGCATAATCAGAAATATAACTAGCATAATAATAAATATAACTAGCATAATCAGAAATATAACTAGCATAATCAGAAATATGACCAGCATAATAACTAGCATAATCAGAAATATAACTAGCATAATAATAAATATAACTAGCATAATAATAAATATAACGAGCATAATCAGAAATATGACCAACATAATAACTAGCATAATCAGAAATGTAACTAGCATAATAATAATTATAACTAGCATAATAATAAATATAACTAGCATAATAATAAATATAACAAGCATAATAATAAATATAACTAGCATAATAATAAATATAACTAGCATAATCAGAAATATAACTAGCATAATCAGAAATATAACCAGCATAATCAGAAATATAACTAGCATAATAATAAATATAACTAGCATAATAATAAATATAACTAGCATAATAATAAATATAACCAGCATAATGAGAAATGTAACCAGCATAATCAGAAATATAACCAGCATAATCAGAAATATAACTAGCATAATAATAAATATAACTAGCATAATCAGAAATATAACTAGCATAATAATAAATATAACTAGCATAATAATAAATATAACTAGCATAATCAGAAATATAACTAGCATAATCAGAAATGTAACTAGCATAATCAGAAATATAACCACCATAATCAGAAATATAACTAGCATAATCAGAAATATAACTGGCATAATCAGAAATATAACTAGCATAATAATAAATATAACTAGCATAATCAGAAATATAACTAGCATAATCAGAAATATAACCAGCATAATCAGAAATATAACTAGCATAATCAGAAATATAACCAGCATAATCAGAAATATAGTCAGCATAATCAGAAATATAACTTTATGGCAACAGTACCTCTTTAAATACTTGATTTCTAGAATAATACAAACTAATTATAATCGCAAACATCGAAATATGTGAGTACATTTGTCTTAAGCCTAATGCTAGTTAAGCTTTTAAGTATGGTCTACGTTCGATAAATAGGTAAATTAATATTGAATCTTGTTTTTTGCTTCAGTTTACTTTTAATACTATCATTAAGTAAATTTATAATGTTATTGTATAATCTAAGGTTAGACAATGGTGCAACTTTGACAAAATTTTAATATGTTGTCAAAACCGTCTTTAAAAGTATATTTACTCTTGCTTTTTGCTTTCAGCTTTTGAAATATTAGTGTGTGCGCAAGCGCATTTGGATACTAACGTTCGTGCTTATTTTCGACACAGAGAAAAACAAAACGAGTGTTAGTTATTATAATAAATGGAATATGAATCCACACAACGGGATTATATGAACTCAGAATATTAGTTAGGACATGATAAATTTATAAATAACTTGTAATAAACTTAATTAACTAGAATACTGTTAACCATGTTGCACTAGCATAATTAATTAAAATGAACTACAATATTGAATTTAGGCTTCTTTATTTATTAGTTAGAAGACTTACTGTTCATTTTTACGTCATATATTATGAAATTGTTTTAAATATCTCGATTTTTAGGAAAGGTTTATTCGCGCAACATGAAAAACATTGTGGAAGATAAAAATACCCTTGAAATTACAATTCTATCCATTTTGTATTTGTATTATAGTTTAAATTTCAAAGTGTCTCACGTTTTTAGGGTTAGAAGTATTTAATATAAAACAAAAAACTGTGTTAGCGATGGGTAGATGTTAAGACAAACTCGTATAAGTAACTTTACATACTGTCTATCCACTGTCTTCTGTGTCATACTGTCTGTCCACTGTCTTCTGTGTCAAAGTATGTGTTACAGTTGTGGATTATTTAATCAGTTAGAGCACCCCACTAGTACAGCGGTATGTCTCCGGATTTACAACGCTAAAATCAGGGGTTTGATTCCCCTCAGTGAACACAACAAATAGCCCGATCTGGCTTTGCTATAAGAAAACACACACATATGCAATGTGAAATATTCATAGTAGAAGGGTTAATATAGTCTTACTTTTCATCGGGAAATATTTGTACAGAGAATTACTTACTTATATTTATTTCTACCTCAAAGCTTCTTTCTGTTCAATTCCTCCAATAACAAAATATGACTCGTTTGTCATACTTTTTCTTCCAATCAAAATCCGCCTTCTTTCCTAACTTCTCGAACTTAGGTGACGTCATGTGTTCAGCTTAATAAAACAGAGACTGTACAGTTATCACTTAGATATTAAGCTGTTCTCCCAAACAGAGATACTAATGATAGTGAAACCAGTTGTTGATCAAAGACTTTGAAATACATAAGGATCATTTTAGTGCAATAACAATATCGTGCTTATTACTAACTGTCCATTTGTTGGTTGAACCAGGTTGTGGACAGTTAAACGAATTACGTTTTGTAACTTTTCAACACATTAAACAAAAGTACTGCATTGTATTGTATTTGGAATTTCGCACAAAGCTACTCGAGGGATATCTGTGCTAGCCGTCCCTAATTTAGCAGTGTAAGACTAGAGGGAAGGCAGCTAGTCATCACCACCCGCCGCCAACTCTTGGGCTACTCTTTTACCAACGAATAGTGGGATTGACCGTCACATTATAACGCCCCCACGGCTGAAAAAGCGAGCATGTTTGGCGCGACTGGGATGTAAACCCGCGACCCTCGGATTACGAGTCGCACGCCTTAACACGCTTGGCCATGCCAGGGCCTTAAACAAAAGTAAAGCCAAAACGGTTTGAACGAATTTTAGAAGTCTGCACCAAAATAACTGGCTTTTTTTGTGACATGAAACATGGAACATTTTCTAAAACACATTTTGCCTGGCATGGCCAGCTGGTTAGGGCTCTCGAGCTGTAATTTGAGGGTCGCGGGTTCGAATCCCCGTCACACTAAATATGCTCGCTCCAACGTTATAACATGTGGTCAATCCCGCTATTCGTTGCTAAAAGAGTAGCCCAAGGGTTGGCGGTAGATGACAATAACTAACTGCCTTCCTTATAGTCTTACACTGCTAAATTATGTAGAGCTAATGGCGATAGCCTCCGTATGGCTTTGCACGAAATTCATAAACAAACAAAACTTACTTAATAAAAGGCTTATAAGAAGCCTTTAGCGACATTCTCTGAACTTCATTAATAGAATCAAACTTTGGTATGATAATGACCAGTGAAAGGTCAGTAGTTATTTCTAGGGTCAGATATTCGTTTTAATATCTACTCCCAGTTTGTAACACGTCTTCACTACAGTGTGGTGCTTAAAACCTTCCTAGAGTTTCCTCTAATTTAAAAGTTTTCTTCACTACATATTTTAATTAAAACCTTGGCCAAAGTACCGCATGCACACGTTTATATTTGTATAAAATGTTTTATTGTGACCTAAGTTTTCCATACGAAGTCCATGAGATCAAATCACTTGTCCCCTTGATGGTTTTTTTTTTATTTTCAAACAGAAAAGGCCAGGTGTGTCAAGGCATTCGACTCGTAATCCGAGGGTCGCGGGTTCGAATCCCGGTCGCACCAAACATGCTCGCCCTCCCAGTCGTGTAGGCGTTATAATGTGACGGTCAATCCCACTATTCGTTGGTAAAAGAGTAGCCCAAGAGTTGGCGGTTGGTGGTGGTGTCTGGTTACCTTCCCTCTAGTCTTACACTGCTAAATTAGGGAAGTCTAGCTCAGATAGCCCTTTGAGTAGCTTTGCGCGAAATTAAAAAAGAAACAAAAAAATATGGGCATCTCCCCTAACCCTGTTTACGAACCAATTTGTAGATATCTAGAAGATAATTTACCGGAAAAAAAATGTACATATTCATTGCTAATACGTAAGTTGAGTAAGTCATCTTAATCCTGGGACAGCACCAGATTACCATAGTCGACATCTCTACGTCCAGTCATGTTCTGTTTGACAACCGTGTCGCCTGACAACAGCTCCGCAGCTTCGTTTTCTGTGAAAACGACTCGGTTGTAATTCTGTTATGTCAAAGGCACACATCTATTTCGCTTTGTCTCGTTTGTAGAAGGAGAATCTTCCATTACTGTTTCCTGGAACAAATAAACGTGTTTTGTTTTTTTACATACTGTTTTTAAGTCGTCTGAGAAACGACTTGCTGCGAGTCACATCCTGTTTGGAGCGGAACCTCATGTTCATCTATATACCCTTGTAATTCAATGCCCTTAAATACGAGGAATATTACTGTCTTGGAAATATTTTGCGTCGTAAAAGGAAGCTACATACACTTGACACATGCGGATATTTTTAAATGTCATTACACTACTTACGTACGTCCTCCCAGGTAGCTCATTCAGTGGTAAGTCTGAGAGTTGATAACTGGTGTTCTGATAACCCTGCTAGACATTGCATAGATAACGCTTCTACTTAGGTTTTATTCACAAAGTTACAGCCAAAAAGATAAGTAACCCGAAAGATTAGGACTTGAGCAATATTTAAACAGTGATGTCAAGAAAACCCACTTGTTGAGAAGTATATTTATGTAAAAACGGCTCGTTTGGGTTGAGAAAAATTTTTACGTGGAGGAGGGTCGAAACGTTCTTCACTCGTCTACGTAAAAAATTTTCTCAACCCAAACGAGCCGTTTTTACATAAATATTTAAACAAATAAAGGGATATTAAAAAAAACAATAACAACATAATTATAGATTAATATTTACAACGCTTAGATTTAAAAGTTGCCTTTTAACGCTGGTTCGTTCATCAATATAAATACATATTTTTACTGGGAGAAGATAGATATGATTATATATCATTTATTTAGAGCATTTCTTCTTTTGTGTAAGATTTTAACAAGTGTCATTTTTTGACAGTATTGATATCCGGTCGTTTCTCAATTAGTACAAACTCAGGAAGCAGTACACATCAAAATAATACTTTTAAGACACTATTTCTTAAACTACATAACCAGCTTCAGGTTTTAAGACATGGCACTTAAAGCATCCATGGTGTTTTTTTGTTACCAGACATCTTCAGCTGATTTTATTAATCTCATGGTTGTTCACACAGACAGAGCTTCACAACATAAAGAGTTTTGAAGGACGTCATCAGAATAAGGATATCATTACGTAATTGAACGTGCTCCATTCCAGTCTTCAATGCAGACTGATTACAACACCAAGCTGCTTGCGTCAGTTGGTCTAGAATTTTCATTGGACAAAAGAAATACTACAGCGTTCTGTCAGAAATAAAAACATTGAGCTTTGGAAAATTACACCTGAAAACTGAACCGGGTAACAAGACACTTTAAAGTTGATCTTAGGTTGACTTTAAAGTTAATCCAAGGTTGATTTTAAAGTTGATCTTAGGTTGACTTTAAAGTTAATCCAAGGTTGATTTTAAAGTTGATCTTAGGTTGACTTTAAAGTTAATCCAAGGTTGATTTTAAAGTTGATCTTAGGTTGACTTTAAAGTTGACCTTAGGTTTTCTTTAAAGTTGATCTTAGGTTGACATTAAAGTTGATCTTAGGTTGACTTTAAAGTTGATCTAACATGACATTACGAGCCACAGTCAGATATTGTATATTCTTTAAGTTCGTAGATTAACTTTTACTCAAATTTTCTTCCTTTGCTTATGGATTGATACAACAAATTAATTATTGATTTCTTACGAATATATTCTCGTATGTGTTTTCTCTGGCGATCTAAACTGTTCGTTGAACCTTGGCCCTAACCAAGTTTGGCATGACCAAATTTTAACTCAACAATCACATTGAGCTGCTATTATTATTTTCAGCTATTACAGGTGATCCTTCGCAAAGATGACCTTCGGGTTTGTCACCCTAAAATTGATATTAGTCTAGCTTGCCTCTGTCTTCAAAATTGTGTGTTGAACTTTGGGTTCTACTGAACTTGAGAGGTGGAGTTGATAACTAGAAAGTCACGTGAGAACATGAAGCTGTGAGAATCTTCCTCGCCATTAGAGGTGATTCTTCGCAAACACGACTTCCGGATACGTCACTCCTGGTATTGATGTCAATGTACGTTGTATCTGTCTTCAAAATCGCTTGTTGAACTTTGGCGCCTACTAAGATGGAGAGGTGAAGATGACAACTCATTAATCATTTGTAAATACAACTTTTAAAGTCTTTGTTCGTTATCTCCTGTCGTGTTTACTTAAGACAATTAGCTTAACTATAGGAATGTCTGAGTGGAATCTTGTACTAGTATGTCAACCACATTTTATCTTCCAATTCAGTCTTGCCACAATACTAGGCCTCATCAGACAACTTGGATACGACAGATGTTGTAATGTTCGTGATGCTATTTATGTAATGAAGGACTTTAACAAGTTGATAAATTGTTATTTAACAACAGCATTTTGTTTATAATTTTATTAATAGCAAAGTATTTATTTATTTCTAATATCAATTAGTTCATAATTACTATTAGTTATATATTTTACATGAATTATGTTTCGTTTTCATGAAAACGTTTGCTACGTCTCTTCTTTGCTGCCTTAAATTACCCCCCGCTAGTACAGCGGTATGTCTCCGGATTTACAACTCTAAAATCAGGGATTCGATTCCCCTCGGTGGGCTCAGCAGATAGCCCGATGTGGCTTTGCTATAAGAAAACACACACACACTTCTGTCTTAAGTTTTTACAGTGAAATACCAGTAGCCGAGGTCTCGATTCTCCTGTTTTATGGTAACCAAGTCTTATCGTGTTTGTTGAAATTCTGTATGGATGTGTGCCATCAACTCCTATGCTCCTTTAGAAATGTTTGCTAAGGATCAGCCCTACTTACTGTATTTTTGTTATTCTTAACCTAAAAAACAACAGAAAAAACCGACTGACTTGGCACGGCCTACCAAATAGAATCGAAGGAAATGTTCTATAATATTGAGAACGTAAATAAATCACGACAGTTTCACCATTCTGCGTTTACATCACACGCATGCGCATTACGGAGAAAGAGAATTGCGACTCGCTAGGATGTGATTTGGCAACTGCGTAAAAGTAGTTTTAATATATTCCTGTTCACCAAGTTAATACAGCGTAGGGTCACTAGATTGTCCACGAGTGTTTAGATTATTAGAAAATATGAAATTACTTGTCACACAATGAATAGGACGGTTGCAAACCGTGATTATATGTTATAATAATTATTTCTAAAAATGAAGTCTATATACGTAGAGTGGACTTGCACAATTAAATCGCTTACTTAGCTTCATCGTTAAAACCAAAAGAAATTAATGAAGCGTCCTGCAAAAGATGTTGAATATTAATTTGGGATGTACTGTTGCATTTATTTTTAGAGTTCTTCATACCTTAACGTGAACATTTACACGGGGTTATTGTTAATGCTTTTAGGAACAGTTCATTACGACGCGTCTTGGTAGAAATTAGTTGCTTTCATTTAGCAGAGAAATGGATAATAAAAACGCCAACCCGCATGACGTACAATAGCCTATTATCACGTTTGTTACACGAGATTATTACTTCTGTAACCAATCAGCGTTCTCAAAACATGACGTGTTTGGATAGAGCGGTGATATAACAGAGTAATTTTGGTTTTCTGTATGTGTGTTGTGGTGCCTGCTAAATATGGTCATGTACTCTTGCTCGTAACTTCACTGGGGGTGTTCCTGCGTGTTAACGGGCTTTTAATAAAGCACAGCCTTCAGGGTGTGAGTGAGAGGCAGACTGAAGTGAAAAGGTCACTATAGTCACACCATTTTCAGGAAACTTATAACTGCTTATCAGTGCTATAAAACTTTATTTTATACACTTATTCGCATGATAGCAACTGAGAGCAATTTGCACCTACGTTGGATGAAGAAATGTCGTCATGGGCGCCTTTGTTGGTTAAAAATATTAGCTTTAGTAACACGTAACAATGAGGTAAATACGACAAATAAGACAACCACACATCCACCGCCTTTAATATATCACAAAAGTCCGTTATATTGTTTTGTACTTATGTCTTTATATCGTGAACTGTATGTTTACAGTTTGGATGACTGAAGACGGGAAAATGATCGTTCCAAGTTTGCCTGCACCTATTAAGAAACTATTATATGGGAATGTATATATATATCAACGTAGCCTGACAGGACTTCCTGTAGGTACATTCACTGTTTATCTACGTTTACATAATTTGGAAAGTCAGGTTAGTGAACATTTGATTGCAATATGCACTGGAAACGCGGATATATAACGAACCAGGAATTCTCTGAAGCGAATAAACATCCCGAACTAACACTTCAACACAGTAATATAGTTACTTACAACACTATACTCACGTAAATACAATAGTTACTTACAACACTATACTCACGTAAATACAATAGTTACTTACAACACGATTATTTTTTTCTGCAAGTGTTCGTTATACGAACACGTCTATACCTACTGACTGGAGAAAACACCAAGTTTCACTAACATAATTCCCGTTTTGGTTATTAGATGTACATTTGTCACGACGATTTTAATTCTCCAGTGCTTCGTATTCGAATATTAGTTTAACACAACAACATTTCGTAGTTATGATTGGGTTGTTATTGAAACCAGTATTATTTATTGTTTGCCTGTCAATGGTCCTAATAAAATCGTAAGAGTGTATGTGTGTGCTTTCTTATAGCAAAGCCACATCGGGCTATTTGCTGAGCCCACCGAAGGGAATCGAACCCCTAATTTTAGCGTTCTAAATCCGCAGACATACTGCTGTACTAACGGGGGGGCAAATTCTAAGAGACCACATGTGTGAAAACGAATTTGACTTCAGTGCCTTTAATGTTTGTAAGTAGTAGTTTAATATCACTTCTTTCACGAATATTACTGCTGAACTTTGCTTTAAACTGAAACTGTCGAAATGCTTTCAAATAGCAGTTAAAGAATTCCTGTGATTGTTGGGAGGAAATATACGACAATTGAGGATAGAAACAACAATATAATTTTCAGAATGAATTTTAAAGACATAAATAAATATAGGACGTAATTCTAATTTTGAAGACATAAATATCTGACGTAATTCATAAAACAAAATTATTACGTCAGTAAACCAAACTATTAATTCATTGCAGAGTTTAAAAAATATGTAGTGGTCAACCTGTCCCTCTAGCGGTTCAGCGGTAAAATTCAAAATTTATAAACTAAATGTCTTTTACTCGTGGTAGCCAGAGCACAGATTGTCCACCGTGTATCTTTCGGCTTACATACACACAAGCCAACCAAAGCGATAAAAACAATGTTTTTATTAATTCAATCTTTTGTGATAAAGGGAAATATTATGCTTGTTATCGCTTTTAGAATGGAATAAAAAACAAAATAAATTATTTACCTTTTTTATTGTTGTTGATTTGAAATAGGCACAAAGCTACACACTGGGCTATTTGTGTTCTGCCCACCACGGGTATCGAAAGCCGGTTTTTAGCGTCGTAAGTCCTCAGACATACTGCTGAGCCACTAGGGGGCTACTTTTTTTTTTGTAAAGTGTGATGAAATGAGTGCAAAAAACCACACATTAAAATATATTTTAATACAAATAGTTCGTCTTTGGTCTTCGTTAGAATATAATGCAACACACAAAGATTTAAACCTATGTCACTTACGTGTATTAGGTTTGACTTTAACAACGTTGAATCGTTGCATCTTTAGATGTCACATCCCGTGCGATTTCTTCGAATATTACTTACAATTAGTCTTAGTGTTTCCGTTGCGGTTTATTTCGATGCGGACGCAAGTCGGCCCTCGTAATCCCAGGTTCACGGGTTCGAATCACCGTCGCACCAAACATGCTCGCCCTTCAAGCCGTGGGGGCGTTATAATGTGACGGTCAATTCACTATTCGTTGGTAAAGAGTAGCCCAAGAGAAGGCGGTGATTGGTGATGACTAGCTGCCTTCCCTCTAGTCTTACACTGCTAACTTAGGGACGGCTAGCACAGATAGCCCTCGAGTAGCTGTGTGCGAAATTCAAAACAAACTAACAAACAAATCAAAATATAGAAAAATTGGCATTAAAAAAGTCTTTTTTTTCTGAAGCTTAAATCGTTTTCAAATCAAACAAGTTGCGTAATATGTTGATTTTTACGCAGCGTTAGTTTTGCATGTCATTATGTGTTTAAAAATTCTGCTGTGTCGCTTTCGTAGTTTAAAATATTAAGACACAAGATAAAAAGTCCACCAGGTACTAAAGTGCTGTGTGAATATTCAGTCTATTTAATAAGTTTTGAGCCCTCCCTATGACGCTCACCGGTAAATCTGTGGACTTATAACGGTAAAATACAAGTTTCGATACCCGTGGTGGATGCAGCACTGATAGACCATTGTGTAGCTGTATGTTTATTTTAGCAACAAAGAAACAAAACAATATTTAAGACATCAAGTTTGGATCTTAACTGATTTATATAACGACTGAGGAAAAAGAAGAAGATAGTTATAAATAATTCTTATAATTAATTCCTAAGTTCGTATTTACCACCTGATCAACACTGAATACGAACCCAAAATGGCCAGGTGGGTTAAGGCGTTCGACTCGTAATCTGAGGGTCGCGGGTTTGAATCCCGGTCACACCAAACATGCTCGCCCTTTCAGCCGTGGAGACGTTATAACGTGACGGTCAATCCCGCTATGCGTTAGTAAAAGAGTAGCCCAAGAGTTGGCGGTGGGATGTGATGACTAGCTGCCTTCCCTCTAGTCTTACACTGCTAAATTAGGGACGGTCAGCGCAGATATCCTTCGAGTGCATTTGCGCGAAATTCAAAAACAAATAGTAAACACAGAAACGTAGCCGTAGACGGGAATTGGATAATAAAATATTTAAGATAATGTTATATTTTAAAACACTAAGATCGGGAGAGATTTTATATTAAGGCTGTTATTTACTTTCAATTTATATATAACAATAACTATTCAAATCTACCAATGAAAGATCTTGGATTTTTCAGTTGAAAATGACAATTGTTTAAACAATTTTTAATACTAGAAATAATGACTTTCAATTTAGAATATTTTGAGCAACTTTATTGATCTAAGAATATTGGCTGTGATAGCTTGTGTGTGTAACTTGCTAAGATGTGAATAACGTTATCAATAAAACATTGTGTGTTAGTACATAAAACGTTTCAGTTATAACACTTACGCTAGATCTATTATTTTACAGTAAAAGTTTTATCAAAGACATATTTTCCTTGAGTGAAAGGTATAGTCGCATTACATGTTTTCAGCGCAAAGTATAGTCACGTAACATGTTTTCATTGAGTGAATGGTGTAGACACTTTACACGTATTTCTTGATTGAAAGGTTCAGTCGTATACCTAAGGAATACCGAAAGTAAACAAAAGTTCATTGTATGTTAACGAAATACAAGTTATGATTGGAGCTCGCTGAAGGTTGATACATGTATTTTATGAAGGGATATTAGAAATAGTAACCAGAATAACATAATTTTATGAACCCTCTGCCACATTAACAACAACAGATCTGTTGTATGCTGCCTGCCTGACTGAAGTTGTGTACAACACAAACTACGTTCAGAAAAGATGTTCTTAAATAAGGAACGTTTCCTGACCCTAGTGATGTTATTTTTACTAGAGGCATGTAGAAGATAAAACGAGGAAAACGTGTGTGTTTCGTGTGTTAGATAGTATTATAAATACACGTATACTTTCATTATCTAAAGCTAATTTTTAAAGACGGACGCATCTATTAGTGAAACATAAAAATAAGAAAAAGATATTATAAGCTCATTTCAATCCTAGATGCCTGTCGTCGGAGGCACCTGAATGGTTTGCTTTGTTTTGAATTTCGCGCAAAGCTACACGAGAGCAATATGCCGTCCCTAATTTTGCAGTGTAAGACTAGAGGGAAGGCAGCTAGTCATTATCATCCACCACCAAGTCTTGATATACTATTTTATCGACGAATAGTGGGTATGACCGTCACATTATAACGCCCCCACGGCTGAAAGAGCGAGCATGTTTGATGTGACGGGGATTCAAACCAGCGACCTTCGAATTACGAGTCGAGTGCCTTAACCACGTGACCATGACGATCCGGCACGTGAATGACTTTGCCACTTCTCTTTGTGTTGGTGGTTTCTCACCTGCTACAAGAAATTGCACTCAGCTTAACAAGCTCTAGACGTTCCTGCTTCCAGAAACTGATCGATATTCATCTGTCTTTCTGTTGATTTTGTGCACAAAAATATATGTTTTTTGAAAACCACAAATCCTCGACCTGAACACCCTATACTATCTTGGTTAACACATCGCTATCAGTCAACAGTTCAAAAATAAACAAATCACAACGCTGAGCTTCTGTTTAAGTCTGTTAATTAACACACCTTCTTTCATTCTAATTTATTTTTCACTGTTGTTAGCGCCCCCCAGTGACACTGCCGCATGTCTGCGGATTAACGGTTTTACTTACGGATTATACTATTTAACATTAATCACTGCATATTATCCTACCAGACTTAAGATTATATTTTACCTTTAAGGTAGGATAAAAAAAACAAATAATGTTTTCATAGCAACACGACCTCTGGTGGCAAACAGCTTTAATTTCAAAAGTAGAGCCCTTACTACTGTTTCTGCTGAAGCCAATACTGGCAGTTAAGTAAATAAATTTATACTAACAAATTAAGAGGCAACGTTAACTTCCAATGCAACTATACAATAAAAAATCCCCCTAGTGGCACAGTGATATGTCCAATAAAAACCGAGTTTCGATACCGTGGTGGGCAGAGCACAGATAGTCTTTTGTGTAGCTTTATGCTTAATTACGAACAATAACAATCCTTGGTCTTAGCAAGGATGTTACATTGTTCTGTATTTATAGATTCATGTAAACTCAGCTTTTAATTTTTGTTGCTTTAAAATAACACGTATCTAAAATTATCACGGAACCAATACAGCATAGAAAACCTGAGTGTATGTATATCTTCACTTCTAAAGGGCTGTTACATTTTGTTCCCACAAGCGATCAAATCTCGGTGGTGTTACACTATCTACTTCACGCCAAACAATATGAAAAAGTAGTTCTGATATTTGATATTCCATTTCAACTTTATATCAGCTGTGACTGTGACGTCACTTTCTGATTTGCATATTCAAATTCGTTTGAATGTAACACACTGTAGTGCCGGTTAGAACCTGTTTCTTATTTCGTTATATACAAGTACTATAGTTTTTTATTACTTGTTAATTGTGGTATCTTTTTCTACGTATGTAAAAAATAATTCATTGGTTTAACTTCAGAAAGGAAGGAAGAGGAAATAGTTATTCACTTAAAATAGAAATATAACCAGCATAATAATAAATATAACTAGCATAATAATAAATATAACTAGCATAATAATAAATATAACTAGCATAATAATAAATATAACCAGCATAATAATAAATATAACCAGCATAATCAGAAATGTAACATATAAATGTATATGTCAGGCTCACCGATGACCGAAGGTCGAATCGTTGTTCACTCCTCTACATAAAAATTTTCTCAACCCAAACGAGCCGTTTTTACATATATATTTTTCTCTACAAGTGGGTTTTCTCGTCATTACTAATGTGTAACATGTTATTAAATAACTGTTTGTTAATTTCAAATGTAACATACATATGTATTTGGTATTTTTAATCAATTTATATTATAGCTTCATTAATAAAGTATGAAAGAAGTGAAAGCATACATTATTTATTTAACTACTCCATTTCGAATTGTCTTACAGTGATTCAGTGGTAAGTCTCAATATTTATAACGCTATAAATCCTATTTTGATACCCGTATGAGCGGGTGGGGTCACAGCAAAGATAACCCATTGTGTAACTTTTTGATTCACAACAGACAAAACATTTTGAATTAGTTATTTATGTGACATTTTGCCCAAATCTTAATTATTGCTCTACTTTGTCCTATTAATTATTCTTATTATGTGTGTAAGAAGAAGACTCCTTTATTTTGCTTTTTTTCACAAGGTCTGTTAAATACTTATGAAAACACAATCGGTTCGCTTCATATTATTTTCAACAATCTTCAAACGTAATTTTTTTTTGTTTGGATACTGTTTATTTGCGAAGCAATACTTATAATTATTATACAATTAAAGTTCTGTGTTTGGTATCATTACACAATTACATTTGTGCAGTTTAGACATTTCTAGGTGTTCAGGAAACTATCGTTAGGAGAGCTATGGCTTTTTACTGTAATGGCTAAAAACAAAATTCTACTTGTGAAACAAAGAACGTGAAACCATATGTCTCTCAAGGGAAATAATAGTTGATGTAGGTTTCCATTTCCTTCCTTAACTGCTGCAGTTTATTCTTCTAAACACCCAAGTAACAAAGTGAGCGGGACTAGAACCACGAACCTCCTGATTCATATTTTGGTACACTATCATTAAGCCACGGCCAGCTTATATTTAACAGAGAGCATTTAATTTGCTTACAGAAGAAATATTTGAAATTAATAATTGAAACACAGATGAGTCCGGAGGTAGAGGGTAAATACGTAAATAAATATGATATTTAGTTTTCTCACTGGTAGTTATTCAATTGGTGAACAAGCGGAAATGACGCATTATAGAAAGGGCTGCCACAGAACACCTCAGTATAGAGTAAGCTAAATCAGTGACGTACGAAGTGCAATTCTACAGTCTCGAAAACTTTATCTTGGGTCGAACATCACCCAGAATGAAATATTACCTTCATTTATCATACTATTGAAGAGGCACTCCCCTCCTCCGTGCATGATGGATTGTTCCATACTTTAATCTGGAATATCAAAGTCATGGTAGACGTGGAGAGAATGTTTTATATCTCCTTAAGAGTGAGCATAGATGACAAACCTAAACTCTGTTTCTTCACAGTAGAACAATGAAAAGTTTACATTTTCACTCAGATAGCTAATTTGCATACAAGAGCGTGCTGTCTACAGGGAATGCGCGGAACAGATTGTCAACTGTTAGCTTTTATCTTTCGTTTGGTAGTGCTTTTATGACTGGCCAAAGTATTGATTTTTGTAGAAAACACCAATGGATTGTTGGAGTGTTGCTTACACATGTACGTAATAAAAGTATTTTCTAATTACTAGATACACGTTTAAAAAGCAAATATGAGTGACGGTAAACTTAACTATTATTATATCTCGGATTTAAAGGTTGTTTTAACTGTATTATTTAAGTGCAAATGCACATGTAGTCTCATAATGTGTCTGGTCTTGAAATAACTTGTTGACTGAAAACCAATAGAGAGTGGAAGACAAAGGTACGCCAGTTGATAAAATTGGGATCTGTTTATGAGCGAAGATTGAATCTATGGTTTCACAGAGTTTTTGAAGACTAGAATACCTTTGTGGTTTCAGAATTTATGACTTAGCTGGGAGGTTATTTGTGTATTCATATTGTAAGAGAGGAGATAGAATATGTTTGCGGGCTTATATGTACCGTCTGAGAACGTAGTAGAATAAGTCTTACACACCTGTCTGTCGTATCTGTAGATTCAGAGTATTAACATAGACGACAACTTTGTTGTACGAAGTGGTCGTGTGTCTAACATCTTAATTCAATATTCTGCCTGCTGCCTTCTCTTCTGCGTTAGCCATCCTTAATTTAGCAGTGAAAGAATAGAGGGAAGGTGCTTATTATCATCCACAGCCAACGCTTAGGTTACTATTTTACCAACGAACTGTGAGATTGACCGTCACATTATAATGCCCCTTTGGGTGAAAAGGAGAGAACATGTTTGGTGAGACGCGGGTTCGAACCCGCGACCCGTAAATTACGAGACAAGCGCGCCAAGTATCTGGCCTCAGTTACGAAATGTAGAGCTACACAGCGAACTTTCTGCGCACTTCTTCCCGCGGATGCCCAAACCCGATTTTTTTACCTTTGTAAACCCCGAGACTAACTGCTGAGCCAGGGTCTGGATAGAAATATAAAACTGACTGAATGAAACTGATTTTTAAATAAACATTTTGTATTTATTATGGAACTTCTTAATGTAAAAAAATATAGTGTATTTGTTGTATGTTTTACACGATCTCTGTGAATATGTCCGCAAGACAGCTATTTGACTATTCCTTTTAACTGTATTAGAAATGTCAGATAACCAACATTTATCAATAGAAAGTTTGGTGTTATGGTTAGTTTTACAGTCTCTGAATCACAAAACAAGTAAAGCATACAACTGAACATATCTCTGAGGATCCTTCATTGGGGTTTTCTAATAATACCTTTCTCCTTGTTTTGCACATTTTATCACTAGGGAGAGTTTTCAGTAAAAACAATAATACAGGTGAATGCATTTTAGTTTTTACTATTGCAAGATAACTGTAGTTAAATTATGGAAGCCAGACTGGTAGAACTGGCTAGCAAAACCATCTGTTTCTGTAAGTTATTGGATATGGAAGAGGGTTTATACCCTTACTAACGATGTTCACTGAATTTGTGACTAGTATTAATGGTTTAATACACTGTATTTAATCCGTCTGGATGTGACAGGATCATACTTTACTTCGAGGGATTGCTGTTGAATAATGTTAATGAAGTACCTTATATACTATCACAAAATTAAAGAATAAATCATGAGACACAGAAAATTATAAGTGGGGGTCAATAGTTTGACGTAACATTCAAGTTATGTAACTTTTGTTTCCATTGCTTGGAAGCTGATTTTCTCATAACAGAAATAATTTCAAATATATGAATGTTTTACAATAAATTCTGTCTATTTCAGGTTTATTGAGATTTGTATCTTACTGTTAATTATACAAAAATGTCTTTAAGCTAGTTGAGATGTATGTATGTACATACATATCCATACCCATATATATATATATATATAATTTGTTATGTTATGTATGTACATACATGTCCATACCCATATATATATATATATATATATAATTTGTTATTTTAACTCTAAAACAAGCCGAAACAAAAACAAATTAAACAAGAAACGCTGCATCAACCGAAAATATTCCAGGGTAGAAACTACAAAGTGGGATTATAATATATATCCTAGGGTTTAGAGGTGACTGAGGAAGTAGGACCCACATAGCGGTGGGGATACACTATTTATCAGTCTTAACCTCTATTCAGCAGTCTTACATAAGAAATAAAGAACAGCAAGAGATATAGAATTAGAAAGAGAAATAGGAATAGATGTTGAAATATAAATTAGGAGAGCGAGATATGGGTCTCAAGCCTATGACGTCCCACATCTATACCAACCTTCACTGCCTGCAGACAGTTGTGGGAAGGTGACCGCTCTCCCAAGTGAAGAATTAATTGAAAAAAATAAAGAAATAAGATATTACCATCTGGGGTTAAGTAAGATAAAACTTACCTCTTGATGTTAGCATTCCAGCCCCCAATATGGTAGAAAAGTACTAATTGACAACACAGTAAACGAGCTGTAGCAGAATGAAGAGTCCCAACAAGCTGTCTAAAGTAGTATAGTTCCCAACCACTACCAATTCACCAAGTCTACTGTGACTATCATGTTCTAAACAAGCCATAATATGCGGCAAAGTGTACATCCGCAAAAAGTAGTGCCAAGTTGTCAAATGACCTTATTCTTAACTAAAAATAGTTACTAGAAATTTGAAGTAAAATTTCTCTGATTTTTTTATTTCTTTATTTAATACGTTCTTGTATTTGCTGCAGAATAATTTAATAAGTTTATTTAAAGTTAAAATTATTTTTATTTTTATTCATTTCCACTTTAGTCGTAAGGATCCTAATATTATGGTTCGTGAGGAAAAGGCACATATAATTTCACGAACACAATAACTTAATATATTTATTTGCATTAAAAATTGGTGTAGATCTTTTTTTTGATGAAACGATCAGAAACATTGGTAAGTTGTAAAGATGGTTTATTGGTGTCTATTATCACACTTAACTTAAAATAAATAGTTTTGTTTCACGTTGATCCACGTTCTTTTCAATTTATTGGCGCCTTTTACTGCATTAGTCTTAGTTTAAAATAAATATATTTAATAATTTATGAAGTTGAGTCACTAATTGTTAAGGTAATTCTTCCAAGGCAAGTCGCCAGGGGGCGACACAAGTGCATAGACCTCAGGTGGAAGGAATTAGAGACAATGGCATTATAATTTTGCTAAAAATCACCATACGGCATGCAGCTAGGGCGCTGTGACAGGAGGATGCTGTCATGACAACAAACGTTGTCCAGAAAATGTGTTGTTCGTTCCACGACGTCGAACCGGAGGGTGATTTGGAATGATGTCGTCATAGAATGTCTCAATATGCTATTATTTAATTAAGTTACAATAAATACCATTACTTTAATGACAAACACACTATTTAACCCCTTATTCTATGCATATAATTAAGATTTTATCGTTCTCAACAAAATATTTCGTTTTATACATGTTACTGTATAGTTTTAACTCACACAAGTTTTACGAAGCTGGATGATATTTCCGTAAATAGACTTGGAGGATGGGTTACTAAAGACGAACGGCATTACTAGACGTAACACTGAGTTTTGGTTTTGCTTTTCAAATAGAACTGTAGATATATTGTTTACAAAATCTAACTCGGTTTTTATATGTGGATTGCATTACTCAAAACAGTGTTTGTATTGACGGATGGTGTTGATGGGTGGAATGTGTTACCACAGGTCTATAGGTTGATGTTAATACTAGATGCATGTCCAAAGGCGGATTGTGTTTAACAGAATTGCACACAGATTACAATTTACATTTAATTACACCCATTTTACAAAGATATTTATATACTTCCATAGACTAGAGTGTAGATTACAACGTATCTTAACTTATTTTTTCTTTACATATACTTTTACGTGAGTGTAATATTACTGGTGATTTGAACATACTCTTGAAAGAACTTTGTCATACCTAACTTTTTCAAATTAATATTGTCCAAGATAGCCGATTTTGTTTCAACATATTTATTATGGTTTTAGTTTCTCTGTAATTAAGCATACGTTTTGTTTTTTTAATCGTTGTCCAGAAAAGAGTGATTATTTAAGTACCATACAAGAGTTTTTACATAAATGCTTGAATATTCACTGGTTTGTCTTTATGCTATACACGTAACTACGATTTTTATTGTTCTTGAGAAAATATCAATGATATGTTCCTCACAAAGGTTTTGAAACTCTTTTCTCTTTAACAAAATTATTCCAATTACTACTGGGGTTACGTCATTACGTACCACTGAATATTGTATAAATTCTTACCATTCTTCTTGTAGAAGTTCTTTGTGAAGTTAGCATCAAAATTCCTTTTCTCGACTTGTAGCACTTAATTCTCAAGATATGTAAATTGAACGTTTATTAGAAAAAAATGTTTGTACGTCATTTTGATGTACTCTAACATTGATTGCAGGAAACTGGTAATTTCTTTCAGCTGTGTTATAACATGTACACACAATAAAATGTATAATAAGACTGCCAACCTCAGAATATGCAACATTCCATTGTTTCAGTTGAAAAAGAAATGGAAGAAGAAACCTTTGTAATGGATTATTGAGCGTATCTATGTTGGGAAGCTCATTATGGGAAATGCACTTCCATTGTCGTCGTTTACAGTTAAATAATTATTTCGTTCCTCAATTAATTATTCGAACTGATCTCATGTTTAAGTAATCATCGCTTTAAATATGTACATATTATAGGTGAAACAGTTTTTATGGGCCTAAAATTCCACATCACTTTCTCGTCATAAGTTGAAGAAGCACATAGTGAAGCAAGACAAAGAATTTCATATTTTCACTATGAAAACATTTTTCTATTAAAAACTCTGCCAAGCCTCAAAGACATGAATGCTTGTTTTTTTCTCCACTAATTTTTCAAACACGTAAATGTAACAACTTAAAGGATCTGGTATTATTTAATACAAATGTGGTATTGTTGTGTACCCTATAACACAACTGCAGTAGCTAAACCATTTTGAACGACTGCATTTTCCGTACTAGACAGCAATGATAAATTACGTGGAGATTAATGGAGTTTCAAGACTTGCAGTAAGCACATTCAGTTTGGAGGGAAACAGTCTTAATAACATAATTTCGTTTTGGTCTTTGAATTATGTCTTTTACTTTTACTTTCAGGTTTAATTTTATTCATTTTTTTTGTAAGTTTGAAGTAGGTTGAAAGATATTCGTTAAATATCTTAAAGTTGGAATTGTAAAAAGGAAAGTGTTTACTGCTTTTTGCGGTATTTGTAGCTTTAGTAATGATTTAACCACATAAAATATTTATGTTTGTTAAACTGGAGAACTCTAGAAGAATTAAAACATGAGAAACGTTCTTTATGTACAAAAATTTATTTCGTATTCAATAATGTCTTTATGGAATTAAGAATAATTAATAATGTCTTTATGGAATTAAGAAAAATTAATAATGTATTTATGGAATTAAGATAATTAATAATGTCTTTATGGAATTAAGAATAATTAATAATGTATTTATGGAAATTAGAATAATTAATAATATATTTATGGAAATAAGAATAATTAATAATGTCTTTATGGAATTAAGAAAAATTAATAATGTCTTTATGGAATTTTGAATAATTAATAATGTCTTTATGGAAATAAGAATAATAAATAATGTCTTCATGGAATTAAGAAAAATTAATAATGTCTTTATGGAAATAAGAATAATTAATAATGTATTTATGGAATTAAGAATAATTAATAATGTCTTTATGGAATTAAGAAAAAATAACAATGTATTTATGGAAATACTGATAATTAATAATGTCTTTATGGAACTAAAAAATTAATAATGTATTTATGGAAATAATAATAATTATTAATGTCTTTATGGAATTAAGAATAATTAATAATGTCTTTATGGAAGTAAGAATAATTAATAATGTATTTATGAAAATAATAATAATTAATAATGTCTTTATGGAATTAAGAAAAATTAATAATGTCTTTATGGAATTAAGAAAAATTAATAATGTCTTTATGGAAATAAGAGTAATTAATAATGTATTTATGGAAATAAGAATAAATAATAATGTATTTATGGAAATAAGAATAATTAATAATGTATTTATGGAAATAAGAATAATTAATAATGTCTTTATGAAAATAATAATAATTAAGTGTTTAAAATATATATATTTTTCCCTTGTATTTTATAATGAACGTACTATGTTTTTTTTAAAAAATTGAAAAACTTATGGAAACATGAGTATATTTTCAGTTACTCTTAAAGTACTAATAATATAATTAGAAATTCTGCACGACTGTTACCTTACTAAAGTGTCAACTAACTTTTCTATATTTCCAGGTATATACTGACAAATAAAATGTAATTGTGTGAATCTAGCATGTGAACATGGTGGGCTACATCCGAAATTATGTGTAAATAAATTGAACTTTACCAATGTAGTGCCCATACATCGTATTGTCATCAAACGGTTTTTAACTATATATAGCGTAACGCTCACGTGTAAATTGATTTAGGAAAACCGAAATAAATAATAATTATCTGCTTTGTGAAACTAGTGTGCCAGTGTAGTCATTTAATTATACAGAGGTAAATGAATAAACGTTAATTGTATAGTGTCAAATTTATGTCACACAAGGATCAGCTTTACTGAAACATTAATTGCCAATTTTGTTAAACCAATAAGTCAGTAAGGGTTTGTTTGTTTATTTTGAATTTTGCGCAAAGCTAAACGAGGGCTAGCTGCGTTAGCCATCCCTGATGTAGCAGTGTAAGACTAGAGGAAAGGCAGCTAGTCATCTTCACCCAACACTAACTCTTGGGCTACTCTTTAACCAACGAATAGTGGGATTGACCATCGCATTATAATGCACCCATGGCTGAAAAGGCGAGCATGTTTGGTGTGACGGTTAGCCAGTAAGGGCAACTAGGCAAAATAATAAAACGTTAACAATATAATGTGTGAAATTGTGATACCACGGTCATCCAGGCCTAAAAATTTGGGTTAACCCGTTTATAAAGTGAGGATAAAATGCCATAGGTTCGAGTTAACCAAAAGATAAACATTTAACTGTATGGTGGTACCATGGTAATGGATTAGTGTACCAAATTATAAAGGTAATATGTCTAATGTGTGCTGAAGAAATGTCAATAAATTTAGCAATAGCAACGACTCCTAATGCGAATAGAATCATATACAATAACTGTCGACTGTCTTTTCTGTGAAACTAACATGTGAAACGAACAAGTACTGTGTGGATATCGTTAGCGATACGAACAAATATTCGACTGTTTATCGAGTAAAACTAATGAGTGAATCGATTTAGTTAAAGTAACAAATACTCATTGTAAAACAGCATTTTAAGGAAACGATAGGCCTAAGGTTATTTATACAATAAATGATAAGATTATTGGAAACTAGATTCACTGAAAAAAAGTCCTCTCACTTTAACCACTGTTGCAAATCAAACACCAGATTATATCCAAATAACACTTTACAGTTTCAAACAAAGAACCTAACATTATTAAACACAAAATGAGGGAAGATTTGGTAATTAAATAAAATAGACTTAACCGTCCCCCCCGAAAGAAACAACAACAAAAAAAACACATAAACAGATAAAACAAGAAAAAACAAAACATCTCGGGTAACCAAGGTAACATTACTAATCCATTAAGAAATCTCTGGTCACGTGACTCTTTAGTCCACATTGTGTGTATATATATTCCTGTCTATGTAACAACTTCTCCACATTGTGTGTATATATATACCTGTCGATGTAACTACTTGTGTGTATATATATTCCTGTCGATGTAACTACTTGCTCACATTGTGTGTATATATATTCCTGTCTATGTAACTACTTGTTCACATTGTGTGTATATATATTCCTGTCGATGTAACTACTTGTCCACATTGTGTGTATATACATATTCCTGTCCATGTAATTACTTGTTCACATTGTGTGTATATATATAATCCTGTCTATGTAACTACTTGTCCACATTGTGTGTATATATATTCCTGTCGATGTAACTACTTGTCCACATTGTGTATATATATATTCCTGTCTATGAAACTACTTGTTCACATTGTGTGTATATATATAATCCTGTCTATGTAACTACTTGTCCACATTGTGTGTATATATATCCATGTCGATGTAACTACTTGTTCACATTGTGTGTATATATATATTCCTGTCCATGTAACTACTTGTCCACATTGTGTGTATATATATTCCTGTCGATGTAACTACTTGTCCACATTGTGTGTATATATATTCCAGTCTATGTAACTACTTGTCCACATTGTGTGTACATATATTACTGTCGATGAAACTACTTGTCCACATTGTGTGTATATATATTCCTGTCTATGTAACTACTTGTCCACATTGTGTGTATATATATATTCCTGTCTATGTAACTACTTGTCCATATTGTGTGTATATATATTCCTGTCTATGTAACTACTTGTCCACATTGTGTGTATATATATTACTGTCGATGTAACTACTTGTCCACATTGTGTGTATATATATTCCTGTCTATGTAACTACTTGTCCACATTGTGTGTACATATATTACTGTCTATGTAACTACTTGTCCACATTGTGTGTATATATATTACTTTCGATGTAACTACTTGTCCACATTGTGTGTATATATATTACTGTCTATGTAACTACTTGTCCACATTGTGTATATATATATATTCTGTCTATGTAACTACTTGTTCACATTGTGTGTATATATATTCCTGTCTATGAAACTACTTGTCCACATTGTGTGCATATATATTCCTGTTTATGTAACTACTTGTCCACATTGTGTGTATATATATTCCTGTCTATGTAACTACTTGTCCACATTGTGTGTATATATATTCCTGTCTATGTAACTACTTGTCCACATTGTGTGTATATATATTACTGTCGATGTAACTACTTGTCCACATTGTGTGTATATATATTCCTGTTTATGTAACTACTTGTCAACATTGTGTGCATATATATTACTTTCGATGTAACTACTTGTCCACATTGTGTGTATATATATTCCTGTCCATGTAACTACTTGTTCACATTGTGTGTATATATATTCCTGTCTATGAAACTACTTGTCCACATTGTGTGCATATATATTCCTGTCGATGTAACTACTTGTCCACATTGTGTGTATATATATTCCTGTCTATGTAACTACTTGTCCACATTGTGTGTATATATATTACTGTCTATGTAACTACTTGTCCACATTGTGTGTATATATATTACTGTCGATGTAACTACTTGTCCACATTGTGTGTATATATATTCCTGTCTATGTAACTACTTCTCTACATTTTGTGTATATATATTCCTGTCTATGTAACTACTTGTCCACATTGTGTGTATATATATTCCTGTCGATGTAACTACTTGTCCACATTGTGTGTATATATATTCCTGTCTATGTAACTACTTGTCCACATTGTGTGTATATATATTACTGTCGATGTAACTACTTGTCCACATTGTGTGTATATATATTCCTGTCTATGTAACTACTTCTCCACATTTTGTGTATATATATTCCTGTCTATGTAACTACTTCTCCACATTGTGTGTATATATATTCCTGTCGATGTAACTACTTGTCCACATTGTGTGTATATATATTCCTGTCTATGTAACTACTTCTCCACATTGTGTATATATATATTCCTGTCTATGTAACTACTTCTCCACATTTTGTGTATATATATTCCTGTCGATGTAACTACTTGTCCACATTGTGTGTATATATATTCCTGTCTATGTAACTACTTGTCCACATTGTGTGTATATATATTCCTGTCTATGTAACTACTTCTCCACATTTTGTGTATATATATTCCTGTCTATGTAACTACTTCTCCACATTTTGTGTATATATATTCCTGTCGATGTAACTACTTGTCCACATTGTGTGTATATATATTCCTTTTGATGTAACTACTTGTCCACATTTTGTGTATATATATTCCTGTCGATGTAACTACTTGTCCACATTGTGTGTATATATATTCCTGTCGATGTAACTACTTCTTCACATTGTGTGTATATATATTCCTGTCGATGTAACTACTTGTTTACATTGTGTGTATATATATTCCTCTCTATGTAACTACTTGTCCACATTGTGTGTATATATATCCCTGTCGATGTAACTACTTGTTCACATTGTGTGTGTATATATAATCCTGTCTATGTAACTACTTGTCCACATTGTGTGTATATATATTCCTGTCGATGTAACTACTTGTTCACATTGTGTGTATATATATTCCTGTCGATGTAACTACTTGTCCACATTGTGTGTGTATATATAATCCTGTCTATGTAACTACTTGTCCACATTGTGTGTATATATATTCCTGTCTATGTAACTACTTGTCCACATTGCGTGTATATATATATTCCTCTCTATGTAACTACTTGTCCACATTGTGTGTATATATATTCCTGTCGATGTAACTACTTGTTCACATTGTGTGTATATATATTCTTGTCGATGTAACTACTTGTCCACATTGTGTGTATATATATTCCTGTCTATGTAACTACTTGTCCACATTGTGTGTATATATATATATTCCTCTCTATGTAACTACTTGTCCACATTGTGTGTATATATATTCCTGTCTATGTAACTACTTGTCCACATTGTGTGTACATATATTACTGTCGATGTAACTACTTGTCCACATTGTGTGTATATATATTACTGTCTATGTAACTACTTGTCCACATTGTGTGTATATATATTACTGTATATGTAACTACTTGTCCACATTGTGTATATATATATTCCTGTCTATGTAACTACTTGTCCACATTGTGTGTACATATATTACTGTCGATGTAACTACTTGTCCACATTGTGTGTATATATATTCCTGTCTATGTAACTACTTGTCCACATTGTGTGTATATATATTACTGTCTATGTAACTACTTGTCCACATTGTGTATATATATATTCCTGTCTATGTAACTACTTGTCTACATTGTGTGTACATATATTACTGTCTATGTAACTACTTGTCTACATTGTGTGTACATATATTACTGTCGATGTAACTACTTGTCCACATTGTGTGTATATATATTACTGTCTATATAACTACTTGTCCACATTGTGTGTATATATATTACTGTCTATGTAACTACTTGTCCACATTGTGTATATATATATTCCTGTCTATGTAACTACTTGTCTACATTGTGTGTACATATATTACTGTCGATGTAACTACTTGTCCACATTGTGTGTATATATATTACTGTCTATGTAACTACTTGTCCACATTGTGTATATATATATTCCTGTCTGTGTAACTACTTGTCCACATTGTGTGTATATATATTCCTGTCTATGTAACTACTTGTCCACATTGTGTGTACATATATTACTGTCGATGAAACTACTTGTCCACATTGTGTGTATATATATTCCTGTCTATGTCACTACTTGTCCACATTGTGTGTATATATATATTCCTGTCTATGTAACTACTTGTCCATATTGTGTGTATATATATTCCTGTCTATGTAACTACTTGTCCACATTGTGTGTACATATATTACTCTCGATGTAACTACTTGTCCACATTGTGTGTATATATATTCCTGTCTATGTAACTACTTGTCCACATTGTGTGTACATATATTACTGTCTATGTAACTACTTGTCCACATTGTCTGCATATATATTCCTGTTTATGTAACTACTTGTCAACATTGTGTGCATATATATTACTTTCGATGTAACTACTTGTCCACATTGTGTGTATATATATTCCTGTCCATGTAACTACTTGTTCACATTGTGTGTATATATATTCCTGTCTATGAAACTACTTGTCCACATTGTGTGCATATATATTACTTTCGATGTAACTACTTGTCCACATTGTGTGTATATATATTACTGTCTATGTAACTACTTGTCCACATTGTGTATATATATATATTCATGTCTATGTAACTACTTGTTCACATTGTGTGTATATATATTCCTGTCTATGAAACTACTTGTCCACATTGTGTGCATATATATTCCTGTTTATGTAACTACTTGTCCACATTGTGTGTATATATATTCCTGTCTATGTAACTACTTGTCCACATTGTGTGTATATATATTCCTGTCTATGTAACTACTTGTCCACATTGTGTGTATATATATTACTGTCGATGTAACTACTTGTCCACATTGTCTGCATATATATTCCTGTTTATGTAACCACTTGTCAACATTGTGTGCATATATATTACTTTCGATGTAACTACTTGTCCACATTGTGTGTATATATATTCCTGTCGATGTAACTACTTGTCCACATTGTGTGTGTATATATTCCTGTCTATGTTACTACTTGTCCACATTGTGTGTATATATATTCCTGTCTATGTAACTACTTGTCCACATTGTGTGTATATATATTACTGTCGATGTAACTACTTGTCCACATTGTGTGTATATATATTCCTGTCTATGTAACTACTTCTCCACATTTTGTGTATATATATTCCTGTCTATGTAACTACTTCTCCACATTGTGTGTATATATATTCCTGTCGATGTAACTACTTGTCCACATTGTGTGTATATATATTCCTGTCTATGTAACTACTTCTCCACATTGTGTGTATATATATTTCTGTCGATGTAACTACTTGTCCACATTGTGTGTATATATATTTCTGTCTATGTAACTACTTCTCCACATTTTGTGTATATATATTCTTGTCTATGTAACTACTTCTCCACATTGTGTGTATATATATTCCTGTCGATGTAACTACTTGTCCACATTGTGTGTATATATATTCCTGTCTATGTAACTACTTCTCCACATTGTGTATATATATATTCCTGTCTATGTAACTACTTCTCCACATTTTGTGTATATATATTCGTGTCGATGTAACTACTTGTCCACATTGTGTGTATATATATTCCTGTCTATGTAACTACTTCTCCACATTGTGTGTATATATATTCCTGTCTATGTAACTACTTCTCCACATTTTGTGTATATATATTCCTGTCTATGTAACTACTTCTCCACATTTTGTGTATATATATTCCTGTCGATGTAACTACTTGTCCACATTGTGTGTATATATATTCCTGTCTATGTAACTTCTTGTCCACATTGTGTGTATATATATTCCTGTCTATGTAACTATTTCTCCACATTTTGTGTATATATATTCCTGTCGATGTAACTACTTGTCCACATTGTGTGTATATACATTCCTGTCGATGTAACTACTTGTCCACATTGTGTGTATATATATTCCTGTCTATGTAACTACTTGTCCACATTGTGTGTATATATATTCCTGTCGATGTAACTACTTCTCCACATTTTGTGTATATATATTCCTGTCGATGTAACTACTTGTCCACATTGTGTGTATATATATTCCTGTCTATGTAACTACTTGCTCACATTGTGTGGAAATATATATTCCTGTCTATGTAACTACTTCTCCACATTTTGTGTATATATATTCCTGTCGATGTAACTACTTGTTCACATTATGTGTATATATAGTCCTGTCTATGTAACTACTTGTTCACATTGTGTGTATATATTGTCCTGCTATGTCCTATTCTATTCTGTACTGTTGGGTTCTTTAACACTTGTTCTCTTCTTCTATTTTGTACTGTTGGGTTCTTTAACACTTGTTCTCTTCTTGTATTCTGTACTGTTGGGTTCTTTAACACTTGTTCTCTTCTTCTATTCTGTACTGTTGGGTTCTTTAACACTTGTTCTCTTCTTGTATTCTGTACTGTTGGGTTCTTTAACACTTGTTCTCTTCTTCTATTCTGTACTGTTGGGTTCTTTAACACTTGTTCTCTTCTTGTATTCTGTACTGTTGGGTTCTTTACCACTTGTTCTCTTCTTCTATTCTGTACTGTTGGGTTCTTTAACACTTGTTCTCTTCTTTTATTCTGTACTGTTGGGTTCTTTAACACTTGTTCTCTTCTTCTATTCTGTACTGTTGGGTTCTTTAACACTTGTTCTCTTCTTGTATTCTGTACTGTTGGGTTCTTTAACACTTGTTTTCTTCTTCTAGTTAACTGAATAAGTGTTATTCCAGTAACATCTTTTAATCCTTCTTTTATATTCAACAAAGGTGTTCTCTTACGGAAAATGGAAAAGTTTAGTGTTTTCGTTAAAACCTTGTTCTGAAGGTTCGTTAACCTGGTTTACGATAAGTTGTGATTAACAGGCACATTATTCTTGTAAAACTTATTGACTTTCTTTCAAAATGTGCTGAGAAACCTGATCTCCACAAGTTAGCAGTTTTCTCAAAGTCTCTCCACATACAACATTGGTTTCTTAATATACAAATGATTTCATCATGATACTTGGGTCATATATGTCCTTTGAATTAGTTATTTGTTAAGGTAGATACCAATATGTTTTCTCATTTTTTATTTGCTGTAGCCAAGTTATGCGAAAGAAAAGTTGGCACAAGTTATTCACTTTTACAAGTTGTTTTAAAACGTTGTATCTACTTTAACTTTTTTACCAGTTAAATAGGTTTTCTCTAGGTTTCTAAACGTATCTTTCGTGAAAATTCCATAGCGAAGCAAATTTTATCTTAACGAGGTCGTTGCTTTCCACCAAGCAAATATTAAAAATTCAAAAAGCTGGAAATATAAAAACATGAACAACCTCGTCGATTCTCTTTAAAATTAAGAATTAATGTTGGAGGTATCTCACGCTCTAGAAATTGTAAAAAAAAAAAATCATAAAACAATTACAGTGGGGTAGAAAACAAATTATTATTTAAAAACAACGTTTCATTACTGTAAACTTGGCGTAATCAGGTACTTGGTATATCTGAAGACGACAATAAAATTTCCGCAATTGGTGACGTCACAAAGTGTTGTTACCTGTGGGATACTTCCAACAATTAAATTGACAGTGTAACTTGTGTGCGTCCTTTGTTTTCGTTTAGTTAGGACTGAAATTTACTGTACTCGATAATATAAGTGAATAATCTTACCATGCTCTTGTACGGCATAACTTAAGGTTTTAATATGATAATATAAGTGAATAATCTTACCATGCTCTTGTACGGCATAACTTAAGGTTTTAATATGATAATATAAGTGAATAATCTTACCATGCTCTTGTACGGCATAACTTAAGGTTTTAATATGCAGTTATACAAAATATTTACTATCGTATTTGTGAATCAGCTTTCGGCACGGCATGATCAGTTGGTTTGGGCGCTCGACCCGTAATCTCAGGGTCGCACGTTCGAGTCCCGGTCACTTTAAACACACTCGCCCTTTCAGCCGTAAGGGCATTATAATGTAACGCCCATTCCCACTATTCGTTGGTGAAAGAGTATCCCAAGAGTTGGCGGTGGGTTGTGATAACCAGCTGTCTTCCATTTAGTCTTACGCTGCTAAATTAGAGATGGCTAGCGCAGATAGCTCTCGTGTAGCTTTGCGCGAATTAAAAACAAACAATACATCTGCTTTCTGTTGACATTCGTTGAAATAAAGTGCGCGCGCATGTGCATTTAGATAGCAGGGTGCAAGCACATTTTCAGGAGTTAATAAAATTGAGTATTGTTATAATAAATTACTTATTGGAATTTTCTTTTACCGTTTAATAAAATTTCAAAGTAAATAACTCACTATCATTGTTTATATAAAAAATTACACAATTCCTGAACGTGCGACCTTGGGGAGTTTTATGTTTTGAGTTTTAGATGTTCCAGAATCTACACTTTTCATCATAAAAACATTTGAGACATTATTTATAACATTTGCCAACTAAACCCTAGCCAGTTAGTTACAGTAAAAATTAGTCATGCAGATACGAAAACAGTAAAAAATACAAAAGTGAGAGTTTTTACTTTATCTATTTTGAAATTTCTTCATTCTGTGTGTGTGTGTGTGCGTTTTATGAGAGCAAAGCTACATCGAGCTATCTGCTGTGCTCGCCGAAGGGACTCGAATCCCTGATTTTAGTATAGTAACTTCCATGACTTACCGCTGTTTCACCGAGGAACACTTCTTCATCCAAAATAACTTTTCGAAAGAACAACTGAAATTGTTTTATATTTATCAACATTTGCGATTAGACCTCTTTGAAATCGATCCATTACTTTTAGTAACATAAAACGATCCATTACTTTTAGTAACATAAATCGATCCATTAAAACGTATCTATTCACTATATTAATGCCTGGCATAACCTTGGGATTAGGGCACTCCACGCGCTACCTGGTGGTCAAACATGCCCGCCCATTTCAGTCTGAGGACGTTATAATGCGGTGGCCGGTCCCACTATGTTTGGTAAAAGGCTATCTCAAGACCTAGCGGCTGGTGCTGCCGGCCGGTTACCTTCCCTTGTGTCGACAAATAAAAATAATGGACGGCGACAAGTAGGCTTAGCAAATTTGCTGTACTTAAGCAAATATACAACGAAGCCTTAAAGTTCAATTATTTTGACAACTTGCGCATCATAACTATGATGGCAATTAACTGCGAGCTCGTACAATTAAATAACTAATCATTACATGGTTCCAAGCTTTCTACAACTTTTAGTTGAACAGTCTGGTGTACGGCTTTTCTTGTAAGAGCATTATGTGCATTTGCCTCTCACATTATGTCGAAAAACAAAATCAAAAGTCCACTAGTTTTAGTATGATTGATGAAGCCGAAGTTTTCTCGTCACTGTAGTTTCTCTCTTGACTACACTACTGTATCATGAACATTAACTTTTAAAGAAAGCCACACTAGCGTACCTAACTAACACAGCCATGCAGCGTAGATGTTTTTCTAACTTCACACGAGTCGTTTCAAGTGACTCATGGTCTTTGAGCGAGGATGTGACAGGAATTCGCTCGTTTCGCTTTTCAGATCTCCCCGCAATGGGTATTGAATTCTGGGAGTTAAGAGTGGTAGTGAAAAACTTAACTCCCAAAAGAACCACAAGGGGTCCATCAACCTCTTATATTCTAACTCTCTGTTCATGTTCTCGATCAGGATTTTATCATGAAAAAGTTGCCTTCAGCTACATTACCTTAAATGAATTATAGAGACCCAACTTAAGTTACATTTATATAAGAGGAAAGCAGGGATAATTTTAGATGCTTTGGCTGAAATGTACCTGAGTTTTAGTTTCGTTTTCACGCTCAGAAAGTTTAAATATTTTATAAGCAAATTAAATAAAAATTTTGTTGCTTATTTCAAGAAGCTTATGGATACTAAAATATGAAGTCTTGGGAAAAACGTGTCCATGTTGTGTAACAATTAAGATAGTTATTTTTAAGACGGAATACAAATACACTTAGCACTGTTCAGTTAAGAAATGCATGTCATATTAAACATGAATATGCGTAATTTGTATATTGAGACAGATTTTACGGACATCATGTTCGATTTATTAGAACAATTTTATCAGACCTAGAAATATGTGCCATCTGGTATCACAACATCACATTTTTACAAATGATATGTAACATTTTGTCAGCTTGTGTTAAGCATTCATTACTTGTTTGATGCTTCTTGTAGTTCAGTAACATCCACAAAGTGATGTGGCGTGCTGTCGATGATGACGTTATTGATGTAATTTACTGTGATGTCATCACAACCTGTCACTAGAAGGCGCTGCAACTCAGCTACAGAAGCTAGTTTAGGGTCATGGCTAGTAATTTTCCGGCTTAGTTCTACCCAACAGTTATGAATGGGATTACAGCATGGAGTCTTTGTTGACCAGGGCAATATTGTAACGTCCTCCTGGTGGAAATAATCGTGTAAAATATGTTTACTGTGGACAGTGGCATCGTCAACCTGGATCATAAGGTTATTACCACATCTTGGCCTAGCGTATGACAGAAACTTCGTGCGATACCTGTTCGAGGTGCCATTGACGTTTATCTGGCTTATATAAATAGCTGTCCAAGCATGTACTACACCACCTTCCGTGTGTCTCCTATCAGAAAAATAGTCTTCCCTCATCTGTTCTTCAGGCAAACGACGATAACTAATTCCACCATCAGCTTTAACAAGCCAGAGGGATCATCTGAAACGATGACATGTCACCATTGTTCTACTGTAAGTTGACATGCTGTGTTATTCGAGTGGCATGGTAACAGAGGTGATTTCTGGTTAATATCAATTTGCAGATAACCCTTCTTGCGACATAACCTTATTTGTTCAGTTCCTCTTCAATGCCCTTCTGAATACTCTGGAATTAATGTGTTTACGCCATTTCAGTCGTAGGGTGTTGCAAGACTTTGACTTTGATGACATCCTAACCTGATCAAAACACGGGAATCTCAGAAAGTAGTTTTTTTGGTGTCCAAAAGTAGACTTGTCAGGAACAACATTTCCTCTAGTCCGATGACATTTAAGGATTCTGGATACAGTACAGTGGGGGTACCCGAGTGTTTTGGTAAGGTCTGTTTGCTTTATGTCATTTAGACATGGTGGAACAACTTGACATCGTATAACTTCTTGTACGTGACAAGACATGATTCGACATCAAGTACAGAAAAATCGTTTGAACAGCGCGTTGATCTGGTTCGCAAAGTATTATACCAACATCAAACCTTTTTATACAAGAGAGGTGTGTAGGTGTAGTGTGACGAATAAATGCTCAAAATAACTAACACAGACTAGAATAAGAAGTCGTACAAGTTTGTCTGATCATACGATATCTTTTGTGTTACTACTCAGGAATTTACTCAGTAACTACTCCATGTTTGTAGACAATAACATCAGTGCAGAACAGCGTGTAAATATTTTGGCCACGACTGTAATATCAGCTAACAAAGCTTGTTTGTTAACAAACACCAAAGGTTTCAACTCGGGTACACTGCTCGTAATAACGTGATTGACCCTATCGACTGATATAACAACCTGCACTGACGCAATAAATACATCTTAATTTGAGCTATTAATATGTACAAAATAATGACATTTATGACATCACCAGAAAACAGTGCCTTGTAGTAATATATAACTTTTAATAACATGATATTCACGAAATAAAATAGCGGTTATTTCGTTCAATCTCAAGTACGTGAGATACGGTGGAGTCCCATTAACTCCTACTTATCACTCCACGTTTTGCTTTCTCTCAGTGTGTGAACTACAGACTATCGTAATAGCGTTAGCCTACATGTTGTCAGTCCTAGAAAGCCTGAACTATAAAACTGTCTCTCTTTCTTGAAATGTTCGGCCGCGTGTAGCCCCAACGAAAACGTTACCACAATCTGCGTGTTCTCCAGCGCTCGTGAACAACGACGCGACGTTAAACATTACATCAACTTAAGATTTCCGCCGACGTTTGTTCTCTAACAACTTACCGAATATTTAAAACACACATACAAACGTATAGCAGATTTAAAAATAAAGAAATTCTAGTTTCTGTTCTTAAACGTCATGGGTCTGTGTGGAAATATTTCTGAGTGTGTAATGATAAATAATGTGTATTACCTCAAGAATTACTCTGGTGCTGAAAAATTAATTATCGCTGAGTATTATAATGTAGTCTTATTCGAATTTGAAGCAACTCACTTGGGATCATACTGGTATTGGAACGTATTTTTTATATTTTTTTGTTTATTAAGAATATTAATTATGTTAACTCTGATTAGGGCCCGGCCTGGCCAGGTGGGTTAAGGCGTTCGACTCGTAATTTGAGGACGCGGGTTCGAATCCTGGTCGCACCAAACATGCTCGCCCTTTCAGCCGTGGGGGCGTTATAATGTGACGGTCAATTCTACTATTCGTTGGTAAAAGAGTAGCCCAAGAGTTGGCGGTGGGTGGTGATGACTAGCTACCTTCCGTCTAGTTTTACACTACTAAATTAGGGGCGGCTAGCGCAGATAGCCCTCGAGTAGCTTTGTGCGAAATTCAAAAACAAACTAACTCTGATTATAAATTATGTAATTATTTCTTTTGCATTCATTACAAATACCTAGAGTTATGCCTGTTTGTATCATTCTTATCACATGGCAAGTCTTTGTATTCGAATGACTTTCTTTAGAAACCATACATACTTACAGTTGTAAATAACAGTGGGTATTCATTGGTTCAAAAGGACTAAGCTGTAATTACAGGTAAGCTAATATTCAAGTTCATATTTAACTAATACGCATAAACATATTTTAGTGGGGCATATTTTTTATCTTGGGGCAATACTTTAGACATTTTGCATAAGGTTCGTTTAATATACATTAAAGTGCGTGTAAACAAACACTTATGTTGTTTTGTCAGTGAAGGAGGTAATTCCGATTGTTATGTAGAGCCCCGAAACTATAAGTGGAATATACTATTGCTAAATATTCCAAAGTTTTCTTTCTTTCATGGTCGTCTAGCTTGTTGGCCCAGTTATTAGCGTATTGGACAGAAGATTTGAGGTTTCTTTTGGGATCATTTGGGAGCCCGCGGTTGACATAAGGTTTAAATTCACTAAATACGACTTAACCTCAATGAATACATTACATACAACAGTGCCCTCCAGTGGCTCAGCGGTATGTCTGCGGACTTACAACACTAAAATCCGAGTTTCGATACCCGTGGTGGGCAGAGCACAGATAGCTCATTGTGTAGCTTTGTGCTTAATTTAAAAAAAAAAAAAGGAAAACAAACGTACAACACTGCACTGCTCAATCTTCGATAAATGCCCTAAATACAAAGAAAAACTATTCAAACGAAAATACGTGCACTAGATAAATTTAATAACTACAACAGAGAACTGTTCAGATGTCAATAAATACATCCAATACAATAGAGAACTGTTAAGATGTCAATAAATATATGAAATACATTTAAAGAGCTCTTTCAACATTATTAAATTAAATAATGAAAAAGGACATCGAATAATGTATTAATCTGTTTGCTTACAAAAAAACCTACGACGAGCTTTATTGTGAAGAGTTCAAACGGCGTGTGGTCAAGGAAACATTGACCAGTTTAAAGAGGCAATTAATGCATCAAATACAACAGAGAACTGTTCAAAGGTTAACAAATGAAAAAATACATCAAACATTTGTTAAACATTAATAAGTACACAAAATACATCTGAAAATATCCAGGAGTCAATAAATTCGTTAAACATTAATAAATACACAAAATACATCTGAAAATATCCAGGGGTCAATAAATTCGTTAAATACGAGGAGAAATGTAACAACGATATTTTAAACGTCAGTAAATACACTGAGGACATTTATTGATGTTTGAACAGTCCTCTGCTGTATCTGATGTTTGAACAGTTCTCTGTTTTATTTGATGTATTTATTGAGGTTTGAACGATGTTTTGTTATATTTAATTAAGTTAAAGACGTTCAAGAGCCATTTCTGTTATGTAGGGTATTTATTGACGCTTAAGTAATCCATTCATATATTTATTCTATTTCATGATGACAAGAAACCCACTTTAAGTAAAAATGTATCTCAGAACAACATTTCGATCTTCTTAGGTCATCTTCAGGTAAATATTTATTAACGTTTGAACTGTTCATTGTTGTATTTAGCTCATTTATTGAGGTGCAAACAGTTTTCTGTCGTATTTATTGACTTTTGAATTATAGTTTCTTGTACTTCAGGTATTTATTAACTTTCGAACTGTACTTTGTAGTGCTTCTAACATTTATTTGTACTTTTTTGTACTTTGTGTATTTATTAACGTTTTAACAGTTTTCTGTTGTTTGCTGACATAAGAACCAGCTATTTGTAATAATGAAATTAATTTTTCTGACAGAAAAGAACTGCTTCAGCTCAAAGTTTGGCGACAAATACAAATTGATGGTTATCCGCTACCATGAGTTTTTATGTCAGTAAAAACCAAACATCTTATTTCTGAAATGCCTACGTATTATATCATTACATCATCTGTTGAACTCAACCCATTTATTGACTGTAAAACTTGATTTTTATTTTATTTTGTATATTTTTAGGCATAAGAATATTTTTCTATTAATCAAATTTTCGTGTAAACAGTAGGACAGTTTGCTACTGTATTTAAAATATTCATTAACAAATTAAACAAATCTTATATGTAATACACTTACAAACACTAAAATAATTTTGTTTTAGTACCTTTGGACTTTAAAATTGTCCTGTGTCATAATTAAGGCATTTTACCACTCAAAGAGTTTACGGGTAAAAAACAAACAAAAAAACATTTCATAGTTGAAGTGTAATTGCCGAAGATATATCGTTATATAGACAGCTTGTGTTATCTCTTGGGTAAATTATTTATTGTTCATCAGATCCAGTTTGGTTTAATTAGCTGTTATTATCGAAATGAATACGATGGTTTGGAAACCGTCTGCACAGAGTTTTCAGTTAAGAGTTTTCAAATCGATTATTGAACCCTCAGGTGCTAGAACTATAATTAGTAATAAACTGAAATTAATTATTTGTTATGATTGTTGATATTTCGTAAGTATCCCAATTAATCAACGTTTTCAGACATTATAAGGTTATTTGTATCATGTTATTTTACCAGATAAATCCATGGATTACTTTTATTCGTGGATCTATACTGTAAGTGTAATTAGGTCGGGACCAACACCAGCTCTAAGTCTTTACTTCTCAATGCGGCCTAACTCGTGACTGTAGAATTCAAACAATAAACTGAAATGTGAGTGTATATTTATTAAGGTTAACCGTTATAGAAAATTAATATCTGAAACAGTACGAATTCATGACGTAAGAATCGATACGAGTAAATGTTTCCAAGAAGGATAAGAAGAGAAATAGTAAAAAGTATTGATCGAACAATAATTTGAATATATTTACAGAGACGTTGAAGAACAAACTCAAAGTGAACTTAGTTTGGTAAGGTTGGCCCAGGAACTGAGTTCTCGCACATTGGAATTTTTTGACACACCATTCTGATTTATCTATCTCTGAAACACTGATGACACGGTATGAAATTTTAATGAAATCTTTTATTTGAAGAACTAATATGACATAGGTGTTAAAACACTATGATGAAATTTTTTTTTGTTGCTTTGCAATATGACAAAGAAACTGGACAATGCATCCTTGACCACTCCCAGCTTCAACTCTTGACAGTAAAGCACGTCATGGGTTTTGAAAGCAAACAGATTTATACATTATTGGATGTCCTTGTTAGACGTTACTACACTCATTAGTATTTACTGGTAACGAGATAAAGTTTCTGCCTTGTCATCCTACATGCCCTTCCCCCCTGTGGCACAGCTTTATGTCTGCGGAGTAACACAGCTAAGAACCGGGTTTCAATACCCGTGGTGGGCAGAGCACTGTGTAGCTTTGCACTTAATTCCAACCAATCATCCTACATCAGTAGAACTGGTAGGTTAACTTATTATCGCACTGATATATAAATCATATATCATATAATCATATAAAAATAAAGATGATATTAAAAGAGGCATTTACAGTAAGATAGAAACAAGAATTGGACAATGAATTTGAATTGGCATTGATTGTCTGCGAACCCTAAATATCAGAAATTGACATAAAGATATATGACGTAAAATATCAGAATATTCTTACCTGGTGAAAGTAAAGAAAAACCATGTTCAAAAGCCATCCATTATCAAAATGTAACACTATCTAATTTGTTTTGAAAACTGGTTTTATTGGCTAACTGAACCCTAGTATAGAAGAACACCTTTAAACCTATGCTAATTAATAACCTAACATCTAACTGCAATGCCCCCAACGATCCCGTGCCAGTTTGTATTCTGTGTCCGGCAAAGGCTAGTTCTTTCTTTGTTAACGTGAAAGTTAACCTGGGAAGGTCGAAAGATTGTTCTCTGCTTTATGAGCAAAAACGTCAATATCCATACCAGCCGTTATGAGATACATTTTTACTTCAAGTGTGTTTCTCGCCATCAAGAATTACTTCACCATGGTCAAAGTCTAGTTTAATACATTATCTAAAGACACCAATATGTAGCGTATTTTTCAGTAATGTGTTGTTGAAGCAGGAGTGATATATAGCACGTGCTTGCAAAAGAAAATTTGACAATTCTTTTGTGTCTCTGTTTTTTACGTATTTGCAGTTATAAACAGAATAGTTTTGGATTCCAATCGTTTCTACGTTAATCAGATAATAATACCTGAAACCAATGGTATTATTATTTTGTTGTACGATATAAAGACTAAATAATGATTATTACCTTCGCTATCACTTACGTTGGTATAGATGTGGACTCAATTAAAATTGATTAACTTTTGGAGGGTCAAGGTGAAAGTCACAGCTAGGTCACGAAAATCTAAAGCTTCCCTTTCTGTGCTTTATAACTCAGCCAGAAATGATAAGACTTTAATTATGATTGGTGGACATATGCCCAATATTATTTCTCGTTGTATTTCCAAAAATGGTTCTTGTCCTTTGATAACGTCGAGCATGCGGAGGCATTTTATTATTGTTTGAAAGTGGAATATAGTTAATGCTGCGAAGGTATATGTTGTACTGAGTGTCCATCTTGTTAGTTTTGTGGATTAGTTTAACACAAGAATCTCTAACCTAAACTTTGTTGTTTTGTACAGCGTGTAACTCTGTGAGTAATTAATGGTAGTTGTTATTCATAGAAGTCCTACTGTGAGTATAATGAAGCTATTAATATTTACTATTAATTACTGTGTCACTATTGGAGACCAAACAGCCTAACTAGGAGGTGTCGTTCTGTGTGACGTGCATCGCTTGGTTTGCTGTAAATTTCGCGCAAAGCTACACGAGGACTATCTGCGCTAACCGTTCCTAATTTAGCAGTTAAAGACCAGAGGGAAGGTGCTAGCCATCACCACCCACCTGATATTTATTATTGAATTGTAGGATTGACTGAAACGTTATAACATTCTATCGCCTGGAACATATCTGGTGGGACGGATATTCGAACCATAGACCCTCAGATTGTAAGTCAAGCTTTCTAGCCACCTGACTATCTAACGTGCACTGGAGTTAATCTGTATGTTTGCTTTAATTATAAAGCATGTTACGTAGTTGTATGTATTTTTGAATGACATGAAATCGGATACAAACCAGAACAGCAGATGTGACAAACCTGACGATATGTTTCTCTCCTTCAAACATTTGTTTTGTGCCCCTATTTTACGTCGTTCACTCTGTACGTCGACAATTTACGTGAGTAGAACACTGTACTGTTAGAATGCACGAGAAAACGAACACCTGCACGATGTATAATAACAACCTTTCCTGAAAAATACTGCGTCGCTTTGAACATTTGATGAAAAACGTGCGTGAGTTACTTCTCACGTGCCTTAGATAGATGACCCAACTGAAGTCGATGAATGTCTGAAGAGCACGAGAGGATGTTTTTTTTTCGTTCGGTTTCTGATGTTTATTTGTGAATGTATAATTTTACTGCCACCATATGTCCACACGAGGTGAACGTGCATGCCGCATTTAAAGCAAGATCTGTTTACAGACAAATAACCATGAAATTTCAATACATGGAGCATTACATTTAAAAACCTCCAACTTACAACAATACTTTAAAATACGAATCAAATATTGGAACCACTATAAACGAACGGAAACAAATGTTAGAACCATCGTAAAGGTTTGGTTTTGTTTGTTTTGAATTTTGCGCAAAGCTACTCAAAGGCTATCTGCGCTAGCCGTCCCTAATTTAGAAGTGTAAGACTAGAGGGAAGGCAGCTAGTCATAACCACACACAATTTTAAAGAAACAAAATATATGTTAGAACCATTGTGAAAGAACCAAATAAATGTCAGAACCGTTGTAAAAGAACGAAATAAATGTTAGAACCATTGTAAGGAAATAAAATAAACGTCAGAACCATTGTGAAAGAACCAAATAAATGTGAGAACCGTTGTAAAACAACGAAATAAATGTTAGAAGCATTGTAAAGGAACAAAAACATGTTAGAACCATTATAAAACAACGAAATAAATGTCAGAACCATATTAAAAGAATGAAATAAACGTCAGAACCATTGTAAAAGAACAAAATAAATGTTAGAACCATTGTAAAATAACAAAACAACTGTTAGAACGATTGTAAAATAAATAAATAAATGTTAGAACCATTGTGAAGGTACGAAATAAATGTTAGAACCGTTGTAAGGGAACGACAAAAGATGTTAGGATCATTGCAAAGGAAAGTAAAATTGTTTTAATTATTGTAAAGGAAGCAGTGTAGTGCAACTCATTATACGACGTATTATAAACTGCAGTGCTGTTACTGGCATTGCTTGTAACCTTACAAACTTGTTGTTATCAGTATGTTATGAAGGTCCTTTGCTTATGTAATTTCTAATCTCTGCTCTAAGCATATAACTGGAAATACTTAGTACTTACGTGAAACAAATTGATGTCACAAATACACATTGTGGAAAATGTATCATAAATTAAAGCTCGTTCTCACACGTTGCATTTTCATGTGTACCTCAGTGTATTTGATGATTCTGTGAGCAAAACTGGAACATTAGTTTAAGATATGCATTATTTTCTAGTTGTATCTTTAATACCTACTTGTCTTCTGAACAAATATTGCTTAACTCATGAACTGATTTAAGACATGCATTTTTATTCAGTGATTCCCGTAAAATGTTTTGAAAGTTTGGGATATACCACAATTTTGGATGCAACATACGTTCTGAAGACAATTGCCAGTTTCACAAACAAGTAAAGATGTTTTACATTTTACGTGACTTCTTGTTTGTCTTTGTGAACTTGATTGTCCACGAAATTGTCCCACAGTTTTAAAGTTAGCAATATCAAATTTTCTTGGTGGACTTGAGGTTGTTCGAGCTGGTTGAAGTTATTAATTCCGTGTATTCATATGACGTCCAACCACCATTATTTGTTTGAAAAACGAAAGCGGGTCCGAAAGACCTTCAAGGAATTATGTGGGTCTGAGGGTGCGATTGCATGGTCACTATGTTCCTTGTTCCAATAGAGTTTCCGTAGGTGCCATTCCTGAAGCTGTGTTCATATCCTTACTCGCAAGCTAGCAGAGTCAAAAGTACCACAGGGAGGTGTTCAGTATTTTTCTTGGGAGACAGTCCCCCTTGAGGTAGCTGTAAATGTATTTGATACAAGTGTATTTAATGTTTTTTACATTTCCTATATAAAACATTTGATTTCAGTTTTAAAATTTATATACGGTATAATGTCAAAGAAGCTTTGAATAAATCAGTAGAAAGACAAATCCTCAGACGTATGTTAAACAGGTGTAAAAAAATGTTTTTAATAATCTAAACTAATGTTTCACAAGAACATCTCTTTGTATATGCAGCTACTTCTAACTGACGAAGCAGTAGCCTGATTATTATCAGAGTCTGAATGCTTGTTTCAGCTTGTAAAACATAAGTAAAGAGTAATTCGTCTCATATCTTTTATTCTGAAGCCCATAGTTACAATATAAGGTCTCATGCTGCTCAAACGTAACTTTCGCTATTCCTAATGACTAGAACTATGCATCATTACAAGATGTTGCACTTTCCATTGTTTCTGTGAAGCCTATTGAGCTCAATTATTGTGCGCTAATCCTGAAACATTCTCCATTGAACATGTGCATCGGTTTCTGAAACCACTTTTTGGAATGGAAACAAAACGTCTATTTTTGGATGTGATAGTTAACTATGTGCCTTCGTCATTTTTCTATCTCTTTTTTTAAATACCATTTTTATCGACGCCATTAGGTGAAGCCTAGTTTTGTCGAAACTGTTTTGTGGGCCATAAGGTTCCCTTTCGTATCCAAGACTGCAGTTTACGTACAAAAATGTATTGTGCTGATGGGTTTGAGGCTTGGTTTTTGATTCAATTGCTAAATTAAACAGTCTTCAATTTAATATACAAGTTTTTCATCTTCCATGTAAGAGTTTGAAGGCGTCCTTCTGCAAAACGTTGCATCATTTCTCCAAATATGAGAAGAAAACAATTCTTATAAATTCTGATTATCCCACAAATTACACAGGTATTTGTAAATTATTATCGCAAACAGGAAATCGCGATGATAAAAAGTGTCACATTAAAACTGCTCTATGTTTGCCAGGAAGTAGAAAATTATTTTAAATGTATTGATTCTTATCTATGTCGTATTGAGAGCCGTTAGATTTGTTTCCTTGTTGTTAAGTACAAATCTGAATAGTTAGCTATCAGTGTATTCCCACCACGAGTATACAAATCCTGTTTCTAGCGTAATAAGCCAACAGATGTATTGCTGTTCACAGTGATGTGACAGTCGTTAGAAAACTGGTTTTATTAGTTACGATTTAGTGTATTCATGTTTAGAACTTTCCAGGATAACTGTTTATTTGTAATTGTATGTCAAATATCCATTATCCTGTTGTAAATTTTACCTACGATCGTATGTGTCAAAAACATTACAGTTTAACTTGGTTTGCCTAAAATACCCCTTTTGTGAGTGGAATATACCGTTTCCAAAAGAAACCGTTAAAAATGGAAAGTGAAACATTTTTTTTTTATATTTCTTGTAAATCAGCCAATAAAATTCAATAGTTAATAAATCATCCCTTAAAGTATGTAAATTAGCTTGATATAACCATAACAATAGTCAGTCTGCTGTATAGTGTTATGGTTTAGAAATACGAAGCTACAATCGAATGCTGATAATAACACATGTACAAACAAGTTCTGTCTCAGAATTATCATGCATCTCCGTAACATTTATTGGCTAGCTATCTTAATCCATTAGAGTTTTCTAACAGTAGCGAATAAAAATAATCAACCGTTGCAGATATTTTAACAACTTCTTTGACTGTAGCATGAAATAGAATATGGGGTGACGTTTAAAAATATTACTAACTAATTTGCTGAGAATTGAGAATTTAGGTGGCCACAAGTAAACTTATTTATTGTATTAAGGTTATCAAGGAAAGAAACGTCAGGAATCGAAACCATATTTTAAGCAGAGAAAGAGATAGTCTTGTATTATTATATTCCCTTAACATCAGATGCAGAAAAGTCCGTAATCTTAGGGTCGCGGGTTCGAATCCCCGTTACACCAAACATGCTCACCCTTTCAGCCGTGGGGGCGTTATAATGTGCGGCAACTCTCACTATTCGTTGGCAAAAGAGTAGCTCAAGAGTTGGTGGCGGGTGGTGATGGCTTCCCTCTTGTCTTACAGTGCTAAATTAGGGACGGCTGTCGCACATAGTCCTCGGGTAGCTCTGCGCGAAATTTAAAACCAAACAAAGAAACTCGACCAGTAATGGGTTATCTTCATATATATTAATATTAACTCAAACCACAGGTAATTATAATTACTTTGATTCAACAGTTGCATGTAAATATTTTGTTTGTTTTTGAATTTCGCACAAAGCTACTCGAGGGCTACCTGTGCTAGCCGTCCCTAATTTTGTAGTGTAAGACTAGAGGGAAGGCAGCTAGTCATCATCACCCACCGCCAACTCTTGGACTACTCTTTTACTAACAAATAATGTGATCGACCGTCACATTATAACGGCCCCACGGCTGAAATGGCGAGCATGTTTGGCGCGACGGGGATGCGAACCCGCGACCCTCGGATTACGAGTCGAACGCCTTAACTCGCTTGGCCATGCCGGGCCCCTGCATGTAAATAATAATATAAATAAACTCATTGATTTCAGAATATTTTTTGTTTTTATTTATATAAATTTAGAACATAATGTTATGCAGAGATCTAAACATGAAAAATGGAGCTAAAATTATGTTTCAACAATTCATACTCATTTGTTGTAGAATTCATCATCGAACGTTTCGAATAAGAGTTCCAATGTTTCACAGCGAAACAGAAATCAGTATCTTTTATTACATAAATCTCATGAAGTCTCCCACAGCTCTTGGATATAAGCGTGTTTTCTAGTACTTTACTTCCAACTGCCATAGCTCAAAGCGCATTATTTTTCTGCATTTATCTGAATGATTTATGGTCAATACAAATTTTGTAGTCGATCAAAAAACAAGCAAGCAAGAACTAAAATCATTGGATTCTCTTGTTTTTCTCTTCTTTATAATTTTTTTACCAATTCTGTGACTTTAAAGTTCACTCTTCAGGAAATAATTTTAGAAATAATCTATAGTGAGAACATTCAATAACTACTTCTAAATTAAAAATAAAGAGCTTAACATTAATAAATATGTAGAAATTTAAAATATAAATGTATCAAAATACACTAAAAAAGATCGTAGTTTAAGATATATTTTATATTTTCTTTTATTATTTATATTAACATTTCATTCATATAATTCTCTTTCTATTATAAAAAAGCAATTTTGTTTTTATATTTTAAACAACTTGAGACCAAATATACAACATAATTAATCACTTTTCATTGAAATATACAACATAATTAATCACTTTTCATTGAAATATACAACATAATTAATCACTTTTTATTCAAATATACAACATAATTAATCACTTTTTATTCAAATATACAACATAATTAGTCACTTTTCATTGAAATATACAACATAATTAATCAATTTTCATTGAAATATACAACATAATTAATCACTTTTCATTGAAATATACAACATAATTAATCACTTTTTATTCAAATATACAACATAATTAATCACTTTTCATTGAAATATACAACATAATTAATCACTTTTCATTGAAATATACAACATAATTAATCACTTTTCATTCAAATATACAACATAATTAATCACTTTTCATTCAAATATACAAAATAATTAATCACTTTTCATTCAAATATACAACATAATTAATCACTTTTCATTGAAATATACAACATAATTAATCACTTTTCATTCAAATATACAACATAATTAATCACTTTTCATTCAAATATACAACATAATTAATCACTTTTCATTCAAATATACAACATAATTAATCACTTTTCATTCAAATATACAACATAATTAATCACTTTCATTCAAATATACAACATAATTAATCACTTTTCATTCAAATATACAACATAATTAATCACTTTTCATTCAAATATACAACATAATTAATCACTTTTCATTCAAATATGCAACATAATTAATCACTTTCATTCAAATATACAACATAATTAATCACTTTTCATTAAAATATACAACATAATTAATCACTTTTCATTCACATATACAACATAATTAATCACTTTTCATTAAAATATACAACATAATTAATCACTTTTCTTTCAAATATACAACATAATTAATCACTTTTCATTCAAATATACAACATAATTAATCACTTTTCATTCAAATATACAACATAATTAATCACTTTTCATTCAAATATACAACATAATTAATCACTTTTCATTCAAATATACAACATAATTAATCACTTTTCATTCAAATATACAACATAATTAATCACTTTCATTCAAATATACAACATAATTAATCACTTTTCATTCAAATATACAACATAATTAATCACTTTTCATTGAAATATACAACATAATTAATCACTTTTCATTGAAATATACAACATAATTAATCACTTTTCATTCAAATATACAACATAATTAATCACTTTCATTGAAATATACAACATAATTAATCACTTTTCATTAAAATATACAACATAATTAATCACTTTTCATTCAAATATACAACATAATTAATCACTTTTCATTCAAATATGCAACATAATTAATCACTTTCATTCAAATATACAACATAATTAATCACTTTTCATTAAAATATACAACATAATTAATCACTTTTCATTCACATATACAACATAATTAATCACTTTTCATTAAAATATACAACATAATTAATCACTTTTCTTTCAAATATACAACATAATTAATCACTTTTCATTCAAATATACAACATAATTAATCACTTTTCATTCAAATATACAACATAATTAATCACTTTTCGTTCAAATATACAACATAATTAATCACTTTCATTCAAATATACAACATAATTAATCACTTTTCTTTCAAATATACAACATAATTAATCACTTTTCATTCAAATATACAACATAATTAATCACTTTTCTTTCAAATATACAACATAATTAATCACTTTTCATTCTTTTAAAGATTCCAATAATAGTTTTTACTTCTGGCTGGGAAACATTGAAAACTATTACTATTGCACATAGGAAGGTAAAGTCACAAAGAAAAACACTTGTAAAAATTAATAAATTGCAGAAAAAAGAAAAAACGTATAGTATGGTATTCCAGTGTTTTATTATTGGTGGTTTGTTTGTATATATATAAACATCATAATATAAATATAATCCATTATGTGTGTTAGCGTCCATCATCCTCATTTGGCTGGCTCTATTACTCCAATTTTTCATATAACAACTATAAACTATAAAGCAAGGTTCATGGAATATTCCTTTTTTAGTTGTTTTTTTTTACACAAGAAGGGTATTAGAACAACCCTGAAATAGGGCAAATTTTCATTGTATTTATAGATCTTTCTGGTTGTGAGTTTCAAGAGATGAATACACATTAAATTAAATGAGTTAGTTATTACCTTTCCATGCATGGTATGCAAACAGTATCTAAGTAAGTCATTAGGGTTTAATAAAATATATGAACATTATGTAGCATATCCCTCATACAACATTTAATATAACATAATGTTTAGTGATAACAAGAGACCTGTTGGTCCATCTCGGCTCTTCAGTCTTCTAAACTAAATTATTATAACTTTTAAGAACTTTATGCCAACACCTATAATTTATATAGTTATCAAGGTTTTCTGAATATTACTTAAATTTACTGCATTCATAACATATGAAGGTGACCTATCCACAGGTCAACCACCCTTTTAGAGAAATAAAACTTTTTTTAACTGTAAGTGACTCCTACCCTGCTAAAAATTTATATTTCTGTCCCATAATATTGCTATTCTCATTGTTAAATATGAAAAAAATATTGTGCATGACCACTATAGGTTTACTTTCTTTAACACCTTAAAAATAGAAAAGGTTCTGAGACGAAGTCGTGAGGTTCACCACTTGTGACATTAATCCAGGTTGAACTGAATTATATTTATAACAAATCACTGCTTTCTCTCATACAGCCACTCTCCTACCCAATTTGCTAACTTATCCACCACACGTATAAAGATCATTTTTACAAGACTTTTATGTGGCACCTCAAAATCCAGCTACACCAACTATCTTTATCAACACAAACAGTAACACAAACTTTTCTAATAACGTTAAAATATTTATAACGCACGATTTTTTCCATTACTGAAACCATGTTGATTATCCAATAAGTTTTTAAACATTTTTTTTAAATTAAATGAATTTGCAAAGCACGTTTTACCAGACTTTTTAAAATCCTTCCCTTAACTGATGTAAGGCAAATACACTTATAATTACTGGGACCGTTTTTAACTCACCTATTTTGTAAAGAGGCATGACGTTAGCTAACTTCCAATACTCTGGGCCCGGCATGGCCAAGCGTGTTAAGGCGTGCGACTCGTAATCCGAGGGTCGCGGGTTCGCATCCCCGTCGCGCCAAACATGCTAGCCCTTTCAGCCGTGGGGGCGTTATAATGTGACGGTCAATCCCACTATTCGTTGGTAAAAGAGTAGCCCAAGAGTTGGCGGTGGGTGGTGATGACTAGCTGCCTTCCCTCTAGTCTTACACTGCTAAATTAGGGACGGCTAGCGTTGATAGCCCTCGAGTAGCTTTGTACGAAATTCAAAAAACAATCCAATACTCTGGTAACTGCTCACTGTTCAAGGACTTAAAAACAAACAGTGGTAAGTGGCTTGCATATCCAGTCTTTATCCAAAACCCTTGGAGAGATATTATTTGGCCCAAGGACCTTATCATTTTCTTAATCAGTGATGACGAGAAAACTTACTTATAGATAAAAATAAAAACGGCTCGTTTGGGTTGGAAAAATTTAATGTAATCAGGTTGTCTGATCGTTTTGCCATCAATCAAGATGAGAAATAGTCTGAAGGATTGCAACACTAAAAACATGGGTTTCAATACCCATGTGGGCACAGCACAGATAGGTTATTGAGTAGCTTGATGTTTAATTACAAACAGCGAGTACATGTTGTACAAATAACATCGATACAAGAAATAACGCTGTTCTTCCTAGAAGGAACATTTACTAGATTTCAGCAGTTGTGTTTAATTTTTTTATTTCAATAAACATATCACGATAAATAACAAAGATAGTGAAATGAACGATATGTAAATTGGAAAATAAAGAAATACATTTTAATGTAAAGGTGATGTACTATAATGTTTATAGACTTTCTTCTTTGACACGTCTCTCAAGTTTCTGTAACACACTAGAAGTACCTAAGGGAGAGTGAATGTGATCTACTACAAATGTTCAATTTTACAAGTGGTTGTATATTATCATTAAGTTACTGTAAGTACTCATGGGACAGTGGAGTCAGCTCACCAATAGTACTTCTAAATTGCCCTTAGTTTACCTAGGGGCTTGTGAATATATTGTACCAATTGTTTGTAAATTACTCTCAATACACATTGCGGAAGGGTCACGAGTTTATTCGTGTTTTGTTCAGAACCTTCAAACGTTGAGTTCGAGAGTATTGGACTCGTTTTATTTTGTTATTATTATTTTGATTTTTGCTTGCAACACCAACATCTTTATAAATGGCTTCTCGCAGAAAACGTAACGTGTTGAGAGAAGATGAGAAAATTACTGAACTATTTGATGATAATTTGTCAGATCTTCCTAGTGAAGATGAAGATCCTGATGTGGATGTGTTGGTGAATCATCCTGACAGTGACTCTAGTTAGAGTGATGACCTATAAACATATGTTAAGTTGTTGTGCTCTGAACTAGTTCTGAATCAGAAAGTAATTATGATTCTACAGGTGTTCCTATTTGTTTTCCTGTTGTGATAGTGGTGGACGTTACGAAACTGATGTTCCATCGAACTTGGAAATGTTTGAAGGAAGCCCAGGAGTCACTGTGACTCCATCCGAATCAGAAAGTATTGGCATGTCTAATGTTTAGTGCTGACTTGTTTGAGAACTTTTCCGACTAAATGTATACCTACCATAATCAAACTCCAGAGAGTTACAAACTGTCATATAGAAGACTTCAGTGGTCTGAACCAACACTTACAGACATGAAGAAATTCCTTCATGGAAATGTTATTGGTCAACATATCCTCATTTTGATTAGCCCAATGTTTTAACAGACAATGAACCGAAACAGATTTGAACATTTTGGCATTTCAATGATAACCATAAAATCTATGAGGCTTCAGCCAGATTCTTCAAAATTCAACCATTATTTACTCAATAAATTCAAGACACCGCACAAACCAAAGCAACCGTCCTCATCCAAAAAGGACATGGATCCGTGGAGAGAGCGTCTGAACATACAACCCTGCAAAAATAGTAAATTATGTCCTGCGATAAGATTGGTGTATGAGAATGATACAGCTTATAACATGGATATTTATACAGGCGAGGGGGGGAAATTAGAATAAACCATTCATTCTTCCAGTTTTCACTCCCAGTATTGGATTGTGGCACCAAGAGTACGAGAACAACTTTTTCAACACTTCCATTGTAAATCTGTTCTTAGAATATAAATAAAACATGAGTCTGTGAGACAATCAGAGTAAAACAGATGGTTGCTGCTAAGCCTGAAGGTGAAGGTTAAACTGTGAAAAAAAAAAAACATTTTTCTTTAAGAAAGGTGATGTTCTATGTATCATATGGAAAGACAAGTGAGAACGGTTTCAACTATCCTTGACTTATCTGTTTCTACCATTGGAAAGAAAAATCGAATAACTGGAGAAGAAATAAAAAAAAAACCTGCTTATGTTCTCCAATATAGGTACCTAGAGAATAGTGAAGATAGTTTACTACAAGTGTTCAGTTTTACGAGTATCTGTAAACTGTCATTAACTTACTATAAGTACTCTCTTCCGGAAAAGTTAACTTTTCAGGTATTTGTAGGATAAACAAAATACGTTAACGCTTCTAGAAATAGTTAAAGTGCTCTAATACGGAAGTTCTTGTGTTTATTTCAGTTAAACTAAGACAATATTAAGATAAACAGAAAATAGTTTGTTAGCTCCATAATAGACAAATCGTGTTATCTCGTGATAACACTTGAAGTGAAAATATATCTCAGGTTAACCAGAAGATGATCTAAGAAGGTCGAAACGTCGTTCTCTGCTTTATTAGTAAAAGTGTTAATACCCCTCCCAGCCATCCTGAGAATATTAAAACGTATTATTTATTTTGATTATTTTTATGGATAATAGAAAATTTACAAATAGTTTATTTACCGTTGTCATTACTAGTTCAGACTTACGCATAAAACACGTTAATAAATAATAGATTTTGATCGTAAGGGAAACTTTTATAATTAACGTTATTAAGTTATCTTAAATAAAAAATTAACATAGTTAGTTATGTGGGTAATTTAACGTGCTGAGCTAACTAGAAATGTACAGAGACAAAAATAAAAAAAATTTGAAATTATCAAATCACTGTTGTAGGTGTCAGCTGTGATTTTCATATTTCCTGTCGTTTGGTTGGCTTGGGAGAGTTAGATCAGGTCTACATCCAACAAATCAAATTATAGCTTATTTTGGAACTATGTGCTCAAATATACGTATACAGGTATTAACTTTGAATGATATTATTGTTGTCCCCTATGTTACTTTTCAACGTTTCAACAGAATATATGAGAAAATAAAATGTTTACCGGAACGAAGAGTTTCTCTTGTATGTTCAAAATTTAATGTCTTCTTTGTTATACATATAACATGGACGAGAAGGAATATTCATTATATAAAGGAAATCTCTAATCAAACAGAGATTCGAATTCTCTACATCATTCACTTGGTGAACATTAAATGAATAAACTCAAATTATGCGAACGTATCTATTTATGAGTGTAATTACTTTGCAAATCACCGGAATGTAATTTTGACGCTAAAGTAATTTATTACGAGGGGCTTTATAGGCAGAAATTAGAATATAGTGTAAACAATTAGTTATTGATCAGTGTTCTGGCTGTTTGTAAATTACACAGTTCAACTGTACTGAGAATATGATTAGAAACATGGTGTAATTCTCCACGAACACCTGTCACTCTTATTTAACACTCAATATCTGTCTCGGAACTGCCATTATGTACGGACTGCTGATGAAGATAGTGCATGTTTTAACTGGTAAGGCGATTAGGCAAACATTTGTTATACGTATATACGTCGGTCAGATTTTATCTATGTTTATACATATATATTTATAAGGATTATATTTTCTTTCTAATCTAACACATATTTAAATACTTATCTACCAACATGTATTGGAATTCAATTATTCGAACACCTGTGCAATCAGTTGTGGAGTTTAGTTCTTTAATTGTACTTAATAAAGTAAAATACAAATAAAATCAATTTGAACTGATGCAAAAGTATCCGTTCTATAAAAGAAAGGCCCGCCATGGCCAAGCGGTTAAGGCACTTGATTCGTTATCCGATGGTTGCTGGTTTGAATTCACGTCACACCAAACATACTCGCCCTTTCAGCCGTAGGGGCGTTATAACGCACTGTCAATCCCACTATTCGTTGGTAAAAGAGTAGTCTAAGAGTTGGCGGTGGGTGGTGAAAACTAGTTGCCTTCCCTCTAGTCTTACACTGCAAAATTGTAAGTCTTAATTGTAAGACTGAATTTTAAAAATTCCATAAATAAATATCGTTATTTTATCTTACACCGTCATTAATTCTGCATTACGTAATTAATATCTTTTTGTGCGTCTGACAGAAGAAAATACACAGCAGTAGTTTTGAATGTATCATAAATATTACTCTATGTTGAATGTGTTTCACATTAGGTGAATTTTAATATATCTTACATAACACGAACATGCGTGCTCCTTCTTTAGGTTGTTTTTGCTTAATTCACATGATCGGAATCAGCATTTACACGTGTTAAGCCTTATCATTCTCAGTTTGTTAAGCAACGTAACATAACCTTCATTTACTGTGTCTTTTTCTGTCTTAACAATGGAACAATAAAACTAGATTAGTTTCATCTTTTGGCTATGATAAAAAATTCACGTTAAACAACCGATTAAGTAAGAGAGTCCGCCTGTGGGAAAGCGAGAAAGCTATGGATTTGTAATGCAGAAATCCAAGGCTCGATTTCCTGAGGTGACAGAACAGATAGCCCAAAACAAACAAACAAAAAGTCGGAAGAGAATGTTAGCAAGTCTCATCCTATGACGTGTGATAAGAGTTTGATTAATACATTATCTGTGTGTTTTAGGAGGCTGAAATTGTACCATTTATGTATGTTCATCCAGAAGGATAAACATGATGAGTGTTTGTTTGTTTGTTTGTTTTGAATTTCGCACAAAGCTACTCGAGGGCTATCTGTGCTAGCCGTCCCTAATTTAGCAATGTAAGACTAGAGGGAAGGCAGCTAGTCATCACCACCCACCGCCAACTCTTGGGCTACTCTTTTACCAACGAATAGTGGGATTGACCGTCACATTATAACGCCCCCACGGTTGAAAGGACGAGCATGTTTGGCGCGACGGGGATGCAAACCCGGGACCCTCGGATTACGATTCGCACGACTTAACACTCTTGGCCATTCCGGGCCTATAATGAGTGTCAGTTTGATGCAGGAAAAATGTATTCATGTTGGTACCACTAGTAAAATTATACTTTTAAAGTGCGTGTGTGTTTTCTTATAGCAAAGCCTCATCGGGCTCTCTACTGAGCCCACCGACGGGAATTGGACCCCTGATTTTAGCGTTGTAAATCCGTAGAATTGCCGCTGTACAAGCGAGTGACATACTTTTAAAGAGCTGGGAAGTTATTCGTAAAGAAGTAAATTAGTATTGTGTTAAAAATGTATTCTAATGATCTTGGTTTTATAAGAAAATAATTAAATAATAATTATACTGTTTAATACATATTTTTCAAATAATTGTTAAAAATCATCTTCACAGATGAAACATAGGTGTCGCTGATTGTGACTGTTTTCATATTAAATTCAATTACGGGAATCATTTAAGAAATTTTAATTGTATTGTTCATTATTGGTGTACAATGTCTTCGTACAGTCTCGTAATGTCGTGGTCAGGTTTTATAGTTGATACAACCACTTAAGCCTATTGACTGATTATTAATTTTATTACTAATTACATTATATGTATCGACTGCTAATCACAATAGTATAAACCTCTCTAGTATGATTATTTTATGTGTTATTATGAGTCGGGAATGAGTCTTTTTGATGGCAGTTTGGTGCGTTATCTTACTGACCACGACAACGATTTTTATAAATCCACTTGTCACATAAATGTTTGAAAGTAAATATGTTTAACACTTTTGTAGAAGCATGGACACATTTATGGGTGAGTTAAAAGTTAAAGTATTAACAAAACGGGATTTCCAGTTATTATTGTGATAGTTTTAGTTAAACGTGGTGTACCGACGATAAGATATAGTTGTGTCATAACCATGAGGTCAGGTACTGAGACAGAATTATCACGTGCGAACAGGTGAAGATAGTGGAGTGGCAATGTCTAATAAATTGTCATCAAAGCGACGGAATGATCACGAAGAAAGAAAAATATAGTGTTATATAGTTTCAAACAGAAATGGAGTGCTAACCTCATGAACATACACAAATGTTTCCTTTCATGCTGTTTCAGTGCTTACGTGTTTGTTTCGGGTAATCTCAGAAAGATAATTAAAAGTTACGAGTATTTGTTTTTCCACAGTGTGCTGTCCGACGCCTCAGATTGGAAACTGGAGTGATTCGCATACGAGACGAGTGTGATATATAAACTGATCTGAATGGCTAAACTCGTATACCACCCTAGTGAGGCATTGTTGTTTTTAATTTCTAAAATAAAGCTAATACCCGACTAACTAACTCTTTCATTGTAAGCTAAAAAAATTGAAGTTTCTTCCCCGCATTGTGCAGAACACTGACGGCCCATTATGTAGCTTTGGGCTTAAAAGCAAACATATAAAAGAATAACCTAAAGCATCTAGTCAACAGTACCTACTGCCAACTGTTAAGTTACTGTACTTGAATAGTTGGATCTAACCGTAACTCTTATAACACATTTACTGTCATAAAGCGCGGAAGGCAGTTTTTTTTTTTCGGAAACGAGACTCGAACCATGAAATTTAAACTCCTATTGCGGTATGCTAATTACTATGCCACGCTAGGCCTTATTTCAATGTGAGTTCAGATCTTTATGAAAAGTTAATGTTCCTTCAGAAATATGGTTGTCGTTATTAAAATAAAAATATCTGACCAAGCTTATTTTAACAAAAACTCCAAAGCTGAAAGCTGGGATCACTTTCTTAAAATACAACCAAATGTTACTATAGATTTTTAAAACTCATATCAGTTTAGGTTAATAATGTTTAGACGATTCTATAATATAAACCTGTCTTTGACGTAAACTTTAATTTTTTTTATACCCGATTCTTTGTATCAATTTTTGTAAAGCTCGTAAGTTTTATTTGCTTAATGTAGTCGTTATTAGTTAATACGAGAATAAATACAGTCTTAAAAACAAAATACGTTAAGATTCTGTGTAGTAGCTTTCGTAAACAGCTTAACTACCAAAAAGAAGACATTTAAATGTAGTAAAAAAGTTTTTTAAGCTAAAGCCTGTTTCTTTATTAGAATTATTATTGTGCACGTGGGGTTTCTTTGCTGCTCCATTAGCATTATTTTACTGTCCTACTTTATTCAATGTTTCAACTTGAAGAATAGTTTATGTGAAAAATGAACAACAAGGTCAGAGACTTAAAGTAGTAGGCACAACAGGTATCTTTCGCGACTCTAACCTTGTAACTTACGATTCGCATCCGGGTGTATATTTAAGGTGACATTGTATTTGATGATTTCTTAGAAGGGTGTAACACGTGGAAAGCTTATCTAGCCACCACCAGCTTTGCTATTTTTTAGCTTTAAACTTCGAAGCTTGTGATAATAACAGTTAGTGTCCGATCCACGAAGCGGAGGCAGAGCGATTAGCATGTTGTGAAACGTTAACCTAAAATATACGAACACAGAACTCAACGAGTAATATAATAAATATGACATTGTCTTATTTAATGTAAACTTCTTACGTACTCTGTAATGATATAATCTGGTTAAAACGCTGTTAATTTATAATAAAGTTTTCTTCATTACCCACTCGAGACTTTTATGTTCTAAGTGTGTTCGGAGTGGTCTTAAAGTATCTGTATTACTTTAATACAGGATTTCTTGAATTCATGAGATAAAAAGGTTTCGATTTATCTATTTTTCACGTGTTTGTTGTATGTATCATTGATTTTTCTTCCACATAGACACACAGAATTGTTTTTGTTTGTTTGTTTTGAATTTCGGACAAAGCTACTCGAGGGCTATCTGCGCTAACCGTCCCTAATTTACCAGTGTAAGACTAGAGGGAAGGCAGCTAGTCATCACCACCCACCGCCAACTCTTAGGCTACACTTTTACCAACGACTAGTGGGATTGACGGAAACATTATAACGCCCCCACGGCTGAAAGGGCGAGCATGTTTGGTGCGACCGGGATTCGAACCCGCGACCCTCAAATTACGAGTCGAACGCCTTAACCCACCTGGCCATACCGGGCCTTGACACAGAGCAGATATAACATTAAACAGTGAACTCACCTGACCGTACTGGGCCTTGACACAGAGCAGAGATAACATTAAACAGTGAACTCACCAGACCGTGCTGGTCCTTGACACAGAGAAGAGATAACATTAAACAGTGAACTCACCTGACCATGCTGGTCCTTGACACAGAGAAGAGATAACATTAAACAGTGAACTACTGTTTCTATTTCATTCCGCGACCAGTCAATGCGTTGAAAAGAAACAACAAATCATAATACGGGCAGATACTGCATTTAACACAGGAGGCATAAAGAAACACGACATTGTTTAATTTGGAATTTATCTCATGTGGAAGTAATGCATGTAAAATAACTCCGTAAAAAGAAGGACATCTTGTGTCAATCTAAAGAACTTTATTTTAAGGACCACCAACACTTACTTAACAACCACAAGAAACATAGAACGTTAAATAACACTAGTAGCGTGGCTAAATGGTCAGCATACTTTTGACTTGGAGTTCAAGGGTTCATATTTCGCTGCTTGTTGCTACAGAAATCTACTCTGCACCTTAGTATCGAGGAATAACGGTAAAAATGATAGTAAAATTTTACTATTCAGAAAATGTGGCCTCAGAATACTGTTATCTGGTGGCCTTTCATCAGTTAAAGGTTCATGAAAACTCGCAGTTATCGGGTTTCATTTCTGATTCTAATTTGTTCTTCAGGTCCTGCGTGCCTTTATATGTCATGAGTCCAAAATTAGGAGCAACTATGCATAGTGTGTGTGTGTTTTGTTATAGAAAAGCCACGTTGGCCTATCTGTTGTGTCGACAGAGGGGAATCGAATTTCTGATGTTAGTTTCTTTTTTTTTTAAACCTAAAGATTTACCACTGTCTCATTGGGAGACATAAAGAACAATAGGCTACGTGATGAACAATGTGTTGTGTATATATTTGTTCTATAGAACAACGAAAATTGTACTGTTATATTTTCCGACAGAGCGTAATTGCTATGAAGATAATTATTTCTTTGAACAATATAATTACAGTTGATACATTCATTAATTCCTAAAATATAACAATTTCTCGAATCAACGACCTACAATACAAAATGAACAATGTTGATATGCAATTATTAATAACATATATCTGTTAATGGAATTTAAGTATTTCGTTATATGTCATTTATTATTATTGTAAATGTTTTTCAGGACAGAGAGTGACCATAACTGAAAATAAATTATATTCTTCACAGTGCTCCAAGCGAGAAACCAAGAGGAGATATGATAAGCAGCTTGTATGCCAACCAGTATAATTACATTAAATAAAGAACAAAATTCATTAACTGCCATAAGTTGCATTATATCAACAGAGTCTGAAAAATAGATTCGTCTAAATGACTTCTTTTCATAACTTATGGCGCACACAGGCTTAAGAGGACGTATCAACCTACTCTCCAACCTTTTTTTCATTTTTAGAATAAAAACACGAACCTATCTAGCAGTCAATTACAGTGATTACCGCTGTCACGCTGGGCTAACATACGGGACTTGGTTATCGACGAAGATTCCATAAGAACTCCTGTCTCGTCTCACATGAAATCAAGATTAATGCTTCCTTGCGGGCTAAATGTTAAAATGCCTACGTTAGTCAGTTTTGTTACTTTGTCAAAATGGACATAACAGAACAATGCCTTTCACACTCGCGTGTAATACATACGAGCCTAATTTTTGTGGAATATCGAGGGAATTATTTATTTTCAAATGTTTGGAAACTAATATCGAATAAGTAACAGGATATTAGATATGTCGCATCGAGAGCGTTACATATTTAATATTGTGTTTAATATAAGCTGACTGTCTTCAGACATTTCAAAAATATAACTTACCTAACCTCGTGCGCACCCTCACACATACACTGGCCGAAACATAAGTTGAAAGCTTATATCCCTAAAAACTGGGTTTCTTGTTGGGCTCAGTACAAGTAGCCCTCTGAATAATTTAACAACAAACAAAGAAAAATCCCTAGCGTCATGTATAACAATACGTGACTCTTACCCCAAATTAGAGGGTAGTCTCAGTAACTACAGCTGTTTAACTTATTTTAGACAGGATTAGAGTAATTTAGTTTATAAGACCTTGTCAGTGGTCGAATAGAACAGTCAAAATGATTTGACCTCTTTCGTCCAAAACTTAACTGAATCTCAAATCGTTCAAGACTAAGCTATAACCTAGTTCGTACTTGAAAAACCCAGAGATATTCTACGAGCCTTTATGCCGCGGCTAAAAAAAATATTAGTGTTACTTTCTTGACCTTGTGTGTATTAAAAACTGACCGTGTACCAGAGAGTTTCATGTATTTATACTCATATCTCAAAGCAATACCTGATGATCTGTTAAATTACATACAAACTAGCAGTTAGACATGTTTTATAACATAAACTTTTATCTTATCCATTACTTACTGTCCTAACAAATTTGAAATATTAGTATTTATTACAAAATGAAAAGCTGCTTTATCCAATAACTGAAAAGTTCAGAAATATAAGCAAGTACTCCACCAGATGAACTCCTGATGTTAAAATTGTCAGTACGTCACGCAAGATCTATTATTTAGAAATCAATTACACAAAATTAATCATATTTTAAATCAAACCGTTCGTTCATTTCCTTAATCTTAACTTTAGTAGAAATGGGTTTGTACTAAATACAGTTTTGTTACGTTTTGAACTTGCATTGATATTATTTCAATAATTCAGCAACATAAACTAGTTTTCTTCGTTATATTACATTGAACTTCAAAACTTTTGACAAACTCTTGAGCAATAGGTTAATATTATAGGTAACACACCCACTTTAATCTCCATTTTATTATTATTAGCTGTTTTATTATACCCAATAAATTAATTTATATTTATATAAATAAATTAACCATAATTTTCTTCACCCGATTATCTTCAATAATATAATAAACCATGTGTTATATCTTGAAAGATATTGTATGGTTCGGGTGTGATCTAATAATTATCGTTACGTTTCAGACTTTATCGTGATGGATTATGGTCCCGATTTCCGAGATTCGACTCTCAATATGCCATTGTTTATCTGTTTATTTTTTTGTAGTTTAGAACTTCGCGCGAAGCTACACGAGGGCTATCTGCGTTAACCGTTCCTAATTTAGGAGTGTAAGACTAGAGGGAAGGCAGCTAGTCGTCACCACCTACCGCCAACTCTTGGGCTACTTTTTTACTAACGAATAGTAGGATTGACCGTATCATTATAACGCCCCCACGGCTGAAAGGGTGAGCATGTTTGATGCGACGGGTATTCGAACCCGCGACCTTCAGATTACGAGTCGAACGCCTTAACTCACCTGGCCACGCCGGGCCGGATTTATTCGTATAAAAAATATCCACAATATAAAATTTATTTTAAGAACACTTCTGACACGAACCGAGTCCAGCGTTGAAAACATGACTTGACTTTTCTTTGGTCTGTTTCCTTCCTTAGGTTATTGACGAAAAAATAGATTTTCTGAAATTAGATTTCCTGAAACAGGTCTCAGTCAAAAGAAAGAAGTGAAAAGAAATGAAAGTAATAAAAACTAGTGGATTTCTACTTCCGAAAGAGAATAATAACATTTTCTGTACTTCATTTTCGAAATAAGTTTTGGTTGGTTTTTGGAATTTCGCACAAAGTTACTCGAGGGCTATCTGTGCTAGCCGTCCCTAATTACACTGCCAAATTAGAGACTATAATTTAGTCTTACACTGCTAAATACTAGAGGGAAGGCAGCTAGTCATCACCACCCACCGCCAACTCTTGGGCTACTCTTTTACCAACGAATAGTGGGATTGACCGTCACTATATAACGCCTCCACGGCTGGGAGGGCGAGAATGTTTGGCGCGACTCGTGCGCGAACTCGCGACCCTCAGATTACGAAGCGCACGCCTTAACGCGCTAGGCCATGCCAGGCCTTCGAAATAAGAACTAATTCCCATGCTTTCTTGTTAGACTATGAATCTAACACGAAATTTTTCATGTATTATTTCAATCTCTGCCTTTCGGACTCTTACTACACAGCAGAGATAAAGATGTTTGAATTTTCTTACTGAGACATGCTTTTTGTCTGGATTTGTTACATGCGTCAGGGCCCGCCATGGCCCGGTGGGTTAAGGCGTTCGACTCGTAATCCGAGGGTTGCGGGTTCGAATCCCGGTCGTACCAAACGTGCTTGCCCTTTCAGCCGTGGGGGTGTTATAATGTGACGGTCTATCCCACTATTCTTTGGTAAAAGAGTAGCCCAAGAGTTAGCGGTGGGTGGTGATGACTGGCTGCCTTCCCTCTAGTCTTACACTGCCAAACTAGGGACGGCTAGCACGGATAGCCCTCGAGTAGGTTCGCGCGAAATTCAAAATAACAAATAAAATGCGTCAGGAAAGTTTTGAAACCCAAAAAATTTCGTGCTCGCGCTAATATGGAATATCCGTGTAAAATAGTAACGGCCTTCTCGAAACCGTCAATTTTATTATAGCAGTATGCTTTGGCGACAGCGGTACATAAAACTGCTTTTTTCTTTCTTATGAAACCGTAGATTTAACATTAATAGTATGGAAACAGTTTAAAATTTAAGAAAGAATTAGTGAGGTCCTGTTTGCCAGTTCTACATACGTTTTGAACTATCTTAAAATTTGTATTCTATTTCTATTTAGTCTTAATGGAACCATTGGAAATCAATAGTGACGTTTTTTTACCGATATCTTTCAGTCTGTTTACTTCCCAACTACTAACTGTCAATGGTTTTATTTTTAAAGGTCTGTCTTAACGTTGTTTGAGTTTTCTATATTTAGTGTCGAAGATTACTCATCCAAGCCAATCGGTAACACAGTGCCACGGACGAGTTAATTTGTTCTCAATAATACCTAACTTCAACGCTAGATGTCAGCACCATACATGCATTTGACCTACTTACAAATTGTTTCACTTTCGATCCAAAATGGCGTCACGAAAAAAGTTACATAATGAAGAAGCATTAGAGTTGTATTGTAGCAGCTGAAATATTTGGCAATCAACAGGTTAAAGTCGTAAGTTTCTGAATTTATCTTTATTATGTTGAGTAATGTGTGAAAGACGACTGATGTATTATATAGGTCTTACGTTCTTATAGATAGACAGGATATGTGATTAGAGAGCGTTCTTTGTCCATGCAGGCTAACTACCTGTTGAATATATCTATTCGGTCACGTTTGCCCCAACCCCCAGTGACACAGTGGTATTTCAGTGAACTCATACTGTTAAAAACCAAGTTTCTATACCCATAGTGGGCAGAGCACAGATAGCTCATTCTGTAACTTTGAGCTCTATTCTAAATAATCGATCAGTTATTCTTACGAGTGTAGTTATCTTACCACTGGATAAAGTCCAGCAACAGTAATTGTGTTTAAAACTATGAACTTTTATGAGATAATAATGTTACAATGTTTAACTGGGCCTCATCTGTAGGCAGATTATAGGTAGCCCATTGTGTAACTTTGTGCTTAACACAAATCAGTGTTTAACTAGTATATTATAATTAACTTTTTTTACTTATTACAATATATGCAAGTTTATGTTTCAGTGACATCCCTAGTCGCAGCATGGCCAGGTGGTTAAGACATTTTACTCCTAACCTGAGGACCGTGATCCCTGTCACACCAAACATGCTTGCCCTTTCAGCCTTCAAGGCGTTATAATGTTACGGTTAATCTCACTATTCGTTGGTAAAAGAGTAACCCAAGAGTTGGCGATGGATGGCTATGGCCAGTTGCCTTCCGTATAGTGATACACTGCTAAATTAGGGACAGCTAGCGCAGGTAGCCCTCGAGTAGCTTTGCACGAAATCAAACAAACAAACAAACAAACAACATCTTCCATGAGGCCTTTAATTATATTCTAGATTTTCGGTAATATGCGAGTACTTCTAATGTTTGTAATGGAGCAAAGTTTTATTAATATTCGTCCACACTTAACTATTTGAATACTTACATGCCTGCAAAAACCCAAACCAGCTCTGACAGAACCTTTGATAAGCCTAAGCTTGAACCTTAACTTCTCTTGAGTTAAATATTGTTAATTTTCCATCTTCTGACAATTTGGGTTCAGAAAATAAATGACTACATAGTAGTAATCTTGAAAATGTTAAACTATCGTGCCTTCATTTGTTGTTCCTGTCTACTTTGTGGCGTTATTCTGCACGTTACAGAGTACTAATGGTTGAGTTGTCAATCAAAACAGAAAATAAATAAATCACAGTCGTTTGCTTATCAATACATAAATGCTGTTTTAGTACGTAAAAGGTGAATGTTATAACATAGTACTGATGTTTGAATCGGAATAATGAGGTATATAAACAGCATCTGTAGTGCCAATGTAATACAACCATTGATGGCACAACCAAAAAGTAACATCGAGTTAATGGCACTTACTGTGCTTTGCAAATGTAGCCCTTGTGCCAATGAATGACGTTCCTTTAACTACTAGCTCCACAATTCAAGAATACATGGGATTACAATACAACTGTTATAGAACAGAATTAAAGTCTGTGTCATACAGCCACTGCTTTGTTGAGTATTGATACATCCGGGTATTGAACGTATAACAGAAGCCTGATAATTGCTTTTATTGTGTTTTAATTGTCTTATTCTATACGTATCTTATATGTGCGCTTCCTATGCAATAGTCTTATCTTTCAGAATATTTTACTTTTGATTACCTGACTATGTATGTAAAGTCTGAATACTCATGTCATTAGTGTGTGTAACACGATGCTAATTATGCCACCAGACAAACCGACAAAAGTCATGAACATTGGGTCTACGAACATGTCTTGCCATGTACTGCTCCAGAGGTCTTACTGTTTGATTTTCTCTCAAGAATTTGTTCAGTATTATCTCGGACAAAGATATTTGGAGCTAGTAGATGCCACAGTAAACATAATGTATATCCCACGTGTAAACAAATGTGTAGCATCATAAATTTCTTCCATATGTGTGCAGAGACCAATATTTTTTCTCTTCTTGCATGTAGAACATCATACATCATAATGAACATCATATAGAATCCAAAGCTGGAAACTCTGTTCTCTGTGGTTCTTATTCAGTTACCATTAACAGTAACATGTTTTTTTGCAGGAGGTGATCTGTGGAACTTCTTTTAACTGAGCATGCGTTGCAAACTACCAAATGCTTATTTAATCATTTCAGCTTGACCAGTCTCTCCCATTAGAAAACCCACTATAACAATAACTTTCACAGACAGATACCATACACTTACGATTCTTGAAGAGATCTGGGTAACTCCAGATGTTATGACAATCATTCAAGATATTTGTTTGTCACTGCTAAATACAGTATTACTTTGGTTGCTTATATGTTTTAGTCGTGCAACCCGTAACATTGCTGTCGCCGAAGTATTGTTGACAAAATATATCATTTACGTAAATCTTCTATACATAGCCATGTGTTGGTTTTTTCTTTTCTTTAGACGTTGTTCTCTATAGCAATGAGTGATATACCATCAAATGTATGGCAACTCTGAGTGCAAGCACTTTGAAGATATCAAAAACTCTGTTCATAGCTCGTCCTATGTTGAAAACTTGATGTTTCCTAATATAAAAAAATGTAATAACCTTTCTGCCTTCTTTAAAGGCATCATAGGATTTAGAGTTCTTCTATTACTGAACTTCTCAGACTGAAGACAATTCTTTGATTTTTGTGTTCGGTGTGACTTGGTAGAAGGTAATTGTGGGAAGGAATACCAGCATCAAAGTTACCAGCTGGTTTTCAACCAAGCTAGGCCTGCTTTGTAATTTCTCCAACGGAAAGATTTCTTGATCCTATAACTGCAACCAGCATTTTAAAGACGAAATGTCGTCATACGAGCAAACTACATCAAGACTGTACAAGTGTTTAATGGGAATTGTCTCCTATAATATATAACAATCAACCTGTATAAATTTCAAATGTTTCTAAAGTATACTTGAAATCAGTTATAATAGCAAGGAAAGTGTTGTTTAGAGCAAAACATTGCGTTATTACATTATTTATTGAAACAACTAAACATTAAGGTACTCATATATCATGACAACCCCTCAGATGCAATACTCACTTGATCACCCTCTTCACAATGGACTGTTTGTAGGATATATTTTGTCTTACTCTTAAACGCAATGATACGTATAATTCCAGATGAAGTACGTATCAGATGAATATCTTGAAGGTGGTCTGAAAAGATGTCTGATTGATCTTTTAGGGATGTAGTCGAGTTCCATTATATGACTGGTACAATCGAACTGAAGCTTGTATGAAAGTAGAATGGTTAATAATCACCTTGCTCATTAATGTTTGGAAAACCACGTTCTCAACTACTCCTGAACGTGAATCCGCTGTTTTTACCTCCTCAACTGGTACTTACTGTGGTACCAAACTTATACTGAGCTAAATCACTCACGTCCCTTGAGAAATCTATCTGTATGTCTGAAGATCATCTATCATTTGTAACTATGTATATATATATATATCCAATGTTGATTTCTTGAATGGCAGTTGAGTCATCAGCTACTATCTAAACTTACAGCAATAAAATCTAGGATTCGAGTCCCCGTTTTGGACAGTACGTCAATTGTGTAGATGTGCATCAAATAATGTAACTTATTACACTGACCTTTATTTTACTAGTACCTTAAGTTCAAAGACGGGAACGTCTCATCTACTTCTTCTCAGGATCACTGATTGATTTGTACTGTACTTCAAAGATGCTACTTGATATGGTGGCCGGATGCGTATCTCAAAACACAACCATTACATGTCTTTGCCAAGTCTACCATCTAGTTTCTTTAGAAATCTAATAAGCAAGTCACTACCTTTTGTCTTACGTGCGTCAATGATACGCAGGGTTCGTTGTCATTACCAGCAATCAATTTGTAGACAGGCTTGCATGATCCAACAACTGAAGTAGCATCCATTCCCACCCTTGAGCCTGACATGGTCTCTGTAGACAGGCTTGCATGATCCAACAACTGAAGTAGCATCCATTCCCACCCTTGAGCCTGACATGGTCTCTGGTTTAGGTGTTCGATATCTTATAAATTTATAAAAAAATTGCTTTTAAAAATGTGTTATTTATGAAGTACGAAAAAATTAAGAACTATACAATTTTATTGCTGTAAGTTTAGATAGTAGCTGATGACTCCAAAATAACCGCCCGCTAGTACAGCGGTACGTCTTCGGATTTACAACGCTAAAATCAGGGATTCGATTTTCCTCGGTGGGCTCATCAGATAGCCAGATGTGGCTTTGTTATAAGAAAACACACAGAGACTCCAAAATAATAACAGTGATTATATATTCATTGGTTATTTATTTTATTAGTTGACACGTTTAGTTCAAGAGAAAAATACGTACAGGCGAAGGATCACACATATCTAACTGATGTTCTCAGGAGGGTCAACAGTAAACTTGGGGTTCGATTCTTCACGGTGGACAGATAGCTTATTCTCTGTGTTAGTGTTAGTATAATACCGACGACGGAAAGTGTTTCATTATTTCACAAAACACATTGTTCTTCACACGCCATGAAACTTTTAGAATTATTCTCACAAAAGTTGTTCATAAAAAATACTACATGAAAAGAAATGTAAGATTTTTATACAGCACAAGAACGTCTCGAACATATTCACTTGGTAATTATTTGAAATATTAGAGAAATATTGATCATAATGACTCTTCCAATGTAAGTTCGAGGTAGGTGATTAGCGTGCCGAACTAAGAACCCGAATGACTATGGTTCGGGTCCTGCACACTGGAGCCATTAACGCTTTATAAGTGTGACTGTCAGAAACCACTATGGCTATTTTTTTTTCAAAACATGTGAAACAACGTATAGAACAAACAACATACTGTTTATCCACTAAACCCGAAGAATATTGCAAGCGTTGGAACAATATTTAAAACCATCCTCACCCGAAACTTATTTTTCTCATTATTTGATTTGTCGATCGATGTATTTGTGGAATGTATACATACGAACACATGCACATCTTTAAATACAATGCAAAAGCGTTTGATTTAGACAGTGGTGGCAGCTCAACAAAAACAGTTTCTAGATAAACAGATGAGTCTGAGATCTTTAAACAAAGATGTGAATCGAGGTTTTACTGATTACGTTACTTTAAGCGATTTTAATTAATGTCTTATTTTACTTATTAAAATCGCAAACATCTGTGTTCTTTTTTTTCTTTACTATCAGGTGTTAAACATTTACTTCGAAGTAATACGTACATTCACACGGTGTAATAAAAAATCACAATAAACAAAGTGTCAAACGCTTGTATTCGTTTTGATGCAACATTGTTCATTAGTGTAAACTCGATAAATAAATCTACGACATGATAATTTAACTATTTATTCGATCTTAAGGAAACTGACAAGACGAATCTCAGCAGTGTAATTTAAACCATTGGCTGGGCTTTGTTTCGTTGCATAAAAAGCAGTTAAAGTTAGGTTGGTTAAAATTACTTGTTACCAAAATAAATATTTCAACACCATAAATATATTGTTTATAAGGTGAGATCTGTACAAAATAATTTATTCATATAAAAATGATCAAAGATCAAGATATTACCTGAAGTTAATCAGAGCGTCCTTGTAAGTTTTGCTTCTGGAACGGATATGCGTTTTAATGGGCCCGGCATAGCCAAGCTTGTTAAGCCGTGCGACTCGTAATCTGAGGGTCGCGGGTTCGCATCCCCGTCGCGCCAAACATGCTCGCCCTTTCAGACGTGGGGGCGTTATAATGTGGCGGTCAATCCTACTATTCGTTGGTAAAAGAGTAGCCCAAGAGTTGGCGGTGGGTAGTGAAGACTAGCTGCCTTCCCTCTAGTCTTACACTACTAAATTAGGGACGGCTAACACAGAGAGCCCTCGAGTAGCTTTGTGCGAAATTCAAAAGCAAAAAACAAACAAGCGTTCTAATGAGGAAAACTAATGGGAAAGTACGAGACGTCCCCCAGTGGCTCAGCGGTATGTCTGCGGACTTACAACGGGTTTCGATATCCGTGGTGGGCAGAGCACAGATAGCCCATTGTGTAGCTTTGTGCTTAATTCAAAACAACAACAAGTACGCTATATAATGAAAATTCTGGAGTTGTATTGGGGTTTTACTAAGCTCTTTTCATCAGTATCAATAATAATTTTGTTCACACCGGGAGCCTTTGAAATAAATTGGATTTTGAACACGAATTCGCACGGTGCAGTGTTTTTGAAATGGAACTATCGAACTCGCATGAGTAAGGCATACAGAGAGTTCCACACCTTGCACACGCACCTTCTCACCTAGTGTTGGGGTTTTCCAAATAAATTGTTTGTTTGTTTGTTTTGGAATTTCGCACAAAGCTACTCGAGGGCTATCTGTGCTAGCCGTCCCTAATTTAGCAGTGTAAGACTAGAGGGAAGGCAGCTAGTCATCACCACCCACCGCCAACTCTTGGGCTACTCTTTTACCAACGAATAGTGGGATTGACCGTCACATTATACAACCCCACGGCTGGGAGGGCGAGCATGCTTTAACGCGACGCGGGCGCGAACCCGCGACCCTCGGATTACGAGTCGCACGCCTTACGCGCTCGGCCATGCCAGGCCTTTCCAAATAAATCTTTTGTGTCTTCTTCAACATGTTACACACATTCTTGCAGGGTAAGTGTAGCTTTTAACAATTGTAACTACACAAAATAACAACTGAAAGATTTTGATGTAACATTTGCGGAAAGTGTGAATTCAATTTGCGTAACAATAACATTTTACGTTAAACTTTAGTGTATACAATTACTTGTCAGATAATTTAGGAACGCTTTTAGATATTTTGTAATGTGTAACAAATATAAGCTTCTAGTTTTTTGCGTAAAATTGTCTTAAAAGTAATCGTTTTGTTATTACATTTCTGAAACATTCAAGGTCACCATCCCAGCTGGTGTCCCGTGAACGTTAATACCGCACTGCCATCTAGCAGTTTTCTTGTGCGAATCAATAGAATAGTTCTCTAGATTGTACCGACAGCTGTAGATCACCAGTTCTGTATTCGGAAGTTTAGTCGCGAGATTGAAGGTCTGCGAAACTTGCTTTTCGTTTAGACCCAGTTTCATTGTGGCATTTCGTGTTAGACAGTATGCGTACGTCTTTCTGTGTATGTGTGTAAAGTCTGACGAAGCAATGTGCGAAGCAGTGGACAGTTTGTAGAAAGTGCAAGTGTGCATGCAATGCCAACTCAGTCATGCTATCTTCCATATATTTTTGTTTGCTTGGCGTCATGTGGTCTATTGTGGCTGGAATGTGGCTGAAACAAAGGCCTGCTTCTAAAGAAAAACCTTTTGGTAAGTTGAACTTACCTACGTTAAATTTGTATGTCTTTTAATAGGTTTTAAGGAAGCGTACACATACGCGCGCGCGCGCGCGCACTAATCTCATATGAAGGCTTATTCGAAATAATTTAACACCTTGTTTAACAACAATTTATTATAGTAGTAGAGGTGTCTAAAAATCTAGACTCACACAGCACTGGAGGATGCGTCAGAAACAAGCTTTAGTTTCCGTAATGACGAGAAAACCCACTTGTAGGGAATGTTATCCATGTGAAAAACGGCTGGTTTGGTAGAGAAAGTACTACGTAGAAGAGAGAATAACATAGTGTTTTCTCTACCTATACCAGGAGTTTGTTTACAAATATAAGCCTTAGTTTCATTTGTAAGGCACTCGGTATGGCCAGGTGAGTTAAGGCGTTCGACTCGTAATCTGAGGAATCGCAGGTTCGAATCCCTGTCGCAACAAACATGCTCTCCCTTTCAGCCATGGGGGCATTATAATGTGACGGTCAATCCCACCATTCGTTAGTAAAAGAGTAGTTCAAGAGTTGGCGTTGGGTGGTGATGACTAGCTGCCTTCCCTCTAGACTGACTTACAACTTTCATATGGCGTTAGTTATTTTGAAAGTTTTATAAACTGAAGATATCATTATGAGTAAAAATAATAAAATATAAAATTAATAAAATATAGGCTAAGTTTATCACTTTTCCAATAATATGGAGATACTGAAAGAACAATAATGAATTTATTTAATATCCAAACAATATTGATTATATTTGTTACAACAAAACCACTTTCTTGTCACTTGTTTAATGTTCGTATAAAATGGAACATTTCTGTAATATATGTTCAAATCATTTAACAACTGTTTAGTAAAATCGTTTAAAGATATTGTTCTTTTTAATCTTATAACAACCCTTCAAAATGATACTCATTTAACAGATCACAAGTTTAATATAAACTGGATATTTAAATAGCTTAATAATGCAAATTAATCTTGGTGTTTGTAAAGAAAACATTAAACCAACCATCATTCATCATGGTTAAAATATACCCTTCGTTCGATAATAGGATTGGAATATCAGATCTAAGATAACATAAAAAACACTAGTTTCTACTGGGTATCACGGTTATAAGGTATATAAAGCTAAATAACATTTAAAACATCATATGGTCATAAAATTAGTTGATATTAAAACCACTGGTCATGTGTCTTGGATAACAGTTGTTAATCATCTTGTATTTTATTAATGTCTTCATCTCGGTGAGCAGGTTTAAAATATTAATTTCGAACTTTGTAATCCGGGGTGTAACATTCTGTTAACTTCGATTTTTAAATAATGTTTGTAAATGCATGTAGTAGTTGTGGAGACCATTATAACGGACGATCGCTCTATTTTTGGAAAGAATAATGGAAGTTATCCGTGTAATGTTGATATAATTATGTTATATGGAACTTTAGCAAGCTACTTTGTAAGATCTGGAAATTTCCGACAAGTGAGACTGTTACAACTGGATGTACGAATTTCTTTAAAACCCTGAAGTTCTTATTTAGAAGAAGTTCGTGAGTGGCTGACAACCACTTGCGAAAATGTTCAACTGAAAGCCCACATCATTTAAGTTTATATAATGATAGAATCAATAATGGATTGAAGACACAGATAACCTTATTTTACGGCCTATATCGTAACAAATTGTCTGCATTACGGTTTATATTTAGTTTCGACACTACTGGGCAATTTGCTTTGATCAAAATTTCGTGACGAGAAAACCATTTGTATTAAAAATGATCCTCAGGACGGCTGGTGTGGGTATTAACATTTTTACTAATAAAACAGAACAACGTATCAATTTTGTTACGTAATCTTTAGGCTAAGATTTTTGTATCTCGAAGATACATGATAAAAATGTATTTGACATAACAATGACATCGCGTTATTTTGTACTCATGTATGACATTTTTAATTACAGAATAATTTCACTTGGATATAATATGTTCATCACCTTCATATATAAAAACTAATGACTTACATTTAAAAATAACACTTGCCTACTACAATGTATTATAAGCCTCGTCTTCACACACGTTTGTATTTTTAAGTGGTACTGCTCTAACTTCGCTAATAACACTCGTCAGAGTGTCACATAACACCATGAGTAAGGATAAGTGGCATAAGCAAGGTTTAAATTGTGTAAATCTTGTCACGAGGACTGCTACTTCATGTCGTCGGACGGACAGGTATGCGACTACATTTTTACCAGAAAATAGTTTATAAACATTTATGATTTTTCTTTTTTTATTTAGAATGACGTTATGGGCTTCTTATTCGGAATAATATTTTATTTTTTAAGAAAACCAGTGAAACTTTTTATTATAACAGCTCCTACATGAATTTTGTTGTTATGTAGACATTTGAAATAAACCTCAAAGTTGAGTTATTCTGAATAGTTACACGTATTTCAAAGTTTAATCTATAATTTACTATTTTTATTCAGTTGACGAATACACATGATTACTGTTTGTTTTTTGTTAAACAAAAACTACACGTGATCTATCTGTAATCCATCCATGGGAAACCACCCCTTTTTAGTGTTATAAACCCTCAAACTTTTCACTGAGTCACAGCGGTGATCTATCTGTAATCTATCCATGGGAAACCACCCCTTTTTAGTGTTATAAACCCTCAAACTTTTCACTGAGTCACAGCGGTGATCTATCTGTAATCTATCCATGGAAACCACCCCTTATTAGTGTTATAAACCCTCAAACTTTTCACTGAGTCACAGCGGTGATCTATCTGTAATCTATTCATGGGAAACCACCCCTTATTAGTGTTATAAACCCTCAAACTTTTCACTGAGTCACAGCGGTGATCTATCTGTAATCTATCCATGGAAAACCACCCCTTATTAGTGTTATAAACCCTCAAACCTTTCACTGAGTCATGATCTATCTGTAATCTATTCATAGGAAACCACCCCTTTTTAGTGTTATAAACCCTCAAACTTTTCACTGAGTCACAGCGGTGATCTATCTGTAATCTATTCATGGGAAACCACCCCTTATTAGTGTTATAAACCCTCAAACTTTTCACTGAGTCACAGCGGTGATCTATCTGTAATCTATTCATAGGAAACCACCCCTTTTTAGTGTTATAAACCCTCAAACGTTTCACTGAGTCATAGCGTTGATCTATCTGTAATCTATCCATGGGAAACCACCCCTTATTAGTGTTATAAACCCTCAAACCTTTTACTGAGTCACAGCGGTGATCTATCTGTAATCTATTTATAGGAAACCACCCCTTTTTAGTGTTATAAACCCTCAAACTTTTCACTGAGTCACAGCGGTGATCTATCTGTAATCTATTTATAGGAAACCACCCCTTTTTAGTGTTATAAACCCTCAAACTTTTCACTGAGTCACATTTTTAGTGTTATAAACCCTCAAACTTTTCACTGAGTCACAGCGGTGATCTATCTGTAATCTATCCATGAGAAACCACCCCTTATTAGTGTTATAAACCCTCAAACTTTTCACTGAGTCACAGCGGTGATCTATCTGTAATCCATCCATCGGAAACTACCCCTTTTTAGTGTTATAAACCCTCAAACTTTTTACTGAGTCACAGCGGTGATCTATGTGTAATCTATTCATAGGAAACCACCCCTTTTTAGCGTTATAACCCTCAAACTTTTCACTGAGTCACAGCGGGTAATTGCTGTAACTTGAGATTATTGAAGCTAATGGCAAAGAAAATTGCAACATTAATCTATTTTAGTGATGTTCCTGTAAAAATACTTAGTGTTAAAAATAAAGGTTTTAAAAGTAATGATTATTTATTTTGATACCAAGTCACTAGTCACATAAAACACTGGTGTAGTATTTTATTGCCTGGATTGTATTTTGAAATTATGTTTTCGAGCATTGAGTTTAAAATTAGATATATATTCAGTGAAGAATATAACAAAAATAATTGATTGTTTTAAACAAATGTTGACACTTTTGAGCATATACGGAGTTAATAATGCCTTTTGGTAACCAAATTTATATGCAACTAATAAATAATAAAACTTACAAAACAAAATCGGCAGATCCTTACCTAATGGCATTCTTTGAGTTCTTGAGACTGACGTCATTACATCGAGTTCACAAGAGACATAGAATGTAACAAGCAACATTCTGTCCTTGAGGCATTGCTTTCTACAGCTAACGAAAAGCTCTGAACTTGGATATAAAAAAAGAAACTCATTTATATATGTAACCTTGTCAAATATCACTAGACTGTTACTATTGTCTCGGGTGTTCCACTTGGGCCACTTCTTCTGATATCCTTCTTCCGTTTGCTTCTTTGCCGTTCCAACTTTAAGTGTTTTTTCTGCCCTTGTTCAGGTGACATTTTCTTTATTGTACGTCTAATACGTTTAAAAGAATTAAAGTTAGACCTCCTTGAGTTGTAATTCACTTCCTCGTAAAATGTATGAAGAAAGGCCTCATTGAATAAGAATATAAAACTACTGAAAACAGTTGTCTTCATGTCGGTTCCAATCACTGAAATATTACAAAAGCTAGATATAATTAGGAACCTTACCATTTCAAGTCAAACGATATATAAGGAAATCATAGATCCGGGTAACTTGTTTTACTGTTCACCCGTGTCCAGTAACTTGGATTATAGTATTGAAGGAGAAGGAATTTGGATAAATTAACTTACGATACTGTTATAGCATAGTCGTAATTTTAAGTACTAACTTTACTTTCAGAGTTTTATTATATAAGTGGGTTGGCGTTTTCTGCAGTAGGTGTTTGTGATTTGTTGGCGATAAATTTGGACAATAAACGGACAGTACACAACCCACTTGTTTTGTTTGTTTTTGTTTGTTTGTTTGAATTTCGCGCAAAGTTACTCGAGGGATATCTGCGCTAGCTGTCCCTAATTTTGCAGTGTAAGACTAAAGGGAAGGCAGCTAGTCATCACCACCCACCGCCAACTCTTGGGCTACTCTTTTACCAACGAATAATGGGATTGGCCGTCACATTATAACGCCCCCCACGGCTGAAATGGCGAGCATGTTTGGTGTGACTGGGATTCGAACCCGCGACCCTCATCATATTCTCCTTATCTCTACAACACTGTGAAACTCACTTTAAAATATCGCCTGTTAAAGTTGATCACTCACAGACTGGCTAACTTCATGTTTTCTGCCGTTAACCACTCTTCTGATTGAGTTTCACTTGATTTAATTTTCTACTTCTTAACATGCACTTTAAGACGCACATACCTTGTTTACTGAGGCCACGGAAAACAACAGAGATTCGAGTAATATGACTTCAACAATATTAGTTAAGCCTAGTCAATAATGTAATTAAAAATACAACGTATAACTCGTAGAGAGTTGTTTATCAAAATCTATCACAGTTAGCACTTTTAAAACAATAAATTTTATATTATGCTGTCATGAAAACTAAACAACCCTTAATTATTAAATCATAAAATAAACTAAATAAAAACAGTTGCGCTAAAGAGTCTTGTATATCCTACATATTACTCTTCTGTGCGGTGTTTGATTCACGAGATGTGGATAATTGTACAATGTTGCTATACCATGCATGATAAATCAAAATATGGGAAATCTAACTTGCTTCATTACTCTTAACGTATGTTTAAAACAAGAAACTACAATTAAGATTTAAAAATTTGCTCAGAAATGGGCAAAGTTAATTAGCTATACTGTTCAAACTGTATAACTTAAAATGATTAGAACACGTTGTTTCATCAGATGAGTATAATTGTTGTTAATGGCATTTTCGGTCATAAACCTAATAATATCTACGTCTGTCCTAAATAAGCAAAACCACTCCGATCATCTTAGTAGAGATAATCTTCATATAATAAAAATGAAATCAAATAAACATTTGAATTATGCAGAATAGTCGTTGTAGTGAATCAGTAGACTTTAAAAAATAAAATTGGACATAATAAAACCTAATACGTAAAAGTGGACATACAATATGTATTCTCAAGACGGCTGGTATGGGTATTAACACTTTAATTAAAATAAAGTACAGAACAACGTTTTGACCTTCTTAGGTCATCTTCAGGTTAACCACGAAAGACTTAAACATATAACCAGCACTGTCTTTCCTTTAATAAAATTATCATTTGTTTAGGCTAACAAATCATATCGTGGTAAAGGTTATGCTTGGCTTGGCTACATTAGTAGATTCAAGTCACTCCTATTACCTAAAACTAATATAACAATATGTAATAATCCTTCAAATAAAATTAAAATTAGTTATAATAAATGATATGACCAATAATGAAATGACCCATACTGTTAACGAAGATAAACTTAGGGACAGAATATAAGTCATCGTTTTTGGTATAACTAGAAAATACAATAATTTAGTCACTAATTTTATACTGTGGTTAATATCTTTGCCATTAACTCGTTACATTGTATTTGGAAACTGGAAATAGGATAATTAATCTCACCGCATTTAGTAACTTTATTTGGATGTCTTGATTCGCTGTTAGATCATGTTTCATAAATCGAGCTCTAGGTGACTTAACTTACTACGTTATTAATCCATTTCTGGTAACCCAAGTTCTGAATAACTTAACGTATTATGTGAATTACTTTCCAAAATTAATGAGGGTTTGGACGTTTCTGTTTAATTAATCTAAGGTTCAGTAATTAAAGTATGTAAAATGATAAAAATGTGGAACATGAAAGAAGTCTTCAAAGACTTGGTAACGTTTTGTGTGTATTACAAAGTTCAAAACTTAAAACCACAGACACACTTTATCTTAGTAACTCCAGTTAGGCCTATTTTGTCTAATATTCTAATAGTGAGTTAAGTTTGAAACTTATATAGTAAAGAGTCACACAAACTTTCTACATATATTTATATGTAAAAATATCACCTAAATAACGCGACTCATCAGTTATTTTGCACTGATCTGATTACTAAAGAAATAATGTGTTATTTAAATTATATCTGATCGGTTTGGAATAGTGCTCCACGAATTACACACAACGTGCAGTTTGTTTAAAAATATGATAAAAAAAATACGTATTCTAAGTTTAGGTGAGACATACTCCAAATATTTAATTTAATGGTACTTTATCTTATGAAAAAGAAAATTCAACATAAAAAAGCATTATAAATGAATATCGTTTACCTACGTAAATATAACCGTTTGTGTGGCTTAAAATCAAAAGTGAATTAATTATAGTTAACCCTATTCCTAACAGCCATGTTATTTGTTGATTTAGTGTTACGTTCTTATTTTCCTTCCAAAGCATAACGGAGGATGTGTTTGCTTATGGGTTCGTATAGAAATAAATAAATACTTTCTTAGTCTGATTTGTATGGATAAGAACAACTGTTCAACGTTTTTCGTACGATATGGAAGTGTGAACACTGAGGACTTTTTTAGTTCTACGCAGAACCTAAAAAAAACTTTCCACACATTTTTCATGTCAGCACGATATGGAAGTGTGAACACTGAGGACTTTTTTAGTTCTACGCAGAACCTAAAAAAAACTTTCCACACATTTTTCATGTCAGCACGATATGGAAGTGTGAACACTGAGGACTTTTTTAGTTCTACGCAGAACCTAAAAAAACTTTCCACACATTTTTCATGTCAGCACGATATGGAAGTGTGAACACTGAGGACTTTTTTAGTTCTACGCAGAACCTAAAAAAAAACTTTCCACACATTTTTCATGTCAGCACGATATGGAAGTGTGAACACTGAGGACTTTCTCAGTTCTACGCAGAACCTTAAAAAAACTTTCCACACATTTTTCATGTCAGCACGATATGGAAGTGTGAACACTGAGGACTTTTTTAGTTCTACGCAGAACCTAAAAAAAACTTTCCACACATTTTCATGTCAGCACGATATGGAAGTGTGAACACTGAGGACTTTTTTAGTTCTACGCAGAACCTAAAAAAAACTTTCCACACATTTTTCATGTCAGCACGATATGGAAGTGTGAACACTGAGGACTTTTTTAGTTCTACGCAGAACCTAAAAAAAACTTTCCACACATTTTTCATGTCAGTGTAAATCAGATTATATCCTAAACTTTGATTGAAATCCATTTGAGTGTTTGTTTGTGTTTTAAATTTCGACTAAAGCTACTCGAGAGCTATCTGCGCTAGCTTGTCCTTAATTTAGCAGTGTAAGACTAGAGGGAATGCAGCTAGTCATCACCACCCACCGATAACGCTTGAGCTACTCTTTTACCAACGAATAGTGGAATTGAGCGTCACATTATAACTCCCCGATGGGTGAAAAGGCGAACATGTTTGGTGTAGCTGGGATTCGAACCCGCGACCTTTAGATTACACTGCACAATAATTTTTTGGAAAAGTTTTGCTTTCTGAAAAGTTATTGCTGATTGTGACAGGTACCTGGTGGGTATGCACAAATATCGTTTTGGTTTTGTTTCATCACGTAGGAACTCTGAGAAATTAGACAATTAACTGTTAACCGGCAATAACGTATTTAATTGCATTTATGTTTCTAATATGCTATTAAGTTCAACATAATTAAAAGTGTTTTGCTCCTGACTTTCGTTTGTATTAAATGTCCGGTGCATCACGTTGCAGTGTCCAACAGTTGTCAGCAAGCAGTGATGGATTCCAGTTGCCCTGATATCATTTTTCCATTGTAGCAATGTCCTGATGAAACTGACGATTTCGATGAAACGGTACGTGATGAACAAATTTGGATGTGATTTTCGTAATCAGCAGCCAAAAATCCATAAGGAACACCTAACAGTGTTCAACAATAAAAACTTTGTTATGCAGTGTTATCGACTGCTCTAACACCTGGTCATGCCGGGGCCCAATTTCGTTTGAATCCTAAACATTTACTCAAGTAAGAAGTAACTTAACATGCTCCCCTTTCAGCCGTTGGGGCGTTATAATGTAACAATCAATCCCACTAGTCGTTTGTAAAAGAGTAGCTCAAGAGTTGGCGGTGGGTGGTGATGACTAGCTGCCTTCCTTCTAGTCTTACACTACTAAATTAGGGACGGCTAGCGCAGATAGCTTTCTTGTAGCTTTGCGCGAAATTAAAAACAACAAAAAAAAACAAACAATGTTAGTACCTTGCATGACCAGATGGTTAAGGCGTTCGACATGTAATCTGAGAATCGGGGGTTCGAATCTCGGTCGCAGCGAACATGCTCGCCCTTTTAGCCGTAGCAGCGTTATATTGTGATGGTCAATCCCACTATTCGTTGGTAAACGAGTAGCCTAAGAGTTGGTGGTGGGTGGTGATGACTAACTGCCTTCCCTCTAGTATTACACTGCTAAATTAAAGACGGCTAGTGCAGATAGCACTCGTGTAGCTTTGCGCGAAATTTTAAACAAACCAGTTAGTTTCAATAAAGAAAATTTCTTTAACCCGTTAGAAACACACGAGTATATTTATTTCTCCTTTTCTTGAGATAAAGCAACCCGAACTAACAAAAAATCAACTGGGTAATGAGTATAACTTAAATAAATATTCAGTTTTTGTGTTATTGCTTATAAATCTTATAATACAGTATTTTATCAGTTAGGTACTCTCGCTGTAAGCGAAATTTTCTACCACAAATCCAAAGTACTGTTATGAGGTACGTGCTGTTGGTCTAAGATACTTCAGTTAGTCCTAAATCTAAATACTAAATTAGCTGTTGTTGTTTTGAATTAAGCACAAAGCTACACCATGAGCTATCTGTGCTCTGCCCACCACGGGTATCGAAACCCGGTTTTTACCACTGTAAGTACGCAGACATACTGCTGAGCCACTGGGGGGGGCTTTAAAACTATATCGGAATCTCTGCTAAGTCCATCGAGGGGAATCGAACCCCTAATTTTAGCGTTGTAAATCCGTAGACTTGGCGCTATATCAGCAAGGAATGCAGAATAATTTGTATAACAAAAAAGGTAAATTAATAATTGTAATAGGATATGTTTTATTGAGTCACAGGAAACTTAAAAATACAAAATACATGTTTATTCTTTCCGTGGATTAACTTGAATTTTACGAAGGTTTAATTCAAAAAGAAAAACATATTTGATTGATTCTGTGATAGACCAATCAGATGCATTTCTTTTTTTATTCGAAGTAGTAATTTCTTTCCGTTTATTTGAATTGATTTTTTCTTCAAATATAAAGGAGTAATACCTGTCAAACACCTTAGCAGTAATACCTGACAAACACCTTCTACGGAAGCAAGTGTTTCAGTTAAAAAGACAGGTAGAGTATTTTTCTCTTACGATCTGCAATTTGTCTAGATTGAAAGAAAAGTATGAATATATACAAAATAATGTGTAACAATAAATAAATAAATAAAGATCAGTCTGTTTTGTATTTTATTATCAGTAAAACAAATGCATTTGCTTTCGTTTTCAAAAATGTCGAGTTATTGACACTTGAACTTTAATGTGCTTTTTGAATTAACGTGCTTGTAATAACAGTCGGACGAAATTAGCACAAACTTGGTGAATAGTTAATTATTCAGCATAGGGGGATGGTTGCTATGGTGATATCTCGCGTTACTCGAGAAAATTATACGTAGTCCCTAATTACCAGCACACTCGTAAATTAATTTTTCATAGTACTAATTAGTTATAAATCTTATTAAGAAACAGACTTTAACCGATCAACACTTTAATTTCTGACGCCATCTATTGGTCATTACGGCATAAACCACTCGCATACTTTTTTCCTTTATGTCTAACATTTTCTTATACAGCAAACATTTTAAAAGAGAGCGAATTTAACTCACGCACAGTGCATAGCTCAAAAGTTCCTGGAAATGAACAGATTGGGTTTGTCATCTGTGGTTGGATGAAAAGATAACATTCGTTGAGTCTCACGTGGATGCCGTCAGATATTTAAACTTCCAGGAATAACTGTGTTTATTTATTTGGAATGTTCTTAATCGTTGGACATTTACCTCATATTATTGAAATAAGTGATGTTGTTTTTCTTACCTCTGTTAATTGGTCGAATTATAACAAGCACAAGCTACGAAAATTACGCTACACAAAAGAAAACTCTACCGGTTGTTGGCTTCTCCGTAATACGTTTTTCGAACAGAATATTGTTATTTTCTCATGATTTATATGTTTCATATTTGTTGCTCAGCCTTTCATGTAGTGATTCTTGTTTCCACAGAGAACGCACATTTTAGTCACATTTTACTTACGTAATTAATTATTATTTCACCAGTTTGGTGGTGTCTGTAATCTGTTACATACTTAATTTAATTGATTATTTGGTTCAACTACGACACGCGCAACGCGCAACGGTTTCTAGGTTTACTTCGTTTTGGATATTCACGTATAGTTAGCTACACAGAAGCTATCTTGGAAATCTGTTTTTAGCCTTGGAACTAATGAGTGTTTGTTTTTGTTGTAGCAAAGCCACATCGGGCTATTTGCTGTGTCCACCAAGAGGAATCGAACCCTTGATTTTAGCTTTATAAATCCGAATACTTACTGTCCATTGAGAGAGGCAACTGATGAAATAATAAACAATACCAGTTGCAAACCCTCGAGTAACCAAATAATGATACATGACTGTCACGCTTCTAACTCAGTTTCATACACTCATACGGCATGACATCTCACAGCGTGATTTTTTTTTCGAGTCGACAGTCATAGACTCCCATATTTAGTTTCTGAAGTGCTGATCAAAAGACAACACAAGGAGATTCGTGGATTCGATGAACATGAATAACGTTACAGGTGGCATGTCATGGTCAGGTTGTTAAGGCACTTCACTTGTAATCTGATGGTTGCAGGTTCGAATCCCCATCACACCAAAGATACTCGCCCTTTCAGCCGTGGGGGCATTATAATGTGATGGTACGTTCCACTATTTGTTGGTAAAAAGTAGTCCAAAAGTTGGCGGTGGGTGATGATGACTAGCTGCCTTTCCTGTAGTCCTCCACTGCTAAATTAGGAACAGCTAACGCAGATAACCCTCTGGTAACTTCGCACGAAATTCAAAACAAAAACAACTTTACGCGTACAGGCTACAGTATTTACTTAAATTATGTTTTTAATATATATTTATATCAATCATTTCTTCGGTCAAAAACAACAAACTCCAGAAAGAAGAAACTGTCTTATTTCAAACTTTTTTTTTTAAGCGAACAGTAAGATAAATTTCACACATTGGGATGTCGAATGACCTCACTGTTTCAAATGTTGTCTTTATATAATACTTGATTTATCAATATTAACGTATAAGCAAATTACGGTTTTTCAATATTTTAATTTTCGTGCTAGGGTGTTTTTTGATAGAAGGTCCCTTTTCATGACGCAACGTGTAGAATTTCGTGAAAGTTTAGGCCTACATATGATCTAAAAGTTCTTGTTTTGCATAAAAATGATATTTATATATATAGTAGGATTAGTGAATCTCTCTGTAATTTAGTGAGTTGGAAAATGATTTAACCAGACGTCGATTGACTAGCAAAGGGATTTTGTATTTCTAAGTAAAACATATATTAGTCTCGGAATTTTTGTTTCAACGTTGTTCGTAATGTCAGACCTACCAGTGAACGAAGCCTGTAATTAATGGTGTTGAAGAAATATTTAAATTCGTTGTTGTTATGTCGAGTGTATTTATACCAAATAACATGAAATAACCGACCACAGAAAACGTTATAAAATACGTAATTATGTATATTTGTTTCACTAAGAATTGTTTAAATTTCGCGCAAAGCTACACGAGGGCTATCTGCGCTAGCCGTCCCTAATTTAGCAGTGTAAGACTAGAGGAAAGGCAGCTAGTGATCATCACCCACCATCAACTCTTGGACTACTCTTTTACCAATGAATAGTGAGATTGACTGTCACATTATAACGCTTCCGCTTCTGAAGAGGTGAGCATGTTTGGTGTGACTGGGATTCGAACCCGCGACCCTCATCTTACGCGTCCAATGCCTTAACCTCCTGGCCATGGCGGGGTCATTTCGCTAAGAAAACAAAAAAAGACATTTTAATTTATTGCAAATCAATGCTGTGTCACCGGAATAGTTTGATTCGAATGAAAACATGAATATCAGTTGTATTTCACTGCTGTTGTGTATTTAGTGATTCGAATCAGCGGTGGTCACTTGGTATTCGAGTCTTGTCATGACGATCGTTTGTAACTTAATGTTCTAAACAGAGATACGATCAATACTGCACTGTGTTTACGATTAGCTATCAGTATGAACTCGAACAAATGAAGGTGAGACCGTGTTATTGACATAGATTGAAAAAGTTGGAAGTACTCGTGGCTGTCGTAGTTTGACTAGTGGCGAATGAATGGTCGTGACTCGACGTGGTATTTGACAAGTTCAGTCACGAGCTTTGATAAAGGAATCCTTACATAAAACTCTGCGAAAAATGAAAGTTTCAAATTTATTCATAATCACGGTGTATTGTAATTTTTATCGTTTAGTTTTTACGTTTTAAATGCAAGGACTAAAAGGTTGCTGTTTCGTAAATACAAATATTAGATACTTAATCAAAAATTTCAACAAAAAAACCCGTAAAAACAAGCAATAACAGTTGGAAGTCTTAAAAGTACAGGAATGGAAAGTTAATTTATTTAATGTTTTTTTTATTTGTTTGTTTTTTAATTTAATGTAAAGCTACACGAGGGCTATCTGCGCTAGCCGTCCCTAATATAGCAGTGTAAGACTAGAGGGAAGGCACCTAGTCATCACCACGTACCGTCAATTCTTGGACTACTCTTTTACCAACAAATAGTGGGACTTACTGTCACATTATAACGCCCCCACGACTGAAAGGGCGAGCATCTGTGGTATGAAGGAGATGCGAACCCGCGACCTCAGATTACGAGTCGAACGCCTTAACCCACCTGGCCAGGCCGGGCCTTAATGTTTTATCATTTTTCGTGCAGACGAGTACAGTACAAAATATTATAAAATATTAATTTTAAAATAATATTTACACAGATTTTAATAACTCAAAATGGCCTGGCATGGCTACGTGGGTTTAGGCGTTTGGCTCGTAATCCGAGATTCGCGGGTTCGAATCCCCGTAGCACCAAACATGCTTGCCCTTTCAGCCGTGGGGCCGTTATAATGTGACGGTCGATCACATTATTTGTTAGTAAAAGAGTAGTCCAAGAGTTGGCGGTGGGTGATGATGACTAGCTGCCTTCCCTCTAGTCTTACATAGCATAATTAGGGACGGCTGGCGCAGATAGCCCTCGTGTAGCTTTGCACGAAATTCAAACAACAAACAAACAAACAATAACTCAACAGCATAATTTACAACTGAAACACGTAATTGGTTAAATTGTTGTATATCTTTAAAATCTAATCAGAAATATATAAAAAGAAACATTTATACAGAGATGTAAGAAACATACTCGTGCCTGGTAACTTATTGATTATTCTTGCAAACAAACTGACCTTTGTTGGCTCAAACGTCACTCGTGACAAAACGTGATTCCTTCTATACTGTTGTCCATTAAATTTGTTGCACATATATTTTTTGAGTGGTAATGCGTTTATGGAATAGTATCTTCCTGGTATCACTGACTTACGTACGCCAACGTGTTTAGTTTTTATGTATTTATGTATATATATATGTATATGTATATACACTGTAGTAGAGAATGAATTTAATGTAGAAACTAATGATTTTTCGCTAATTAGTAAACATTAATGAGTTGTACATAGTTATTCTAAAACAGTATTATTTTCTGGAAATGATGTTTATTGTCCCCATAGCAACTTCCATAACAGAATTCGTTTGTCCAAATTAGGTAGAAACTAGATTCTAAGCTTGTTTAATGACAGATTATGTATTAGTAAAAGCGATTCTTTTATGGAAGTTTCAGGTTAGAAAGTAGCTTTAAATACATATGACTTCATTCATTAACTCATAAAGACAGATTAATCTGTTATGCCGATAATGCGTGCAATGAATTTTAATTGTACACTTAATTTGTCCTTAATGTAGTTTCTCGTATTTCTGTTTTTATGCATTTCTACAGTTGCTAGTAATGGGTCCTTACAGACAAAGTACTCTTTGTTTAACGCTGATAAATTAGCGGAAAGGCAGCTAGTCATCACCATCCACCGTCAACTCTTGGGCTACACTTTTGCTAACGGAAAATAGGTTTGGCCGTTACATTGAAATGCCGGCATGGATGAAACGGTGAGTATGTTTGGTGACGGGATTCGAACTCACGACCCGAAGATTGAGAGACCTCATCATTTGTCCATGCTATATACACACGTATATATACAAAATTTGGAACATACTTCTCTGTCAAAGGTAGTTTTCACTGTTACTGACGTCCAAATGTAATATGTTTGATCTTTAGTTTACTTACAACTTGATCATGAAAATTGACTCATTTGACTCATATTTTATTGTGTTATTTTTATTCATAAGTCAAGTGACTCTTGGGATCTGACTCTTGGGATCTGTCCCCCAGAGGAACGGCGATATACCTGTGTATTTAGAATGCTAAAAACCAGGTTTTTAACATCCGTAGGGGATGAAACACAGATAGTGCATTGTTTAACTTCGTGCTTAATTACAAAAAACAACAACACTTGGCAACAACCAATGAGATCTTCGTACTTAATTCTTCTGGCGTAGATACACTTCTTGGAAACAGAGGTTATGAGTCTAAATATATATTTGAAGTTGAAACAGCATTACAAGTTAGTTTTATCAAACGACTGGGGGGCTGATCGGGTAAACGATATGGCGGTATCAATCATACATTGTTAGATTTATATCACGTTTTCCAATATCCATTATTCTGATATAATTTTAAGTATTAGTTTTTAAGATATATGTATATACGTAGAGTTCGAAATATTTCTTTGTTTTAGAAACAAAGTAAGTATCACATCTATAATTACCACTTGCAATTATAGTTTTGTTAGAATGAGACTGCGTAAAAAATAACAAGTTAATAAATGCACTAAGATAGATTTCTATAAAATAAATAATTGCCATTTTATATGCATATAATCAGGTGATAAAAATGTCATAAAATGAGGAATTGTTTGTTCATTGTTTAACATTTCAAACGTTTTAGTCCCCCGTTGGTACAGCGATAAGTCTACGGATTTACAATGCTAAAATCATGGGTTCGATTCTTCTCGGTAGACTCAGCAGATAGCCTTATGTGGCTGTGCTACAAGAAAACACACACACATAAGTGTTAACAAATTTCTCACACAACTCTTTACATGGTAATAACAAATTATCAGGTCATCCCATAAGTAATGTCCGAAAATTTAATACAGAAAGTGAATCATCATTTCTGTCTTTTTAGAAGGTTTTAATGACTGATATATGTAGTAGGACGTGTATAAAAATGTTTATGGTGCGCAGTCTATGAATGAAAGAAAATGTCGAAGATGGTTTCAAAAGTTCAGATCAGGTGACCACAGGTTGAGATTAATGATGACTTGCTGCACTTGATGAAGATTTTACTGTAACAGTTGAACAACTAGCACATAAGTTTAATTCAACCCATTCAACAGTTCACCGTCGTCTGGAACAGTTTGGAAAGATGTCAAAACTTGGAAAATGTGTCTCCCATGATTTGATAGTCGCCAACCTTAGAGCAACTCTCGTAAACGTAACTCACGTATTTTGGACAGGTAAATGATGGAGATAAAAAATGTTAAACTCCTCAGACAATGGCTCAATGCAATTAATCTGACTAAAACACAGCCCAAAATGGACCTCCACCCTAAGAAAGTCGTGATAAGCGTTTGGTGGAACGTTGTTGGTGTTATCCACTTTGAGTTGCTGCACTCAATGTAACGATTACATCAGACTTCTTTTGTCAACAGTTAGAGTACTTGAATGTTACACTGAAAGAAAAGAGGCCTGCTTTGATCAATAGTAAAGGTGTTATGTTACACCAGTATAGTGCATGGTCCCTTACAGCAAGGATCACATCTGTAAATATTGAAGAGCTAGACTGGGAAACACTTCCACATCCTCCTTATTCTACAGATCTTGTCCCATCTGATTATCATCTATTCCGAAGTTTGTAGAACTATCTTGATGGAAAAAAGCTTGGAACACATAAAGATGTCAAAACTACTTTCCGTACATTATTTTCCTCCAAACCCCAATAGTTTTATATTAGTAGCATTCAAAATCTTGTGGATCGTTGGAAGAAAGTAATTAATAATAATGGAACATACATTATTGATTAAATAACATTAAAAACGTTTGAAATCCTTTCTCTTTTTCTGAACCTAAAACCGGACATTGCTTCAAGGATGACCTGATACAAGCAAAACCAAAAAGGAAAACCTACAATTCTAAAGTTTCGAAATCTTTAAAGTAATCAGATTGGTGAGATGTACAGGAAAGCGAATTATATTAATGTGTATTAATTATATTAATGTGTATTATACTGATTAAAACTGGCCCGTAATTATAATGTGTATTATACTGATTAAAACTGGCTTGTAATTATAATGTGTATTATACTGATTAAAACTGGCTTGTAATTATAATAAAGTTACATTAATCTAGTAATTATATTAATGTATTATACTGATTAAAACTGGTCCGTAATTATAATGTGTATTATACTGATTAAAACTGGCCCGTAATTATAATGTGTATTATTACTGATTAAAACTGGCTAATGTAATTATACTTATATTAATGTGTATTATACTGATTAAAACTGGCTTGTAATTATAATGTGTATTATACTGATTAAAACTGGCTTGTAATTATAATGTGTATTATACTGATTAAAACTGGCTTGTAATTATAATGTGTATTATACTGATTAAAACTGGCTTGTAATTATAATGTGTATTATACTGATTAAAACTGGCTTGTAATTATAATGTTCCAAGTTATCAATAAAGTTACATTAATCTAGTAATTGTATTAATGTGTATTATACTGATTAAAACTGGCCCGTTGTTCCAAGTTATTAATATCGTGTTATATTATACTGTATTAAAACTAAAACTGGCCCGTAATTATAATGTTCCAAGTTATTAATATCGAATTATATTAATGTGTATTATACTGATTAAAACTGGCCCGTAATTATAATGTGTATTATAAAGTTACTTAATCTAGTAATTAAATGTGTATTATACTGGGCCCGTAATTATAATGTAATTATAATAAAGTTACATTAATCTAGTATTATACTGATTAAAAATTATAATGTTCCAAGTTATTAATAAAGTTACATTAATCTAGTAATTATATTAATGTGTATTATACTGATTAAAACTGGCCCGTAATTATAATGTTCCAAGTTATTAATAAAGTTACATTAATCTAGTAATTGTATTAATGTGTATTATACTGATTAAAACTGGCCCGTAATTATAATGTTCCAAGTTATTAATAAAGAATTATATTAATGTGTATTATACTGAGTAAAACTGGCTTGTAATTATAATGTTTATTATACTGATTAAAACTGGCTTGTAAGTTATAATGAATTATATTATACTGATTAAAACTGGCTTGTAATTATAATGTGTATCAATTATTAATCTAGTACTGATTAAAACTGGCCCGTAATTATAATGTAATTATAATGTGTATTATACTGATTAAAACTGGCTTGTAATTATAATGTTCCAAGTTATTAATAAAGTTACATTAATCTAGTAATTATATTAATGTGTATTATACTGATTAAAACTGGCTTGTAATTATAATGTGTATTATACTGATTAAAACTGGCCCGTAATTATAATGTTCCAAGTTATTAATAAAGTTACATTAATCTAGTAATTGTATTAATGTGTATTATACTGATTAAAACTGGCCCGTAATTATAATGTTCCAAGTTATTAATAAAGTTACATTAATCTAGTAATTGAGAAGCAAATATTAATATGGAAGAGAAATATTGAATTTACTTAGGGCAGTGTAATTTTACAACATAACACCATGTAACATTATCACACATTTTTAATCAAGAATATTAATTACAAGGTGTTCATCTCCCTATATCGATTTAACCAAACACTAGTTTTAAAAACTTTACTCAAACGAAAGAAGCTATCGGGGAGAAATGGTGTTATTTGGGGATAAAATAATTATTTGGTTGGAGTTAATTGTGGAGCTAAACACAGAATCTAATTGTGCAGTTTTGTGGGTATTGAAACCCAGCTTTTAGTTTTATACGCCTCCGTCTATACGGATTGCCACTGGAAGGCAATCAAAATCAAACTCTATAAAACATGATTTTGTTTTACTATTTCAAAATCATTTGTCCCCCCACTGGAACAGCGGATCTACGAATTTACAGCGCTAAAATCAGAGGTTCGATTCCCCTTGGTGGACACAGCGAAGAGCCTGATGTGGCTTTGCTATAAGAAAAACACAAACAATAAAAAATATATACAAAGCTGAAGGACGAGAAACCATCCTAAGTTTTGTCATAATGTTAAGAGGTCCGGCATGACCAAGCGTGTTGAGGCGTGCGACTCGTAATCCGAGGGTCGCGGGTTCGAATCCCGGTCGCACCAAACATGCTCGCCCTTTCAGCCGTGGGGGCGTTATAATGTGACGGTCAATCCCACTATTCGTTGGTAAAAGCGTAGCCCAAAAGTTGGCGGTGGATGCCTTTCCTCTAGTCTTACACTGTTAAATTAGGGACGGTTACCGCAGATAGCCCTCGTATAGCTTTCTGCGAAATTCGAAAACAAACAAACAAACATAATGTTAAGCACCCGATTCGTAATTTGACGGTCGCAGGTTCGATTCCCTGTCACCCCAAACATGCTCACCCTTTCAGTCTTGGAGTTGTTTATAAAGTCATGGTCAATCCCATTATTCGTTGGTAAAATAGCAGCCCAAGAGTTGGCGAAAGATTGTAATGACTAGCTGCTTTCCTTCTAGTCCCATACTGCTAAATTAGGGACGGCTAGCGAAGATAGCCCTTGTGTAGCTTTGCGCGAAATAAAAAACAACAAACAAACCAATTTTTTGTATGATTTTAAGATTATATATCGTTACTTTATTTGATTTTTCCTTTGAGGTAAAACTATCATAACAGATCAGTGGTTTATAATCTCCGTACTGTGAAGTGTACTTAACAACTTGTTCTTGCAAAATCATTTTTCAACTCTAGAATGTATGCATGAAACTTTACTTTCATAAATGTTACCAAAATGCTCTAAACGTTCAAAAATAGAAGAAACCTAACCACGGGATGTTAATGCTATTATCCACGCAAGTGTATACAACAGAGTCGCTGGTTTTCGTTACTTGCATACCTCTGATGCGAAGCAACAATCGATGGTTTGTTTTTAACATGATGTTTGTTTGTTTTTTTGTTTTGTTTTTTAATTTCGCGCAAAGCTACATGACGGCTATCTGCGCTAGTCGTCTCTAATTTAGCAATGTGAGACTAGAGGGAAGGCAGCTACTCATCACCACCCACCGCCAACTCTTGGGCTACTCTTTTACCAACGAATAATGGGATTGACCATTACTTTATAACGTCGCCGCAGCTGAAAGGTGAAGCATGTTTGGTGTGACGGGGATTCGAACCTGCGACCGTTAGATTACTAGTCGGGTGCTTAACATTATGAAACAAATGACAAAAATTTGAGGTGTTTCTCGTTTGTCAGCTTTGAAATTTTTTTATTGTTTGTGTTTTTCTCTTGTTATAGCAAAATTAGAGACGGTTAGAGCAGATAGTCCTCGTACAGCTTTGCGCGAAATTCAAAACAAACAAACCAAACTACAATTTAAAATGATAGACACCTTAAAGTTGGGTTGATGAGTGTGTGTATTTTCTTATAACAAAGCCACATCGGATTCTCTGCTGTGTTTACCGAGGGGAATCGAACCTCTGATTTTTGCGTTGTAAATCCGACGACTTACCGCTGTCCCCGCCGAGGACTTTTTTTTTCTATTAAAACCGATTCATCTGTTGGGAATAACTGATCTTATAAAACTGAACTAAGATGTTTATTTCCAAGCAATTACTATACAAGTTATAAAAGAATCCTTCTGTGTGCAATATTTCTTAATCTTATAGCTATAATAAACATGCCGTTCAATTATGCAAGACATGCTCGTGTTATTATTTGTTGTTTCAGCAATTATAATATATTTTTTTAGTTTTAATAGCTGTGGTAACGTGTATCACTGTGGCTGGATATCGCAACACTCTGATCAAATGTACTCTATACAGTCTTTAATTACATATAATAGTTGGCCATTATAACATTCATTTTAGGCACGCAAGCTGGTGGGTAAAAAACCATCAGGACATGTGTACGAAATTCAAATTACCTATGAAATTCGTAAATTATTTATGGTTAATTGTGTGACATGAATAGATAAGATTATCCGAGTTTTGTTTTTAAATTTAGTTTCATTAAAAAATAAAACTATTATTTTTTATTTGTGCCCCCGCTAATACAGCGGTATGTCTTCTGATTTACAACGCTAAAATCAGGGGTTCGATTTCCCTCGGTGGTTTTTTTTTTGCGTTTCAGCAGTGAATTGATTACAAATTGCTTTAGAAGTTTCATAGCTGATGTACTAGCAGTCTAAATGAAACCAAAAATATAGCCACAAGTGAGCGCAATTTTCCACTTTCGTTCTCTTATTCTGAGACAATGGGGCTCAAATGCTCCAAAACAAAGATATTCAAAATAAACATTTATTTATATTTGTACGTTTGTAATAAGAAGTTATGTAATTTAACTCAGTTTCATGTAATATTACGCACATCATGTTGCGACGTGAAAGACAGCGTAACATTATACATTACGTTGCATGAGCGGACAACAGGCCACATATCGCATCGAGACCATCTTGGAATTCAGTGATGTCGAGAAAACCCACTTGTAGAGAAAAATATATGTAAAAACGGCTCGTTTGGGTTGAGAAAATATTTTATGTAGAAGAGCGAACATCCTTGGTGTAAGTATAGTTATTATCGTGACATGGAACATCCTTGGTGTAAGTGTAGTTATTATCGTGACATGGAACATCCTTGATGTAAGTATAGTTATTATCGTGACATGGAACATCCTTGATGTAAGTATAGTTATTATCGTGACATGGGACATCCTTGATGTAAGTATAGTTATTATCGTGACATGGAACATCCTTGGTGTAAGTATAGTTGTTCGCTCTTCTATGTAAAATATTTTCTCAACCCAAACGAGCCGTTTTTGCATATATACATCTTGGAATTCGTTTCTTTGATATTTTTTCCATACATCTATGACTAAAATTAGATATTAGTTTTGATTCTGATAGCACCGACCGTGACAGTTTCAACCAATCAGAGCACCTGGAGACCATAATGACAGATGTTTATTATTTTGTATGTTAAAAAACACGTAGGCTCAAGATGTTTTGCCCCAAAAAAGAAAGGTCCGTCTTTCGAAAGCGCTCGGATTACAAGATTTGTACTTCATTTCTATAAAGATGTTTATTATGTTACCGTCGAAACCGAGACAATCCTCTCATTAGAAAGAGCACTTCATAATTTGTTTTGAATTTCGCGCAAAAATACACGAGGGGTATTTACGCTAGACGTCCAAATTTATCAGTGTAAGACGAGAGGGAAGGTAGCTAGTCATCACTACCCACCGCCAACTCTTGGGCTACTCTTTTACCAACAAATAGTGGGACTTACCGTCACATTATACCGTCCCCACAGCTGAAAGGGCGAGCGTGTTTGATGTGACGAGGATTCGAACCGGCGATCCTCAGATTACGAGTCGAGTACCTTAACTGACTGGCCATGCAGGGCCAACGTCATAATGACGTAACATTATCAAAAAAAATTTTCCAGTATTACACTTCCTGATCTACCTGTAACATTAGATGAATGAAATGTCACATTTATTTCCTTCACGTGTTTTCATCTGGCATTTTTCTGATAGCGTTCATATATGATGTGTTTCTTGCACTTGTTATATCACACTTCTGACATTTTTGTTGAACCACAGCCAGAAATGCTGAGAAGATTGGTTATCGTTATCAGAGTAACTTATACCATCAACAAAGTCTGTGTTTTTTTAATACATTATAATCATCAATTATTATATCTTAACATTTCAGCTGTGTTGGTAACAGTCGAGATTCAATCCTGGAAAACGTTTAGTACATTTTTCACTCGATAGAGGACTTTCACAGTCTAACTAAAATCTATTGCTTCTTCTATCTTTATTATTCCAATTTATCGTATGGTTATTTTTGTCATAATTTGTTATTACAGATAGATAAACAGAAATTACAGTTGAGGATCATAAACTACAATTTCTCTTAATTTGCCCCCCCCTCCCCAGTGCTCAGCTGTTTGTCTTTGGACTCCACTGCTAAAAGCTGGAACTCGATACTCATGGTGGGCAGAGTACAAATAGCCCGTTATGTAGATTTGTGCTTAACTCTATTTTAGTATGCTTCTTTAAATCATTAGAATCTTCCTTCACATGGGCCCGTCATGGCCAGGTGGGTTAAGGCGTTCGACTCCTAATCGCGGGTTCGAATCTCGGTCGCATCAAACATGGGCGCCCTTTCATCCGTGAGGGCGTTATAACGTGACGGTTAATCTCAATATTCGTCGGTAAAAGAGCAGCCCAAGAGTTGGCTGTGGGTGGTGATGACTACCTGCCTTCTCTCTAGTCTTTCACTGCTAAATTAGGGACGGCTAGCACAGATAGCCCTCGTGTAGCTCTGCGCGAAATTCAAACAAGCAAAACAATCCTCCAGAGGGAGCTTGGCATGGCGAAATGTTTTTTTTTTTTTTCCATCTGTCGTTTACGTGGATTAATCAATACTAACTTTTTATTTTTGCTTCGGTTTCTGATTATTGTTGGGACTCTGTGTGTTTACATATCTTATGTACGTTTTCTGATAAATTTCTGCCATAGGAAGATATTGTGGTCTAGGTTTTCTCCTATTTGTTCGTGGCCTTTACCCTCAACACTTCCTTCTCTTCAAGTGATTTGGGAATCAATCGTTAAGGGCATTTGTAGCGATGTATAACATCTGGTGTTACAAAATATTGTTCATTTCAGAAACACGGCAGTTTATAATTCCCGATTTTACGATAAACAAACTTAGTATTACAGATATTGTTTAATTTTGAAGTCCTAAGTTAAAGAGAGGTCCAGTTCAATCCACACTTTGTTCAACATATATTATTGGTTATACTAGTTTTATTAGTGAATAAAAAACACGTTCACACCAACAGTATGCCTAACTTTACAGTGTTGGAGTGATTTGATTTATAGTTATATGTATTGGTATTTATAACAATTTGGAATTTGTTGTCTTTTTTTATTTTCATTGTGAAATGTATGGAAGAACCTTGTCCGTTGAAGCGAGTCCTGAATTTTTGAATTGTGTATGTATAGTGGGCGTGGTCATATTATTAATTAATAATTCGACTTAAGTAATCGTATAGTTCTCTAACCATGACAAAGACTGACATCTGTCGACTGTGTTTCATTTCACTTGATACCGCCAAGGCTGCACTCTTCAGTTTATGGATCCAATCTCTTCTCGGTGACTGGTTCTTCGGCAATGAAATTCGATTTAAATCGAGTGATGTGCCACAAGCACATAACAAACAATTCTCACAATAAATAAAAACAGTTTCGATCAAGAAAACAATTAAGGGATTACAATCAAAATTAGATAATATTTTATACTTATATTTGTGTCTATCACTTTGATGTCACCTGTTCACATCTTATGGAAACGCATGATTAATTTGCGTAATTAGTATTGGAATCTATGAACAGCGTCTGTAGTTTATTGATAAATAAGCTTTGCGAAATAAGTTGATTATATGTTGGTTTTTAAAGATGTATTAATTAAAGTAGTCACCAACTTTAACTTCTGGAAATAGTTTAACACAAGTGGAAAGTTCTTTAGGTCCCCCAGTGACACAGTTATACGAGGTCTATTCAAAAAATACGCGGACTGTTTGAAATGCGCGGCTCCAGTTAGTTCCAGGGGAATCCGCTCGGTGTCGCTAGGTTTGCACAGATCAGCTGATTACGACGCCATTTCCCGATTGCAGATATCTTCATTTGTGTATTAGCTACGCGGTTTAAAGTGAAGTGCGATTTTTTCGTTTGGCGGATTTCAGAATGAATGACCTGAAGGAGCAACGACTTGCTGTGAAATTTTGTGTTAAACTTGGAAAATCTGCGACTCAAACTTTTGCTATGCTTAACATGGCTTACGGTGATGTTGCTATGAAGCGTACGGCATTTTTCAAGTGGCATGAACGTTTCAAGGATGGTCGACAATCCATTGAAGATGATGAGCGACCTGGACGTCCTTCCACGTCAACTGACGACCCACACGTCGACAAAATCAACATCCTGGTGCGGGCAAATCGACGTCTGACTGTCAGGGAGCTTGCTGAAGAGTTTGGGATATCAGTTGGATCTTGTTACGAGATTTTGACCGAAAAATTGAAGATGCACCGCGTTGCTGCGAAATTTGTGTCTCAGAACTCGTGAGATTTTGGCCAAACACTCGATCACTGTTCTTCCCCACCCCCTATACTCACCTGACCTTGCTCCTTGCGATTTTTTCTTGTTCCCCAAACTCAAAAGACCCTTGAAAGGAAGAATATTTGAGACGATTCCCGAGATTAAGGCAAATGCGACGAAGGAGCTGGAGGAAATTACAAAAGAAGCGTACCAGGACTGTTTCAACAAGTGGAAACACCGTTGAGATAAGTGTGTGCGTTTGGGAGGAGAGTACTTTGAAGGGGTCCCAGACCTGTAACTTCTAAATAAAGTACATTTTGTTTTATGACGTCAGTCCGCGTATTTTCTAACAGCCCTCGTATGTCTGCGCACTTACAAAGCTAGAATCCTTTGTGGGCAGACTACAGATAGTTCAGTGTGTAGCTTTGTGCTTAACTTAAATAAACAACTTGTTTACGACAAGCGTGAGAATTTAATTTACCCAAATAACAGTTACTTTCGTTTTGGCGCTACGTACCTCAACGTTACGTCTGAGGGCTAAAAACTGAGCATAACACAAATAACTCATTTGTAATTTTTTACTTAAAACAAACATACAGCCTCGACGTTTTGTCTTACGACGTATGAATAATAATATTCGTATTATTCACACCATAAATGCAATACAAGTTTACAGACCTTTATGTATATATGTTTCCTAGTGGGACAGAGGTATATCTGCGGATTTTCACCGATAGAGATAGGGTCTCGATACCCATGGTGTGCAGAGAACAGATAGCCCGTTGTTGAACAAATTAAAGATTGTTTACATGTATCATTTAAATATTTCTCAAGCAGTTAATTAAAAAAAAATAGTAACGCGTATCATAATTTTGAAACGTTTGTTGAATCAATTTTCAACACCAGGAACAAACAGAACCTGACGATGACCAAAGAAGGTCGAAACGTTGTTCGCTCCTCTACACAGTGCTTTCTCTATCCATATCAGCCGTTTTTACATATAAATAATCCCCACATTTTGCTCCCATTCATTGCTAAAGTTTCGATGCTATAAATATAAAAGCTAAATATTCATTTAAGCCTTATTTTTTTTATCCAGCCTATTATTTGTGATATTTTACAATATGCTATAACCACCCACCAATTTCAGTTTTCATGCTGTTGGTTCTATGTCTCGCTTTTCACGTTTTTAAAAGAAAGTTAAAGACAATGGTTCTTCATTATAATATTTTCTAAGCAGTGTTTCCTTTATACAAGAGTATCTTTGATTTTTTCCTTATTTAATGAGAATAATTTCATTTAAACTTTACATCATAATAGCAACCATTACCATAAAGTGAACTTTCGATCACAGCACGCGACCTGTTTTTAAAGTACCGCTAATAAACTACGCTATTAGATTCTTCCAATCAAAATTTAAATACATTGTTTCATCAGTTTCCTATATCTGGAAACAATAGATGAAACATTAGTACATACAACATTGCTTCTTTCTTATTGCTCATAAATGCATATTATATAGAACTTAAAATCATATTTTATATTAGAAAGGATTTACAATCAGTTTCTTCTATTATATAGGACTTTACAATAAATTTATATATCAGATAGGTCTTTATAATCAGTATTATATATTAGATAGGTCTTTATAATCAGTATTATATATTATATAGGTCTTTATAATCAGTATTATATATTATATAGGTCTTTATAATCAGTATTATGTAGGACTTTACAATCAATTTATATATCAGCTAGGTCTTTATAATCAGTATTATATGTTATATAGGACTTTATAATCAGTATTATATATTTTATAGGACTTTACAATCAATTTATATATCAAATAGGTCTTTATAATCAGTATTATATATTATATAGGACCAGTCAGTATTATGTAGGGCTTTACAATCAATTTATATATTATATAGGTCTTTATAATCAGTATTATATATTATATAGGACCAATCAGTATTATATAGGACTTTACAATCAATTTATATATCAGATAGGTCTTTATAATCAGCATTATATATTATATAGGACCAGTCAGTATTATGTAGGACTTTACAATCAATTTATATATCAGATAGGTCTTTATAATCAGTATTATATATTATATAGGACCAGTCAGTATTATGTAGGACTTTACAATCAATTTATATATCAGATAGGTCTTTATAATCAGTACTATTTATTATATAGGTCTTTATAATTAGTGTTATATATTATATAAGACCAACGAGTATTATGTAGGACTTTAAAATCACTCTTATATATTGAATAGATAGTCACAATAGTTTTATATATTATATATAATATATATATATCATGTAGGTCGTCATATTAAGTTTTTTTTTATATATTAGAACGGTTTTTACCATCAGATCTATATATTAAATTATATACAGGTCATCACTGTTACATGTATATATTATTTAGGTCTTCAAAATCAGTTTGTTTTCACATTCAGTATTATAAACAACAGAGATCTTCACAATTAACTTTATACAATGTATAGGACTTTAGAATCAGTCTGGTAAATCATATTGGTCTTTCAAACAGTTTTATCTACTAGATAGGCCTTTAAAATCCGTATTATATGGTGCATAGATCTTTATATTTCGTTTTATATATCTTATTGGTATTGGCAATCTCTTTCATATATCGTTTTCTTAATCTGATTTGTATATAATACACGTCTTCCCCACCAGTTGTATATACCGGGTAGGCATCATATTCAATTGTATATGTCAAATAGGTCTTCAGGATAAGTTTTGTATATTATTATACAAGGTGTTCGGAAAGTCACTGTACAGTTTTACCTGTTAATAAATATATTAGTGACATTCCGAACACCCTGTGTTTACAATCAGTGTTGTATATCCATCTGGTAAAGACATTCATAATTATATATAATATAAATCTTCATAATCAGTTTTGTGTAATATATGGACATTTAACATCTATCTTATATGTTTTTTACAGTCAGTTTTACATTTGAGATATGTTCTCACAGTCAGTTTCCTCTATTATATAGGTCTAAATATTTAGTTTTATATATCTTATAAGTACTCACAATCAGTTAAATATATCAGATAGGTCTTCATCAGTTTGTTTTAATATTAGAAAAGGCTTTTACAATCAGTTTTATATACATTACATTGGTCTTTACAATTAGTTGTACACACCCACATATATATACCAGATACGGCTTCACAGTGGATTATATATGTATGACACAGGACTTTAGAATCAGTTTCGCACATTATATAGGCTTTGAGTTTTATATAGGTCAATTTATTTTATATACCTTCTAGGTCTTCAAATTCAGTTTTATAATTATATCGGTCTTCCTAATCATTTTTGTATTTTAGAAATGTCTGTACAATCATTTATATATATTAGATAGTCATCAAAATCAATTTTATATATCTTATAGGTCGTCACAATCAGATTTGTGTATTAAGGATGAATTTTCAATCAATTTTATATATGAGGAAGCTCTTCAGAATCAGTTTCATATATATTGTGTGTCTTCACAATTAATTTTATATATTAGATAGATCACCACAATCAGTTTTATTTATTATATACATCTTAATAAACAGTTGTGTACATCGGATAGATCACCACAATCAGTTTTATTTATTATATACATCTTAATAAACAGTTGTGTACATCGGATAGATCACCACAATCAGTTTTATTTATTATATACATTTTAATAAACAGTTGTGTACATCGGATAGGTCACCACAATCAGTTTTATTTATTATATACATCTTAATAAACAGTTGTGTACATCGGATAGATCACCACAATCAGTTTTATTTATTATATACATCTTAATAAACAGTTGTGTACATCGGATAGATCACCACAATCAGTTTTATTTATTATATACATCTTAATAAACAGTTGTGTACATCGGATAGATCACCACAATCAGTTTTATTTATTATATACATCTTAATAAACAGTTGTGTACATCGGATAGGTCACCACAATCAGTTTTATTTATTATATACATCTTAATAAACAGTTGTGTACATCGGAAAGATCACCACAATCAGTTTTATTTATTATATACATCTTAATAAACAGTTGTGTACATCGGATAGATCACCACAATCAGTTTTATTTATTATATACATCTTAATAAACAGTTGTGTACATCAGATAGGTCACCACAATCAGTTTTATTTATTATATACATCTTAATAAACAGTTGTGTACATCGGATAGATCACCACAATCAGTTTTATTTATTATATACATCTTAATAAACAGTTGTGTACATCGGATAGATCACCACAATCAGTTTTATTTATTATATACATCTTAATAAACAGTTGTGTACATCGGATAGGTCACCACAATCAGTTTTATTTGTTATATACATCTTAATAAACAGTTTTGTACATCGGATAGATCACCACAATCAGTTTTATTTATTATATACATCTTAAGAAACAGTTGTGTACATCGGCAAGATCACCACAATCAGTTTTATTTATTATATACATCTTAAGAAACAGTTGTGTACATCGGAAAGATCACCACAATCAGTTTTATTTATTATATACATCTTAATAAACAGTTGTGTACATCAGATAGATCACCACAATCAGTTTTATTTATTATATACATCTTAATAAACAGTTGTGTACATCGGATAGATCACCACAATCAGTTTTATTTATTATATACATCTTAAGAAACAGTTGTGTACATCGGATAGATCACCACAATCAGTTTTATTTATTATATACATCTTAAGTAACAGTTGTGTACATCGGATTGATCACCACAATCAGTTTTATTTATTATATACATCTTAATAAACAGTTGTGTACATCGGATAGATCACCACAATCAGTTTTATTTATTAAACACATCTTAATAAACAGTTGTGTACATCAGATAGGTCACCACAATCAGTTTTATTTATTAAACACATCTTAATAAACAGTTGTGTACATCAGATAGGTCACCACAATCAGTTTTATTTATTATATACATCTTAATAAACAGTTGTGTACATCGGATAGATCACCACAATCAGTTTTATTTATTATATACATCTTAATAAACAGTTTTGTACGTCAGATAGGTTTTTACATTAGGACTTTACAATGAATTTTAATCTTATATGGGTTTTTACAATTGGTTTTATTTATTATATTGGTTTTTAGGATTTTTTAAAAATATATATCATAAGTTTATCATAATCAGTTTTATAAATAATGTATGTATTCATGTTCAGTTTTATGTATTGTGTTTGTTGTAACAATGAGTCTGATGTAATAGATGGGTTGTCACAATTAGTTTTGTATATAATATAGGACTTTACAGTCAGAATTATATATTATATAGGTCTTAACAATCAGTTTTATATATCACTCAAGACTTCAGAAGTAGTTTTATATATTATACGGGTATTAATAATCAATTTTTATATTTTGCAAGTTTTACTGTCACATTCGTTTATTGTAGAGGTCTTTACAACCAGTTTTATATATTATATAGACCTTCAGTTTGAATTTTATACATTAATGAAGTTTTCATAAACAGTCTTACATCTTATATAGGTCTTTATGACCAGTTTCATATGTCTGATAGGTTTTCACAATCAGTGTTATATATAACATAATTTTCTTTTACAATCAGTATCACATATTATATATTTGTTTACAAACATTTTCATGTATTGTAGAGATTTTACTTTTGAGGTCCATATATTATATAGCTTTTCACAATCACTCTTATATATTATATAGGTCTTCACAATCAGTATTATACAAGATATAAGTTTCCAGAATCAGTTTTGTGTATTATATAGGTTTTTTACAATCACTTTTATGTAAGGGACAGGTCTTCACAAACAGTTTTATATGTTGTATAATTTTTATAATAAGTATGATACATTATATATGGCTTTACAATTTGTTTTATATATTATATTCTTATTTGCATTCAGTTTTGAATATTAGATAAGTTTTAACGGTCTGTTTCCTATATCATATCGGTCTTGACCAACACGCATGCGCTATTGAAGTTTTTACAGACAAATTCATATATCCGATAGAGCTTTACAAACAGTTTTATTCCAGTTTTATCTTGTGCATGTATTTTATCAATATTTTCATGTCATGTACTATTAACACATGTTACTGAAATAACTCTTAAAATTTCAGATATGTGTACTCTACTGAAATTTACTATTAAAGATGGAGACCAGACACTAAAAATTGTTGTAATTATTATTTTCATACTGTGTTTGTTAAACGACACCTATCCTTTCTTTGATCTGTCGTTTTAATTTTGTTTTCTTTTACGGTTCTGTTTATCCAACACAAACATTTATTCGCTTTGAAACTTACTTTTCCCGCCATAAAGTATAGACAGAGATCTGCAATTACTAAATTCCCCGTTGTGATTTTTACGATATTCGTATGAATCGTAAAGGAACAGTAAAACTTCGGAGATACAATAACGTTATCGTTAAGTCTCTCATTTTATTTCAAATAAAATCTGTTCTTGTTCTCAAACGTTAACTATGAACAAACTGGTTTAAAAGTTCAACTTTATTGTGTTTTTTATTGTGATATAAAATATTCATGTTTTAAAATAAGTAAAGAATATTTTTTTTTGTTTCCTTAGAATATGATATAAATTAACGTGTTAGTTGCTTTCTACCATATTAGGTCATTTTTTTTCCGACTTGTAAATATAAGAGATTTGTTCAAAAAATACGCGGACTGTTTTAAATGCGCGGCTCCAGTTAGTTCCAGGGGAATCCGCTCGGTGTCGCTAGGTTTGCACAGATCAGCTGATTACGACGCCATTTCCCGATTGCAGATATTTTCATTTGTGTATTAGCTACGCGGTTTTAAGTGAAGTGCGATTTTTTTGTTTGGCAGATTTCAGATTGAATGACCTGAAGGAGCAACGACTTGATGTGAAATTTTGTGTTAAACTTGAAAAATCTGCGACTGAAACTTTTGCTATGCTTAACACGGCTTACGGTGATGTTGCTATGAAGCGTACGGCATGTTTCAAGTGTCATGAACGTTTTAAGGATGGTCGACAATCCATTAAAGATGATGAGCGTCCTGGACGTCCTTCCACGTCAACTGCCGACCCACACGTCGACAAAATCAACACCCTGGTGCGGGCAAATCAAGGTCTGACTGTCAGGGAGCTTGCTGAAGAGTGTGGGATATCAGTTGGATCTTGTTACGAGATTTTGACCGAAAAATTGAAGATGCACCACGTTGCTGCGAAATTTGTGCCTCAGAACTCGTGAGTTTTTGGCCAAACACTTAATCACTGTTCTTCCCCACCCCCCTACTCACCTGACCTTGCTCCTTGCGATTTTTTCTTGTTCCACAAACTCAAAAGACCCTTGAAAGGAAGAATATTTGAGACGATTCCCGAGATTAAGGCAAATGCGACGAAGGAGCTGGAGGACATTACAAAAGAAGCGTACCAGGACTGTTTCAACAAGTGGAAACACCGTTGAGATAAGAGTGTGCGTTTGGGAGGAGAGTACTTTGAAGGGGTCCCAGACCTGTAACTTCTAAATAAAGTACATTTTGTTTTATGACGTCAGTCCGCGTATTTTTTTAACAGCCCTCCTAGACTTCTTCGTTCTGTGAAGTGTCGCTTACAGCATGAAGCTAATTGTATTTGAATTGTCGCTTACAGCCTAAAGCTGAGATGTGTTTTATCGCATTACGGTATTGAGGTGAATTTATTTAATATATATGTGCATAAATTAAGAGTAAAATACATAATATTATTCTTTTTAATGAAACCTAAAGTTGTACAAATTCTATTAACACTTAAATAATATAATGATTTTCATCTATCGCTGCAGTGGAATCCCTCCAAAGCAGCCACCTTCGATACTGAGACAAACTGGCCTGATTAGAGGGGTGGCCGCTTAGAGAGGCTTCACTGTAATTATATAAAAGCTCGTACCAAACATGCTCGTCCTTTCAACCGTGGGGGCGTTATAATGATAGGTCAATCCCACTATTCGTTGGTAAAAGCGTAGCCCAAGAGTTGGCTGTGGATGGTAATGACAAGCCGCCTTCCCTATAGTCTTTCACTGCTAAATTTTGAACGACTAGCGCAGATAGCTCTCGTGTAGCTTTCCGCGAAATTTAAAACAAAAATATTGCACGGAAATATCTATTAACTTGAATTTATTTTCAACATAACATGTCGCTCAAAACAACGCTTCCTATTGCAGAAGGAACCTTCCATATTTCCGTTACGTGGAGTTACCTAAAGACTATTAATTTTTATGGGTAGGACACACACACTTCCCTTTGTTATCTTAAAAACCTGGGACCATTTTCTAGTATTATTCGTCCCAGTTATGTTTGATTCTGTTTTGAATTACGTTTATCGTTTTCAAGTTGCTGAGGTTATTGCAAATAAAGCCGTAAGACGTCTCCAAACGATAAGGAAACTAATAGTACTCATTGATCAAATACATATCAAACTTGTTCGCCAGATTTATTTCCTTAGTGTCAGTACGGTCCGCTAGTGAAAGAAAATTTTTAGTTTATACAACTTGTAAGTTACCAGCTGCATTCGTCACGTAACCAGGCAGGCGCAGTAGTTGTTTCGCCTGAAGAAATAGTTCCATTCTGTGATCATTTCTCGAACATATTCCACATGGATATGTCCCTTGCTCTTAACACTTGGTTGGCTTCGACGATGTGTTAACAGTTGTTCTTCATAAATGTTCTATTGTAGCAGAAGCTGGTTAAGAAACAATAAAAATAAAACGTACACGATATTTATTGCGAACTTTTGCCACAATGAAACGTGTATTTTTACACCATGATCCTTTGCGCCCAAGAATATAGTATAAAAACATATATAAAGTTCAACAATTCTGATCTCACTTTCATTTGTTGTTCTTGTTGAAACTTTTTTATCGCAAAGCTATACAGTGAGTTACACGAACACTGTTTACCACGAGAAATCGACTGTATACATACCGCTGACTCATTGGGATCTATTTTTTTTGCAGCACATAATGTCTTATTGATTATGCAGTAAGAAAGGCTTTTGATGAATTTAGAAAGAGAGTTGTATAGAGGTAACGATTTTTAACACACGGATAGAAATAAGTTTCTTTTTCCCATAAAATATTTTAGGCATTTATGTAAACACGTAACTTATTAAACATATAAACAGAAACAACTTACAAATAAATGTTTAATATGTTTCGGTGTAAATTAATGATTTTGCAATGCCCTTTGTAATTGTGTACATAAAATATAAAATTACTTAAAATTTATTTGGCTGCTAGCAAAGCAGAATAAACGTGAAATGTTCTCAAAAACGTATCATTTCACAAAATAATGAAAACGTACATAGAGATATTCCATACAATATTCATAAGTTTGGATAAATTTTCTTTATATAAAACCTAGCAAAGTAATTTTGTTTTTCATAAATAAATTTATTAGGCATAATTCGAGAGGGCAATTGATGATTTATTTCCCCGATAGGGGGCCAAAGGCCGTCTGGAGAAGTAAATTGTTTTAACTACTCAAACCATTATACAGTAGAGTGCTGTCTGTCAGTCAGTCATTAGACTAAAAAGACATCACGCAATGGATGCTTAACGCTCCAGTTTGCACGATTGTGGAGTCAGTAAAACATGCACGTGTCATGAATCACGAGAATAATTATGTACTTTGCAGTCTACAACACAGCACAACATATGAACTTCAAAATTGTGAGACAAAAATATTCGTATCCTTTATTTCTAGATTTAGGTCGGGATCTTGCGAAAGTACATCTAATATACGTATACACATGGATCTAAAGCTTTAGAGTTCTACATTAATCAACATTCTTAGATACTCAATCGAAAGCTTTGTAAACCTCAGACTCTGAATTGTGATATAGGAAGATAAATATTGAAACACGTGGTACGAAAGTTTCTCTAGTGGCCACAGCTGCACTGCCTGTGTCAGTTAAGACTACTTCTAGCAATAAAGATATTATAAATGCTATTATTTATTTTTAAAATCATAGACACTAATGTTTGTTTATTTCAGTACACGTTTTAAAGTATAGTTCACATGATGGGAAAATTAGTGTATTAAAACTGAAATAATATCAACCGAAGACATGTTTAACACTTACTATACGATTTTCCTCTGTTTATTAGTGTTATAATATATGAATTGTTAGTGTAGTGTATCAGACATTAACGAATATTATATTGAACGACATCTTTCCGAAAGCTTACGACAATTTAGATCAGTAAATGTAATGACACATCATATTGAAAATGATTTATGTTCCGCTGTTATGTTGAATGTTTGTGATATTATTTGTATGCGTGATGGTTATAACCTTATAAAATTAATGTTTATATCTTCAGGCAATGATCAAATTGAAAGCTTTGCCACATGATAGTAATTGTAACAAAAATGTGGTAATAAAGTATGTAAGTTAACCACATTTTATGAGCGCCGTCTGTTAGAATATTTCTCTATGGCTATAGATATTTTATAAATTATGTCATGACATTTTGCGAAATATAGTTTTGTACGTGACTGCATTTTATACGTCTATGTGATAAGGTCAGGAAAAACAATTATTTTGTCAAACAGCTAGTGTATTGTGCTCGTAAAAATTTTAGGTTTCGGATTTGCATGATAGTTCTTCATAAAACATAAAGGTTGTAGAGTTTGGCAATAGTTTGAGAAGTTGTGAATTTCAGATATGTGAGTGACCATCGAAGGTAAAAGATGTAGGTTGCATTCTTGGACGATAATTAGGCCCGGCATGGCCAGGTGGGTTAAGGCTTTCGACTCGTAATCTGAGGGTTTAGGGTTCGAATCCCCCTTGCACCAAACATGCTTGCCCTTTCAGCCGTGGGGATGTTATAATGCGACGGTCAATCTTTAGTAAAATAGTAGCCCAAGAGTTGGCGGTGGGGGGTGATGACTAGCTGCCTTCCCTCTAGTCTTACACTGCTAAATTAGGGACGGCTAGCGCAGATAGCCCTCTTTCTATAGCTTTGCGCGATATTTAAAAAAAAAACAAACAAACATGGATGATAGTTTGTGAATTTGGTGCGTTATAAACATAGGTTATACTTGTTAGTAAAGTATCTAAGCTGTAAAGTTTGGTAATGGTTGTTGTGAATTCCGTAGGATTTAGATTGAATAAAAGTTATTAGAAAGGTTGTAGGTTGCAGAATTAATTATGTGTGGTGTGTTTTTCTTATAGCAAAGCCACATAGGGCTATCTGTTGGAGTTAATAATAATTGTTCAACAATATGTACGTTTAGAGACTTGCTTAGATAATATAATAAAACAACTTTTATGGAATGCATAATTGGGTAAAAAAATTGTTTGTTATGTTTGTAGGTTGCACGATTGTTTTTCTTAAACGGTGTGGGTTGCAAACGTGCGTAATAACTCTTAGCATGATACATAATTGTATATTAGTTCTTGAGAAGTTTAAATGTTACACATGTGTGATATACGTTTGTAAAGTTTGTAGGTTACAGATAGGTAACATTTGATCTATATTTTGTGGGTATCGGACTTGAGCACGTGCTATATAACATTTGTTGGTTATAGGATTGGATAAAAGACGATCATAGGTGGCGTGTCTTGATAATTTGCACTTCAAGAGATCCGAGTGGTGGTTGTACAAATAGTGGCTACAGATCTAAATAAGATTTGTTTGTAACATTTACCTGTTGTGGACATGAGTAACAGCTCTGATATTTAACAACTGTAAAATGAAAATTTGGGTGATAATTCTTAAAAAAAATATTGCATATTAAATACGTGATTAATATTTCTTTGTAATTTCTTTCATGCTTTGGTAAGAGTTATTCGTAAAATAGGTTTCATGCTTATGGATAGCTTTTGTTGGTTGCGGATTGAATATTTTTTGTCCATATAGGTTGGAATTTGAAACGTTGCAGATTTTATTAGCTCTATTAAGTTGACCAGTAATGACACCTCGTTTGGTAACTGGTGAAGTTATAATGTAGAATAGTAAGTTTTTCATCTGGTTTAGGATGACAAATTTGCTGTTGATGATAGTAACAATGGTATGAAGAAAGGATATATATTTCTGAACGTATGAGTAGGTGTCAGTTTTATGTCGACGTGTTAATTATTAAATAATTCAACCGATTCCAGAAGATCAGGTAGTCCATTATTCTACATATCAAAAATGTCGTCGGTATATCTGTACCATCTAGATGGCTCAAGATTGGTTTAAAAATTACGGAAAATACAAGTGAACCATTGGTGATATATTTCTTTACGTCCAGCCTATGCAACGTAAGAAAAACTAGCTATAAGTGTGAGTACTAGAAGACATTTTGTTTCACAAGCACTAAATGTGAATAAATATAAGACATCAATTGAAAATGTCAATGGAAGCGTCGTATTGACTGCATTGCTTTTAGATTGAATCTTCGAATTTTTTATAACATATATACAATCTTGCACTCTTTTATTTGTGTAAACGGAAAACAAATAAAAACAGAGATTAATTACTTGTACCACTATCAAAGTATTATTACACGCGTTTCGTCTTCGTACATTAAATGGTTTATTGAAAGATGTAAGGAAGAGTGTGCTATTTATACATGACAACCTCATTACTGAGCAATTCACGACGGTAGAAAATCTTTAATATTATTATAAGATGCACGATTGTTAGATAGATAATTTTGTTGCAGTTTTGGAAGAACATAAAGATGACAATTGACATTAACGTAAGCTTGTGACTGTGATGTTTTGATAATTATAATAAAAAATAAACACTTTTTGTGTTATTCGGTTTTGTAAGTAATAAAGAATTATTAATTTAAATAAACAGTTTTATATTAATTATTATTAATATGCTTTTCATCATTAAAATAATGTGTTTATTAATGCATCAGTTCCAAACATCGATCTAAGTAAAAAATTTGGGCGGCTTAAAATGGATTTGTACTGTTCAAGGGTGAAGGCGGATAGGTTCACGTGCAGTATGAATGTTGTTGTTTTTTTCTATTTACACTGCGATTTATTAACTTTTTTTAAACGTTTGTGGTTTTAATACGAAAATGAATAGATTCTCTCACGTCTATATGAAATTGACATTCAATGAGCCGAAATCTATTACTCCTGACGATCTCATGATGGATGATGTGGTTATGAACCGTGATGAGAAAGTACTCATTGTGTCTTATCGATGGCTAGATAAACAAATATAACTTTAAAATACTATACACAATTGGCTGAGGTTGCTGTAGAGTTATCTTCACAAGTGACTGGATCTGTATATGTCAGCTTCCTTGTACGTAGCTTCTGTTTGGATACTTCACATTTGAGCCACAGCGAGAAAATAAACATTTTATGGATATTTTATATCTTTGCCAGTCCTTTCTCACCAGATTGTCATAACATTCTCAACTGTCATTCTGTTTTATGTCTTTCAGATTTTATACTGTTTCTTTCTCTTTTCTTTACATTTTGGACTATTGATGGATCTATGTTTGTCGTCTCTAATTCTGTAGCCTATAACCCATTGCTCTTAGTTTTACAGTCAATGTCATGCAATATTCACAGTAGATCTAGGCTTACGACATTTTGTATTTATTAACATCCATACTAGATTGTTACCTATTTAAATAAATTGAAAAGATGGTTTAATGTTTTATGAATTGTCCTGTGAGGATTGGAGGTATAATAGTTATTGTTCTTTTTGAGAGTGGCCCGTTTATTTATGAACATACATATTTCATAACTGAAGCATATCATTGACGATTTTATAGTTATATTTTAGCCTAGGCTGATATGTGGCTAAAAGATGGACAGTGTTGGATTGCACGACTGTTTGGTGTTAAAGTTATTATTTTGATATTTAACATCTGATGATTATCTTATAACAAGCGTGCTGAAAGATGACTAAATGTCATTACGTAACTTGGTAAGAGTCATAAGTTGTGAATGTAAGTCGATGTAATAATACTCAAACCATCTGTATTTCTTTATTTTGCTTAAATATTATTCCACTAAAGCGTCTCGTTAGTTGTAGAATGTTCTACGCTTCATTTGAGCATTGAACATATATATATATATATATATATATGTATGTAGGTCATATAAAGTTAGAAAACGTTACGTTAGTGAAAGTGAATTTAGACTGCATCGTACGATATTTTAAAGTGAGTTTCGCAGTTTAATAGAGCCACGGAGGATAATTTATCTTGTCAGTTAGGTTCTAAAGTAACTGAACCAGCCTGTGCGGACGTTTGACGTAATAGACAATTATTTAAAGCTTTGTTTACAGCTGTGGTGACCAAAGGCATAATATTAGTGAAATCATCACTAATTATATTGTGATAAAAAAAAGAATAATTTAAAGCCATATATATAACTTGAATAACTAACAGTGAAACGAATTTTTGTACATACATTTGACTTCTTTTGAATATGTTAGTTTAAAATGAGTGAAATGTGGTGTCCATTTATTGTTCAAATTTATCGCCAACACATCACATACACCTGCTGTGAAAATAAAATCCAGCCTATATAAGAATAAGGAAACCTGACACACAGTATCAGTGATGCTTGACGTTTAGGATTCTACTTGATTTAACTTTAGACTTCATTTTCTCTGAACAACAGAACTCAGAGACTGTAATTCTGCTAAACGTTAAAAACTACTTTGCCTCAAATCTTTTTGCCTCAATACTAGCCTGTTTGATTTTTTTTTAATTTCGTACATTATATTACTGTGAATGTTTGGCGTATGACAGTCTATTATTTTCCTCATTTGGATATCTGTCTTTCTCCACCACCATAGCTGATTCATGATCAATCTCATGAAAAGACTATTTCAGGTGAAATTATAAACTTTGTGTTTTGTATGACCGGTAATGGATTATACAAAGTAAAACATTTATTTCTTACTGTCAGTAATTAATAGTTAGTTGCTAAGGGTACCACAATATGTACTACATACAAAAGGCGCATTTCTATATGTTTATTAAATATTATTTATTATGCAACATGTTATATATGAATTAATCTGTACTGAACAGTCATTAGATATTGGGTGCTTTGAGTAAACTACTATTTATTATGCGAATTCTAAAAATGTCCCTCTGCTCTTACATAATGAATTTTATTCTATATTACCTACCAGTAAAGTCTATCTAAACACACAAAAGACGTTTCATAATAAACAGATAAAAGTGGTGACTGTGTGATTACGTTTCCATTTTCCTAATATCAATATACTGTTTACTTTAAAATAGTTTAGCTGAATTATCATTATGTACGTTGAACATCATTCGTAAAATATGCACAAACGATATAACTTTGATTCTTCATTAGAGTTTACGTATGTTGAAAACATTTAATGATGCATAAATTCAAGTATTTGACCATCAGTATTGTTCTTCAATGGTGTACAGCAACGTAAAACTTTTGTGAATAGCTACTATTAAAGATAATTGTTAACCCTTTAATTTGTCTAAAATAGAATAAAAACACGCTGTGTCTCATGAATTTCAGAATGTACTTAAAATCATCATTTACGATAGACACGAATATCTCCTTCAGAATGTTGGATTAAAGATATATGATATGCTACTTAAGTTGAACATTGTCTATGAAAATCACGTGTTTTAGTAATTGGTGTTTATAGGGTGACACTCGTGCCAACGCAGAGAATACACTAATCAACATCCAGCCCTGATAGAGTCGTCTCAACTCATTTTAAAATTTTCAGTGCTTAAAAATATCCTAAAGAAAAATAATTAATCATTTTATTTTACAGCATTAGGCGGTCTGGTGAGGTCATATCGTCTGTTTCACAACAGTAGGAATTAATTCAATTTTTAAAATAGTCGTTACAATAAAAATTTAAAGTCAACGAATCATGTGCAAAATGTTCTTCAACAATAGACATTAGATTGTTGCAAATTGGTTTTATTGTGATTAATTTCCCGTTTTGAAATAATTTAATTAAAACAAACACCTGCTAATAATTACTGTTCTGTTTCATTCCTTTAAAATTGGCACTTTGATTTTTTTTTTTTATAAAGTTTACGTAAGAAAGCTTCAATAATAGATGCTATCTATCTCCAGGATACTTCAGAAACGTGATTTCTAAAGGAAAGTTTCTGTACATCTGCATCTATTTTTGTTGAGCACGTGCACGTTAATACCATGTTATTAATTGAAGCTCTGTATTTGTTCCTATTATGATAAAGGTTGTGTCAGACGATTTGGTTTCACTCTCTTGTCACATGTTTTTACTAGAAAAAAACAAATGAGAAACATTTAAGTTGTAAACACTCTACACGAAACGTGGTGATCGTGTTAATAGTTTTCTGCTGCTACACAACGAAACATACACTTTAAATAAGCAAATTTTGTGAGGCTTAAAGTTCATTAGAAGTTTATGCGAGAAAAATCTTCACTAGTGGACATTCTTCTGTGTAACTCACCCAGCTTCAATAATTGAATTCATAAGTTAGATATAAAACTTAGTGTGGTTTAAGTATTATAAGACATTTTACTTTAAAACATGGTAGTGGTTCAGCAGTGTTCTAAATAAGCGATATTAACCAAAAGTATTAAGTTAGGCTTGCCAAACTATAAGGACAAGCTTGTCATCTCTAAGCTCCCTGTGACTTCTTTATAGTACACCGAAGTATGGGGATTATAAATGTCAAATGATACAACAGATAATAAATTACAGCCAATACGTTATTGAAGAAAAGACTAATAAACTTTCTAACAGTAATCCTTATTAGATTGTATCATTATTCTATATTAGATAAGTCACTGATAGCACCAGTCTCAGTTAGATGAATCTTTGGTAGATATAAATTACATAAGATAAACGCTTCTTACCATCAACCTGTATTAGGTAAATTCTTAGTATTATCAATCTCCACGAGAAGAATCCTTGACAGTATCAATCTTCATTAGATAAACCTTGACAGTATCAATCTTCATTAGATAAACCCTGACAGTATCAATCTTCATTAGATAAACCCTGACAGTATCAATCTTCATTAGATAAACCCTGACAGTATCAATCTTCATTAGATAAACCCTGACAGTATCAATCTTCATTAGATAAACCCTGACAGTATCAATCTTCATTAGATAAACCCTGACAGTATCAATCTTCATTAGATAAACCTTGACAGTATCAATCTTCATTAGATAAACCCTGACAGTATCAATCTTCATTAGATAAACCTTGACAGTATCAATCTTCATTAGATAAACCCTATGTATAAACACCAACCTCTAATAGATTAATCTTTGGTAGAATTAATCGCCATTAGATGAAGCCTTGGTAGAATCAGTTTATATTAGATGAATCCTTGGTAGAATCAGCTTATATTAAATTAATCTTTGGTAGAATCAGCTTATATTAAATTAATCTTTGGTAGAATCAATCTCCATTGCATGAATCATGGGTAGAATGAGTTTACATTAGATTAATCTTTAATAAAAACAATCTTCATGAGATGAATCCTTGGTAGAATCAGTTTGTATTAGATAAAGCTTTGGCAGAATCAATCTCCATTGCATGAACCATGGGTAGAATCAATTTACATTAGATTAATCTTTAATAGAATCAATCTCCATTAGCTGAATCTCTGGTAAAATCTGTTTATATTAGATAAAGCTATGGTAGAATCGATCTCCATTAGATGAATCCTTGGTAGAATCAGTTTACATTAGACAAATTTTACTATCATCAATCTTTATAAGATAAATCTTTGAAATTTTGAAACATGTTTTACAGAACATTTTTTATAAGCACGGTAAAGATTGCTTTACAATATTTGAGTGTTGATCTAAGAGTATTAAAAATAATGGGAAACTAGTTAGAAGAGCAAAGATTTATATGCAAGAATTTTGAAGAGGGAAGAAAACTAGCCAACAGCTCACACTACCAACCTTTGAAGTGCTGTTGTCTGACCTAATAGTTTGATCTGACCATTTACCTTATATATCACCCAAATCACGTAGATACATAGTTGACATCTCTAACCACTAGGATACGACTGATCTGTGATTATAGTATAGAAGAATGTTAAAACAGAAAGACAGAATCAATTCTATGCCATTCATATTGCCTTATGTTAATCCTGCCTGTGCTATTATATACAGATGATACAAATGCCATCCTTACTGTCGTGTTTGCATTCATTTTGAAGGATTGATATTAACCAATCATACCTTTACTTCCTTTTTTTTTTGTAAATGTTTTTCTTTACGTATATGCTATTTTTACGCATTCCTTCAATAGACATAAAAAGGTTGTATTTATAAGAAGTATTTAAATACAGTCAGGTTTCAAATGTAATATTTATTGTTTATATAATATGGGCTTGTAATACTTGTTTCACCCTGTATTTCTGCCTTTTGTAGTAACATCAAATATCTGTAAGAAAGCTAACTTCAAGGAATAATTATAAAACCGTTTACACTAGAATCATAATGCTTTATAAATTACTACTAGTTATTAACGATACTTATTAAAACAGATGTTCCATTCAAAACTGCCTCATCTTAATGAATTTGTTTTGGTGTCATTGTTTTAGTTTTTGTTATCAAGTAACACAGAAAAACAAGAAGTACATACTTATTGCTATGATTTATAGATATTTACAAAACTTGTGACTCAATCAGTACATAAATATTATTATAGAAGAAAACACTTTATCATATTGTATAGTTCTGAGGACCTATTGAGGTAATATTTAGAAAACCATTTCAATGAATTATCAGAACCAACCCCTACATAGGCCGTGACCCCAAAACCTAACAAATGTTTCGAAACTTTTCTAAATATTGAGCATGTGTTTTTAATATAGATATTTAAACAAGGATATTAAAGGAGAGCCATATAGGAATATCTGATGAGTCCACCACGAGATATTTAACCAACAGATTTTAGCATCGTATGACCGTAAACTTAGCGATTTCCTACTGTAGAACTCATTCAAACAATGACTAAGTTATTTCTTACCCTAGTGACACTTTAAGACACTTGTCTTAAAGCGAGACTAAACGTCAGTCCCGGAGTCAGTGTCGTGTTTTGAGACAAATAACATTTGTTATGTATTACAGTTGAGATATCCTGAAACTGAGTTAAACTGTAATTTAGAGTTAAAAGTTAAATAAATGTTTCCAATTTATGACTCTTGACAAAAAGATTGACACACACAGTGATACAAATATATATATATATAAATATATATTTTTAACACAAATATATTTTAATATACTAGTTTTTTGTTTTTTTTAATTTTGCGCAAAGCTACACGAGGTATATCTGCGCTAGTCGTCCCTAATTTAACAGTGTAAGACTAGAGGAAAGGCAGCTAGTCATCCCCACCCACCGCCAACTCTTGGGCTACTCTTTTAACAACAAATAGTGGGATTGAGCGTCACATTATAACGTCCCCATGGCTGAAAGAGCGAGCATTTTTTGGTACGACCAGGATTCGAACCTGCGACCCTCAGATCACAAGTCAAACGCCTTTACCCATCTGGCCATGCCGGGCATTGTTTAATATACAAACAATAACACAGTTTACAACAACGTTTATTACAAATGATGATCTATGTACAAAGGTTTTAAAACTTACAATCAATATCGAGTTTTCTTTCTGGTCTGGAACTTCCTTGATGTCTTATAGAAGGTTCTGGATGACCAAGTTGATTTCGAGTTGGTGTAAGTACAATTCACTTTGCAGAAAGCTAACTAGCTCTGCGTCATTCGCCCGATCACACGTCGAGTTTTGCACCGCGGAGTTATTTAATGTATTTGTAAAAATAATAATGTCCGACATGATTCCACTGAAGATAAATGGTTTGTAATATTCAAAATTTATAAACCTTTCTCTTCAAACATCTGAAATTCCTGATTAATAAACATTAATCACAGTTGTATCTAACCAGGTTTATAATATACCAACTAAAAAAAAACATCAAAATATGTAGTCTCTTCGTGCGTCGCGTTGGTTACGTTTACAGGCGTGAGGAGAGTTTATAGAAATTACAGTCTGCTCAACAATACTGAAGATACGTTTTGTTTACTTACAGGTAAAAACGACAATCATCTATAAGATCTCTGTAAGATACACAAAAATGTATGAGATAACTGTGTAATGTTGTCTTCTGAATACGTGTCTATCATTTGTTTTTAGCCTAATACTTCACAGGAGCTCGAGCCACAGAACACGAGGGAAACACTTCTAGATCCTTCTTAACAATACCATTCTTAGATAAGGGCCCGGCATGGCCAAGCGCGTTAAGTCGTGCGATTCGTAATCTGAGGGTCGCGGGTTCGCATCCCCGTCGCGCCAAACATGCTCGCCCTTTAAGTGGGGGGCGTTATAATGTTACGATCAATCCCACTATTCGTTGGTAAAAGAGTTGGCGGTGGGTGGTGATGACTAGCTGCCTTCCCTCTGGTCTTACACTGCTGAATTAGGGACGGCTAGCACAGATAGCCCTCGAGTAGCTTTATGCGAAATTCAAAAACAAACAAACAAACAATTTTAGATAAGACAGTGATCGGCATCACTAACCATTTTGGGTTCAGCAACAACTTTTTCCCCAGCCAAATCGTTTCCCAACAATAATGCTACCCTTAATTGGCAGAGTAGGTTTTACCCTAGCCACAACTGGTCTTTAAACGAGGTCTGATGTTTAATACACGTTATAAGGAGGAACATTAACAAAGCCACCATCAATATCCTGACTAATAACAAACTTACCAGTTGCAGAAAGAGAATGTACAGGCAGTATAGCTTATAAAAACAATGACTGAGTCGCCCTACTTTCACGTAGAATACGTGTGGGTATGAGATTACTAGTATCAGTCGTCAAAGACACTTAACCAACACACATAAAAGGTATAAATTTCTCTCTACTACATCAGTCTTTATATCAGTGGCCAAATCAACAACATAGGGTGATATGGTGTGAAAGTCGGTCCAGATGTGAATACTAGGTGTTGATTCTTTTTCCAAACACCAATACTTAAATATAACATGACCAGGTATTTTTTATAAAATTGTTAGACAGGTTTTGATGATTTAAATGAATTTTTAATCTAACTGTTAAACTATTTCGAACTAGAGAAGCTGGATTTTTAGAATAATTCTGAACTTTAATGGATTAAAAACATTTTTGTCGAGATAGTAAGAATTTCTTTTTATGAAAAGTGGTTTAATGTATTAAAGTGTAAGTATCTAAAAGAGCAACTGTTTCATTATTGTTTCAACTTTCTTTTCATCCAAATAAATTTTGAGGTTGTCACGTGCACAATTTTTAAACTCCAAAGTTATACACTGTTGTCTTAGTTTGTCGAAAGTACAAAATCGATCACAATAAACCTCTTTTTTAGTAGGAAAATTAAATATATGTTTGGTTTTCGTGTTTTAGATAACCTCGAAATGTTTGGAGATAATCCTCCAGTACTAATTAACCTTTTGACTGCCAAGTATTTCAGCTCCTACGATACAACTCTAATTATTCTTTATTTTGTAACTATTTTCGTGACGCCATTTTGGATCGAAAGTGAAACAATTTGTAAGTAGGTCAAATGCATGTATGGTGCTGACATCTAGCGTTGAAGTTAGGTATTATTGAGAAGGAATTAACTCGTTCGTGGCACTGTATTACCGATCGGCTTGGACGAGTTATCTCGTATACGGCACTGAACAGGTTAATATACTTTGAGAACAGCTGTTTTAACCTTATCCTGATCTGTAAAATCTTTTAGAGAGAGAACAGTATAGGTTTCTTCGGCAACTTTATTAAAATGTTGGAAGTGTTTATCAGCCTCATTGTCGTTGAAAGGTGGTATTTAATATATGGATTAAGGTCAAAGTTCTAGTTTCACCTTGATCGATCGGAGTTCAATTTAATTTCTCTTTTCTTGGTCCTTCTATTCTTTCTATCATTGCTGTCGTTGTTTATCTCACCTTTTCATATTTTACTATTACATACTGTTTTTGTCACATTACTCAAATTCTTATTATTTTCTTACCACTGATATATTTCTTGCCTCATTTGTCACTGAAGGCAAATGTTTAATACAATCTCTATTAAGCCTTATATTGTGTGTGCTAAAGATGTTTTGTTACATTTCTTTAATACTTTTTATGCAACATTCACAGGTGCACATTAAACTATTTCAACGAGCCTCAAAAATAACATAAAATTTCATGAAAATAGTAATCCAGATCCATGAAATATGAGTAATGCAATCTCAGTTTAGCAATCCAGATCCTTGAAATATGAGTAATGCAGTCTCAGTTTAGTAATCTAGATCCTTGAAATATCAGTAATGCAGTTTCAGTTTAGGAATCCAGTTCCTTGAAATATCAGTAATACAGTCTCAGTTTAGCAATCCAGATCCTTGAAATATGAGTAATACAGTCTCAGTTTAGTAATCCAGTTCCTTGAAATATCAGTAATACAGTCTGAGTTTAGCAATCCAGATCCTTGAAATATGAGTAATGCAGTCTCAATTTAGTAATCCAGATTCTTGAAATATCAGTAATACAGTCTCAGTTTAGAAAACTAGATCCTAGAAATATGAGTAATGCAGTCTCAGTTTAGCAATCCAGATCCTTGAAATATGAGTAATGCAGTCTCAGTTTAGCAATCCAGATCCTTGAAATATGAGTAATGCAGTCTCAGTTTAGCAATTCAGATCCTTGAAATATGAGTAATGCAGTCTCAGTTTAGTAATCCAGATCCTTGAAATATGAGTAATACAGTCTCAGTTTAGCAATCCAGATTCTTGAAATATGAGTAATACAGTCTCAGTTTAGTAATACAGATCCTTGAAATATGAGTAATGCAGTCTCAGTTTAGCAATCCAGATCCTTGAAATATCAGTAATGCAGTCTCAGTTTAGCAATCCAGATCCATGAAATATGAGTAATGCAATCTCAGTTTAGCAATCCAGATCCTTGAAATATGAGTAATACAGTCTCAGTTTAACAATCCAGATTCTTGAAATATGAGTAATACAGTCTCAGTTTAGTAATCCAGATTCTTGAAATATCAGTAATACAGTCTCAGTTTAATAATCCAGATCCTTGAAATATCAGTAATGCAGTCTCAGTTTAGAATTCTGAAAAGTAAAGAGAAATATAACTCATCATAGGCTTACCTGAATATTTACTTGTATATTTGAATATTAATAATAAATTATTATTTGGGTTTTTGTGATACTCTTCAGCTAGAACCTTTCATAAAATCTACGAAAAATCAATTTCGCTATCAAGACACATTGAAAGTAAGAAATACCGTTTTTGTTAGTGTTTTACGATGTCAGAAGATGGATTCTATTCAATTATAATACAGTACACTGGTTTTCAAAATAGCCTGGAGGTGAAATGGAAGTGGACGACTATGTTATCAAGATCTCAGTTGCAAGAATAAAACGAGTTAAAATAAACCGCATATAGAGATGTCAGAAACAGCCTGTAGTGAGACACAAGGATATTTCTAAAAGATGGAACAGTCAGAAACAGAAGTCTATTCTATCATTTACTATTAGTCATTGGTTACCAAGTAGCCTTTTTCTTCTATTTACAAGTAGTGGTCAAGTTTACCAAAGCCAAGTCACGTCTATTGCCAATCAATAAACCACTAAGTTTTCCTTTGGAGAAACAAAAAGAACACAGAATATTGACTGAGCCAAATAAATGAGAAAACACAATATCTAAGCCTATTTAGTTTTGCCGTAAAAATTTTTACTAGCAGCACAAATAAATCCTACATAATCGCGTGTATTCTGTGAATAATGTTTTAACACTCATCAAAATTTTGTTATCAGTTCTTTGTTTCTTGAGGAAAATAAATAAAATCCTTCGCAGTCTTACACAACCAATTTTATTAATGATATTTTATATCCATTACAATGTTTATCGGTCCTGCATGGCCAGGTGGGTAAAGGCATTCGACTCGTAATCTGAGGATCGTGGGTTCGAATTCTCGTCGCACCAAACATGCTCGCCATTTCCGCCGTGGAATCGCAATAATGTATCGATCAATACCACTATTCGTTGGCAAAAGAGTAGCCCAAGAGTTGGTGGTGATGATTAGCTGTCTTCCCTCTAGTCTTACACTGCAAAATTAGGGACGGCTAGCGCAGATAGCCCTCGTGTAGCTTTGCGCGAAATTCAACAACAGTACAATGTTTATCTGTAATATTCAATCAGTTTTTTTCTAATATTTCGATGGTAACTTAATAACCACAGCCGTATAGTTCATAATTCAGGGTGTTGCAAAACTATATGTATTTGATACAACTGTGATGAGTGCAAGACATCAGTGTTAAATCAAACAAGCAAAACATGGGCTAGAATTAGGACTAAAAGACCATTCAATAATATTATAAAAAACTACAACGCAACTAATGTTTAATTGGCCAGCACAAAATAAATATTATATGTAATAATTGCTTTGTTTGACTGTTTAATTGTATTTTAAATACAATATTTTGTTATTTGTAATACGTTTCCGGGAGAGTTTGTAACCAGGGACTGGATATAAAACAAACAAAAAAGAAACGTTATAATTACGTATGAATTCATATCGACATTTTCATAACATTAACGTGTTTCGACATTATTGTTGTTATGTTTGTGAGAAGCATTATCCTAATAATTTAAGTGATAATTGCGGATCATAACGTTATCGATGTTATGTTTGTGAGAAGATTGATTGTAGTAATTTTACTGAAAATATACTGTCATAACATTATCGTTAATATTTTTGTGAATACCTTGATTTTACTTATTTTACCGACAGTTTCGTGTCATAACATTATTGTTGTTATGTTTGTGAAAAGCTGATACCAGTAATTTCAGTGACGATGGCATGTAATAACATTATTGTTGTTACACTTGCGAGGCCTGGCATGGCCAAGCGTGTTAAGACGTGCGACTCGTAATCTGAAGGTCGCGGGTTCGCATCCCCATTGCGCCAAACATGCTCGCCCTTTCAGCCGTGAGGGCGTTATAATGCGACGGTCAATCCCACTATTCGTTGGTAAAAGAGTAGCCCAAGAGTTGGCGGTGGGTGGTGATGATTAGCTGCCTTCCCTCTAGTCTTACACTGCTAAATTAGGGACGGCTAGCACAGATAGCCCTCGAGTAGCGTTGTGCGAAATTCAAAAACAAACAAACTGTTACACTTGCGAAAAACATTATCTTAGTCATTTGAGTGGCAATGACGTATTATAATATAATTGTCGTTATGTTTGTCAGAAACATGTTATTAGTTAACACAGTGACAATGACGGGCAATAACTAAGCTGGTGTTATGTATGTGAAAAAAATGACCAAAGTATTTTCAGTGGCAATAGCGTGACGTAACAATATTATTGTTATGTTTTTTGAAAAGTCTGATTCTAAATATTTCACTATGCATGGCTTGTAATAACCTAATTGATGTTATATTTATGGAAAACATTGTCATTTTACTTACAATTGCGTGTAATAACTATTGTTTTTAATTAGAAAAATAACGTTTGATCCTGTATGATACAGTGGTATGTGATAACATATCTGTTTTCATGTTTATTACAAACCTGATCCGGGTTATTTTGCTTATAATGGCATGGTCCAATTCAATGGAGTGCCAATGACATCTGATAAAATTGTTTTTATGTTTCTGTAAAGCCTTACCATGGTCATTTTAGGGTCAATGGCATGTACTAACGTTATTATAGTTGTGATTGTAAAAAATTTTACCCGTGTCATTTCAAGTAACAATTGTGTGTTACAATATTATTGTTTTATATTTGTGGAAAGGTTGTTTCTAGCTGGCTCGGCATGGCCAGATGGATAAGGCATTGGACTCGTAATCTGAGTGTCACGGGTTCTAGCACCAAGCATGCTCGTTCTTTCAGCCTTGGGGGCGTTATAATATAACGCTCAATCCCACTATATTTTGGTAAAAGAGTAGCTTAAGAGTTGGCGGTGGGTGGTGATGACTAGCTGCCTTCCATCTAGTCTTACACTGCTAAATTAGTGAGGACTAGCGCAGATAGCCGTCATGTAGCTTCGTGCGAAATTCAAGCCAAAGTTGTTCCAAGTCATTTTATTTAGAATGGTGTGTGAAAAGCCTGATTCTAGTCACTTTTCTAACAATGGCGAATCAGAACATTATATTTGTGAAAAACTATATCCTAGTAATTCTCTAACAGTGTCGTGTGACAGAATTATTGTTGCTATTTTTATGAAAAGCCTGGTCGTATGAACTACAGTGACTATAGCGTATGATAAGTATACTGGTATTACTTTGTGAATAACTTTATCCTAGTAATTTCAGTGACAATAGCTTGTGAAAATGTTGTTAGTTTAATGTTTGCTAAAAGCCTGATACCAGTTATTTCATTAACAACGACGTGTCACAATATTATTGTTTTTAGGTGAGTGGTAAACCCAACACCAGTTATATCATACACGATTACGTGTCTTAACATTATCTTCGTTATATTGATGAAAATGTTGATCCTGTTCATTTTACCGACAATTTCGTGTCATAACATTATTGTTGTTCTGGTGTGGAAAGCTTGATCCCATCACAGCATTATTGTTGTTATTCGTGTGAAAAGCTTGATCCCATTACAACATTATTGTTGTTTTTCGTGTGAAAAGCTTGATCCCATCATAACATTATTGTTGTCTTTCGTGTGAAAAGCTTGATCCCATCATAACATTATTGTTGTTTTTGGTGTGAAAAGCTTGATCCCATCATAACATTATTGTTGTTTCTCGTGTGAAAAGCTTGATCCCATCATAACATTATTGTTGTTTTTTCATGTGAAAAGCTTGATCCCAACATAACATTATTGTTGTTTCTCGTGTGAAAAGCTTGATCCCAACATAACATTATTGTTGTTTCTCGTGTGAAAAGCTTGATTCCATCATAACATTATTGTTGTTTCTGGTGTATAAAGCTTGATCCCATCATAACATTATTGTTGTTATTCGTGTGAAAAGCTTGACCCCATTATAACATTATTGTTGTTTTTCGTGTGAAAAGCTTGATGCCATCATAACATTATTGTTGTTTTTCAAGTGAAAAGCTTGATCCCATCATAATATTATTGTTGTTTTTCGTGTGAAAAGCTTGATTCCATCATAACATTATTGTTGTTTCTCGTGTGAAAAGCTTGATCCCAACATAACATTATTGTTATTTCTCGTGTGAAAAGCTTGATCCCAACATAACATTATTGTTGTTTCTCGTGTGAAAAGCTTGATCCCAACATAACATTATTGTTGTTTCTCGTGTGAAAAGCTTGATCCCAACATAACATTATTGTTGTTTTTCGTGAGAATAGCTTTATCCCATCATAACATTATTGTTGTTTCTGGTGTATAAAGCTTGATCCCATCATAACATTATTGTTGTTATTCGAGTGAAAAGCTTGATCCCAACATAACATTATTGTTGTTTTTCGTGTGTAAAGCTTGATCCCATCATAACATTATTGTTGTTTTTCGTGTGAAAAGCTTGATCCCATCATAACATTATTGTTGTTTCTCGTGTGAAAAGCTTGATCCCAACATAACATTATTGTTGTTTTTCGTGAGAATAGCTTTATCCCATCATAACATTATTGTTGTTTCTGGTGTATAAAGCTTGATCCCATCATAACATTATTGTTGTTATTCGTGTGAAAAGCTTGATCCCAACATAACATTATTGTTGTTTTTCGTGTGTAAAGCTTGATCCCATCATAACATTATTGTTGTTTCTCGTGTGAAAAGCTTGATCCCAACATAACATTATTGTTGTTTTTCGTGAGAAAAGCTTGATCCCATCATAACATTATTGTTGTTTCTCGTGTGAAAAGTTTGATCCCATCATGACATTATTGTTGTTTTTTCATGTGAAAAGCTTGATCCCAACATAACATTATTGTTGTTTTTCGTGAGAAAAGCTTGATCCCATCATAACACTTTTGTTGTTTCTCGTGTGAAAAGCATGATCCCATCATAACATTATTGTTGTTTTTTCATGTGAAACGCTTGATCGCAACATAACATTATTGTTGTTTTTCGTGAGAAAAGCTTGATCCCATCATAACATTATTGTTGTTTCTCGTGTGAAAAGCTTGATCTCATCATAACATTATTATTGTTTTTTCATGTGAAAAGCTTGATCCCAACATAACATTATTGTTGTTATTCGTGTGAAAAGCTTTATTCCATCTTAACATTATTGTTGTTTTTTCATGTGTAAATCTTGATCCCATCATAACATTATTGTTGTTTCTCGTGTGAAAAGCTTGATTCCATCATAACATTATTGTTGTTTCTGGTGTGAAAAGCTTGATCCCATTATAACATTATTGTTGTTTCTCGTGTAAAAAACTTGATCCCATCATAACATTATTGTTATTTCTCGTGTGAAAAGCTTGATCCCAACATAACATTATTTTTGTTTTCGTGAGAATAGCTTGATCTCATCATAACATTATTGTCGTTTCTCGTGTGAAAAGCTTGATCCCATCATAACATTATTGTTGTTTTTCATGTGAAAAGCTTGATCCCAACATAACATTATTGTTGTTTCTCGTGTGAAAAGCTTGATCCCAACATAACATTATTGTTGCTTCTCGTGTGAAAAGCTTGATTCCATCATAACATTATTGTTGTTTCTCGTGTGAAAAGCTTGATCCCATCATAACATTATTGTTGTTTCTCGTGTGAAAAGCTTGATTCCATCATAACATTATTGTTGTTTCTGGTGTGAAAAGCTTGATCCCATCATAACATTATTGTTGTTTCTCGTGTGAAAAGCTTGATCCCAACATAACGTTATTGTTGTTTCTCGTGTGAAAAGCTTGATCCCATCATAACATTATTGTTGTTTTTTCATGTGAAACGCTTGATCCCAACATAACATTATTGTTGTTTTTCGTGAGAAAAGCTTGATCCCATCATAACATTATTGTTGTTTCTCGTGTGAAAAGCTTGATCCCAACATAACATTATTGTTGTTATTCGTGTGAAAAGCTTGATTCGATCATAACATTATTGTTGTTTTTCATGTGTAAATCTTGATCCCATCATAACATTATTGTTGTTTCTCGTGTGAAAAGCTTGATTCCATCATAACATTATTGTTGTTTCTGGTGTGAAAAGCTTGATCCCATTATAACATTATTGTTGTTTCTCGTGTAAAAAACTTGATCCCATCATAACATTATTGTTATTTCTCGTGTGAAAAGCTTTATTCCATCCTAACATTATTGTTGTTTCTCGTGTGAAAAGCTTGATCCCAACATAACATTATTATTGTTTTTCGTGAGAATAGCTTGATCTCATCATAACATTATTGTCGTTTCTCGTGTGAAAAGCTTAATCCCATCATAACATTATTGTTGTTTTGTCATGTGAAACGCTTGATCCCAACATAACATTATTGTTGTTTCTCGTGTGAAAAGCTTGATCCCAACATAACATTATTGTTGTTTTTCGTGAGAAAAGATTGATCCCATCATAACATTATTGTTGTTTCTCGTGTGAAAAGCTTGATCCCATCATGACATTATTGTTGTTTTTTCATGTGAAAAGTTTGATCCCAACATAACATTATTGTTGTTTTTCGTGTGAGAAGCTTGATCCCATCATAACACTTTTGTTGTTTCTCGTGTGAAAAGCTTGATCCCAACATAACATTATTGTTGCTTCTCGTGTGAAAAGCTTGATTCCATCATAACATTATTGTTGTTTCTCGTGTGAAAAGCTTGATCCCATCATAACATTATTGTTGTTTCTCGTGTGAAAAGCTTGATTCCATCATAACATTATTGTTGTTTCTGGTGTGAAAAGCTTGATCCCATTATAACATTATTGTTGTTTCTCGTGTAAAAAACTTGATCCCATCATAACATTATTGTTGTTTTTCGTGTGAAAAGCTTGATTCCATCATAACATTATTGTTGTTTCTCGTGTGAAAAGCTTGATCCCAACATAACATTATTGTTATTTCTCGTGTGAAAAGCTTGATCCCAACATAACATTATTGTTGTTTCTCGTGTGAAAAGCTTGATCCCAACATAACATTATTGTTGTTTCTCGTGTGAAAAGCTTGATCCCAACATAACATTATTGTTGTTTTTCGTGAGAATAGCTTTATCCCATCATAACATTATTGTTGTTTCTGGTGTATAAAGCTTGATCCCATCATAACATTATTGTTGTTATTCGAGTGAAAAGCTTGATCCCAACATAACATTATTGTTGTTTTTCGTGTGTAAAGCTTGATCCCATCATAACATTATTGTTGTTTTTCGTGTGAAAAGCTTGATCCCATCATAACATTATTGTTGTTTCTCGTGTGAAAAGCTTGATCCCAACATAACATTATTGTTGTTTTTCGTGAGAATAGCTTTATCCCATCATAACATTATTGTTGTTTCTGGTGTATAAAGCTTGATCCCATCATAACATTATTGTTGTTATTCGTGTGAAAAGCTTGATCCCCACATAACATTATTGTTGTTTTTCGTGTGTAAAGCTTGATCCCATCATAACATTATTGTTGTTTCTCGTGTGAAAAGCTTGATCCCAACATAACATTATTGTTGTTTTTCGTGAGAAAAGCTTGATCCCATCATAACATTATTGTTGTTTCTCGTGTGAAAAGTTTGATCCCATCATGACATTATTGTTGTTTTTTCATGTGAAAAGCTTGATCCCAACATAACATTATTGTTGTTTTTCGTGAGAAAAGCTTGATCCCATCATAACACTTTTGTTGTTTCTCGTGTGAAAAGCATGATCCCATCATAACATTATTGTTGTTTTTTCATGTGAAACGCTTGATCGCAACATAACATTATTGTTGTTTTTCGTGAGAAAAGCTTGATCCCATCATAACATTATTGTTGTTTCTCGTGTGAAAAGCTTGATCTCATCATAACATTATTATTGTTTTTTCATGTGAAAAGCTTGATCCCAACATAACATTATTGTTGTTATTCGTGTGAAAAGCTTTATTCCATCTTAACATTATTGTTGTTTTTTCATGTGTAAATCTTGATCCCATCATAACATTATTGTTGATTCTCGTGTGAAAAGCTTGATTCCATCATAACATTATTGTTGTTTCTGGTGTGAAACGCTTGATCCCAACATAACATTATTGTTGTTTCTCGTGTGAAAAGCTTGATCCCAACATAACATTATTGTTGCTTCTCGTGTGAAAAGCTTGATTCCATCATAACATTATTGTTGTTTCTCGTGTGAAAAGCTTGATCCCATCATAACATTATTGTTGTTTCTCGTGTGAAAAGCTTGATTCCATCATAACATTATTGTTGTTTCTGGTGTGAAAAGCTTGATCCCATCATAACATTATTGTTGTTTCTCGTGTGAAAAGCTTGATCCCAACATAACGTTATTGTTGTTTCTCGTGTGAAAAGCTTGATCCCATCATAACATTATTGTTGTTTTTTTCATGTGAAACGCTTGATCCCAACATAACATTATTGTTGTTTTTCGTGAGAAAAGCTTGATCCCATCATAACATTATTGTTGTTTCTCGTGTGAAAAGCTTGATCTCATCATAACATTATTGTTGTTTTTCATGTGAAAAGCTTGATCCCAACATAACATTATTGTTGTTATTCGTGTGAAAAGCTTGATTCGATCATAACATTATTGTTGTTTTTTCATGTGTAAATCTTGATCCCATCATAACATTATTGTTGTTTCTCGTGTGAAAAGCTTGATTCCATCATAACATTATTGTTGTTTCTGGTGTGAAAAGCTTGATCCCATTATAACATTATTGTTGTTTCTCGTGTAAAAAACTTGATCCCATCATAACATTATTGTTATTTCTCGTGTGAAAAGCTTTATTCCATCATAACATTATTATTGTTTTTCGTGAGAATAGCTTGATCTCATCATAACATTATTGTCGTTTCTCGTGTGAAAAGCTTAATCCCATCATAACATTATTGTTGTTTTGTCATGTGAAACGCTTGATCCCAACATAACATTATTGTTGTTTTTCGTGAGAAAAGATTGATCCCATCATAACATTATTGTTGTTTCTCGTGTGAAAAGCTTGATCCCATCATGACATTATTGTTGTTTTTCATGTGAAAAGTTTGATCCCAACATAACATTATTGTTGTTTTTTCGTGTGAGAAGCTTGATCCCATCATAACACTTTTGTTGTTTCTCGTGTGAAAAGCTTGATCCCAACATAACATTATTGTTGCTTCTCGTGTGAAAAGCTTGATTCCATCATAACATTATTGTTGTTTCTCGTGTGAAAAGCTTGATCCCATCATAACATTATTGTTGTTTCTCGTGTGAAAAGCTTGATTCCATCATAATATTATTGTTGTTTCTGGTGTGAAAAGCTTGATCCCATTATAACATTATTGTTGTTTCTCGTGTAAAAAACTTGATCCCATCATAACATTATTGTTGTTTTTCGTGTGAAAAGCTTTATTCCATCATAACATTATTGTTGTTTCTCGTGTGAAAAGCTTGATTCCATCATAACATTATTGTTGTTTCTCGTGTGAAAAGCTTGATCCCATCATAACATTATTGTTGTTTTCGTGTGAGAAGCTTGATCCCATCATAACACTTTTGTTGTTTCTCGTGTGAAAAGCTTGATCCCAACATAACATTATTGTTGCTTCGTGTGAAAAGCTTGATTCCATCATAACATTATTGTTGTTTCTCGTGTGAAAAGCTTGATCCCATCATAACATTATTGTTGTTTCTGGTGTGAAAAGCTTGATTCCATCATAACATTATTGTTGTTTCTGGTGTGAAAAGCTTGATCCCATCATAACATTATTGTTGTTTTTTTCATGTGAAACGCTTGATCCCAACATAACATTATTGTTGTTTTTCGTGAGAAAAGCTTGATCCCATCATGACATTATTGTTGTTTCTCGTGTGAAAAGCATGATCCCATCATAACATTATTGTTGTTTTTTCATGTGAAACGCTTGATCGCAACATAACATTATTGTTGTTTTTCGTGAGAAAAGCTTGATCCCATCATAACATTATTGTTGTTTCTCGTGTGAAAAGCTTGATCCCATCATGACATTATTGTTGTTTTTTCATGTGAAAAGCTTGATCCCATCATAACATTATTGTTGTTTTTCGTGTGAAAGCTTGATCCCATCATAACATTATTGTTGTTTCTCGTGTGAAAAGCTTGATCCCAACATAACATTATTGTTGTTTTCGTGAGAATAGCTTTATCCCATCATAACATTATTGTTGTTTCTGGTGTATAAAGCTTGATCCCATCATAACATTATTGTTGTTATTCGTGTGAAAAGCTTGATCCCACATAACATTATTGTTGTTTTCGTGTGAAAGCTTGATCCCATCATAACATTATTGTTGTTTCTCGTGTGAAAAGCTTGATCCCAACATAACATTATTGTTGTTTTTCGTGAGAAAAGCTTGATCCCATCATAACATTATTGTTGTTTCTCGTGTGAAAAGCTTGATCCCATCATGACATTATTGTTGTTTTTTCATGTGAAAAGCTTGATCCCAACATAACATTATTGTTGTTTTCGTGAGAAAAGCTTGATCCCATCATAACATTATTGTTGTTTCTCGTGTGAAAAGCTTGATCTCATCATAACATTATTATTGTTTTTTCATGTGAAAAGCTTGATCCCAACATAACATTATTGTTGTTATTCGTGTGAAAAGCTTTATTCCATCTTAACATTATTGTTGTTTTTTCATGTGTAAATCTTGATCCCATCATAACATTATTGTTGTTTCTCGTGTGAAAAGCTTGATTCCATCATAACATTATTGTTGTTTCTGGTGTGAAAAGCTTGATCCCATTATAACATTATTGTTGTTTCTCGTGTAAAAAACTTGATCCCATCATAACATTATTGTTATTTCTCGTGTGAAAAGCTTGAACCCAACATAACATTATTTTTGTTTTTCGTGAGAATAGCTTGATCTCATCATAACATTATTGTCGTTTCTCGTGTGAAAAGCTTGATCCCATCATAACATTATTGTTGTTTTTTCATGTGAAACGCTTGATCCCAACATAACATTATTGTTGTTTCTCGTGTGAAAAGCTTGATCCCAACATAACATTATTGTTGCTTCTCGTGTGAAAAGCTTGATCCCATCATAACATTATTGTTGTTTCTCGTGTGAAAAGCTTGATTCCATCATAACATTATTGTTGTTTCTGGTGTGAAAAGCTTGATCCCATCATAACATTATTGTTGTTTCTCGTGTGAAAAGCTTGATCCCAACATAACGTTATTGTTGTTTCTCGTGTGAAAAGCTTGATCCCATCATAACATTATTGTTGTTTTTTTCATGTGAAACGCTTGATCCCAACATAACATTATTGTTGTTTTTCGTGAGAAAAGCTTGATCCCATCATAACATTATTGTTGTTTCTCGTGTGAAAAGCTTGATCTCATCATAACATTATTGTTGTTTTTTCATGTGAAAAGCTTGATCCCAACATAACATTATTGTTGTTATTCGTGTGAAAAGCTTGATTCGATCATAACATTATTGTTGTTTTTTCATGTGTAAATCTTGATCCCATCATAACATTATTGTTGTTTCTCGTGTGAAAAGCTTGATTCCATGATAACATTATTGTTGTTTCTGGTGTGAAAAGCTTGATCCCATTATAACATTATTGTTGTTTCTCGTGTAAAAAACTTGATCCCATCATAACATTATTGTTATTTCTCGTGTGAAAAGCTTTATTCCATCATAACATTATTGTTGTTTCTCGTGTGAAAAGCTTGATCCCAACATAACATTATTATTGTTTTTCGTGAGAATAGCTTGATCTCATCATAACATTATTGTCGTTTCTCGTGTGAAAAGCTTAATCCCATCATAACATTATTGTTGTTTTGTCATGTGAAACGCTTGATCCCAACATAACATTATTGTTGTTTCTCGTGTGAAAAGCTTGATCCCAACATAACATTATTGTTGTTTTCGTGAGAAAAGATTGATCCCATCATAACATTATTGTTGTTTCTCGTGTGAAAAGCTTGATCCCATCATGACATTATTGTTGTTTTTTCATGTGAAAAGTTTGATCCCAACATAACATTATTGTTGTTTTTCGTGTGAGAAGCTTGATCCCATCATAACACTTTTGTTGTTTCTCGTGTGAAAAGCTTGATCCCAACATAACATTATTGTTGCTTCTCGTGTGAAAAGCTTGATTCCATCATAACATTATTGTTGTTTCTCGTGTGAAAAGCTTGATCCCATCATAACATTATTGTTGTTTCTCGTGTGAAAAGCTTGATTCCATCATAACATTATTGTTGTTTCTGGTGTGAAAAGCTTGATCCCATTATAACATTATTGTTGTTTCTCGTGTAAAAAACTTGATCCCATCATAACATTATTGTTATTTCTCGTGTGAAAAGCTTTATTCCATCATAACATTATTGTTGTTTCTCGTGTGAAAAGCTTGATTCCATCATAACTTTATTGTTGTTTCTCGTGTGAAAAGCTTGATCCCATCATAACATTATTGTTGTTTTTCGTGTGAGAAGCTTGATCCCATCATAACACTTTTGTTGTTTCTCGTGTGAAAAGCTTGATCCCAACATAACATTATTGTTGCTTCTCGTGTGAAAAGCTTGATTCCATCATAACATTATTGTTGTTTCTCGTGTGAAAAGCTTGATCCCATCATAACATTATTGTTGTTTCTGGTGTGAAAAGCTTGATTCCATCATAACATTATTGTTGTTTCTGGTGTGAAAAGCTTGATCCCATCATAACATTATTGTTGTTTCTGGTGTGAAAAGCTTGATCCCATCATAACATTATTGTTGTTTTTTTCATGTGAAACGCTTGATCCCAACATAACATTATTGTTGTTTTTCGTGAGAAAAGCTTGATCCCATCATGACATTATTGTTGTTTCTCGTGTGAAAAGCATGATCCCATCATAACATTATTGTTGTTTTTTCATGTGAAACGCTTGATCGCAACATAACATTATTGTTGTTTTTCGTGAGAAAAGCTTGATGCCATCATAACATTATTGTTGTTTCTCGTGTGAAAAGCTTGATCCCATCATGACATTATTGTTGTTTTTTCATGTGAAAAGTTTGATCCCAACATAACATTATTGTTGTTTTTCGTGTGAGAAGCTTGATCCCATCATAACACTTTTGTTGTTTCTCGTGTGAAAAGCTTGATCCCAACATAACATTATTGTTGCTTCTCGTGTGAAAAGCTTGATTCCATCATAACATTATTGTTGTTTCTCGTGTGAAAAGCTTGATCCCATCATAACATTATTGTTGTTTCTCGTGTGAAAAGCTTGATTCCATCATAATATTATTGTTGTTTCTGGTGTGAAAAGCTTGATCCCATTATAACATTATTGTTGTTTCTCGTGTAAAAAACTTGATCCCATCATAACATTATTGTTGTTTTTCGTGTGAAAAGCTTTATTCCATCATAACATTATTGTTGTTTCTCGTGTGAAAAGCTTGATTCCATCATAACATTATTGTTGTTTCTCGTGTGAAAAGCTTGATCCCATCATAACATTATTGTTGTTTTCGTGTGAGAAGCTTGATCCCATCATAACACTTTTGTTGTTTCTCGTGTGAAAGCTTGATCCCAACATAACATTATTGTTGCTTCTCGTGTGAAAAGCTTGATTCCATCATAACATTATTGTTGTTTCTCGTGTGAAAAGCTTGATCCCATCATAACATTATTGTTGTTTCTGGTGTGAAAAGCTTGATTCCATCATAACATTATTGTTGTTTCTGGTGTGAAAAGCTTGATCCCATCATAACATTATTGTTGTTTCTGGTGTGAAAAGCTTGATCCCATCATAACATTATTGTTGTTTTTCATGTGAAACGCTTGATCCCAACATAACATTATTGTTGTTTTTCGTGTGAAAAGCTTGATCCCATCATGACATTATTGTTGTTTCTCGTGTGAAAAGCATGATCCCATCATAACATTATTGTTGTTTTTCATGTGAAACGCTTGATCGCAACATAACATTATTGTTGTTTTCGTGAGAAAAGCTTGATCCCATCATAACATTATTGTTGTTTCTCGTGTGAAAAGCTTGATCCCATCATGACATTATTGTTGTTTTTCATGTGAAAAGCTTGATCCCATCATAACATTATTGTTGTTTTTCGTGTGAAAAGCTTGATCCCATCATAACATTATTGTTGTTTCTCGTGTGAAAAGCTTGATCCCAACATAACATTATTGTTGTTTTTCGTGAGAATAGCTTTATCCCATCATAACATTATTGTTGTTTCTGGTGTATAAAGCTTGATCCCATCATAACATTATTGTTGTTATTCGTGTGAAAAGCTTGATCCCCACATAACATTATTGTTGTTTTTCGTGTGTAAAGCTTGATCCCATCATAACATTATTGTTGTTTCTCGTGTGAAAAGCTTGATCCCAACATAACATTATTGTTGTTTTTCGTGAGAAAAGCTTGATCCCATCATAACATTATTGTTGTTTCTCGTGTGAAAAGCTTGATCCCATCATGACATTATTGTTGTTTTTTCATGTGAAAAGCTTGATCCCAACATAACATTATTGTTGTTTTTCGTGAGAAAAGCTTGATCCCATCATAACATTATTGTTGTTTCTCGTGTGAAAAGCTTGATCTCATCATAACATTATTATTGTTTTTTCATGTGAAAAGCTTGATCCCAACATAACATTATTGTTGTTATTCGTGTGAAAAGCTTTATTCCATCTTAACATTATTGTTGTTTTTTCATGTGTAAATCTTGATCCCATCATAACATTATTGTTGTTTCTCGTGTGAAAAGCTTGATTCCATCATAACATTATTGTTGTTTCTGGTGTGAAAAGCTTGATCCCATTATAACATTATTGTTGTTTCTCGTGTAAAAAACTTGATCCCATCATAACATTATTGTTATTTCTCGTGTGAAAAGCTTGATCCCAACATAACATTATTTTTGTTTTTCGTGAGAATAGCTTGATCTCATCATAACATTATTGTCGTTTCTCGTGTGAAAAGCTTGATCCCATCATAACATTATTGTTGTTTTTTCATGTGAAACGCTTGATCCCAACATAACATTATTGTTGTTTCTCGTGTGAAAAGCTTGAACCCAACATAACATTATTGTTGCTTCTCGTGTGAAAAGCTTGATTCCATCATAACATTATTGTTGTTTCTCGTGTGAAAAGCTTGATCCCATCATAACATTATTGTTGTTTCTCGTGTGAAAAGCTTGATTCCATCATAACATTATTGTTGTTTCTGGTGTGAAAAGCTTGATCCCATCATAACATTATTGTTGTTTCTCGTGTGAAAAGCTTGATCCCAACATAACGTTATTGTTGTTTCTCGTGTGAAAAGCTTGATCCCATCATAACATTATTGTTGTTTTTTTCATGTGAAACGCTTGATCCCAACATAACATTATTGTTGTTTTTCGTGAGAAAAGCTTGATCCCATCATAACATTATTGTTGTTTTTTTCATGTGAAACGCTTGATCCCAACATAACATTATTGTTGTTTTTCGTGAGAAAAGCTTGATCCCATCATGACATTATTGTTGTTTCTCGTGTGAAAAGCATGATCCCATCATAACATTATTGTTGTTTTTTCATGTGAAACGCTTGATCGCAACATAACATTATTGTTGTTTTTCGTGAGAAAAGCTTGATGCCATCATAACATTATTGTTGTTTCTCGTGTGAAAAGCTTGATCCCATCATGACATTATTGTTGTTTTTTCATGTGAAAAGTTTGATCCCAACATAACATTATTGTTGTTTTTCGTGAGAAGCTTGATCCCATCATAACACTTTTGTTGTTTCTCGTGTGAAAAGCTTGATCCCAACATAACATTATTGTTGCTTCGTGTGAAAAGCTTGATTCCATCATAACATTATTGTTGTTTCTCGTGTGAAAAGCTTGATCCCATCATAACATTATTGTTGTTTCTCGTGTGAAAAGCTTGATTCCATCATAACATTATTGTTGTTTCTGGTGTGAAAAGCTTGATCCCATTATAACATTATTGTTGTTTCTCGTGTAAAAAACTTGATCCCATCATAACATTATTGTTGTTTTTCGTGTGAAAAGCTTTATTCCATCATAACATTATTGTTGTTTCTCGTGTGAAAAGCTTGATTCCATCATAACATTATTGTTGTTTCTCGTGTGAAAAGCTTGATCCCATCATAACATTATTGTTGTTTTTCGTGTGAGAAGCTTGATCCCATCATAACACTTTTGTTGTTTCTCGTGTGAAAAGCTTGATCCCAACATAACATTATTGTTGCTTCTCGTGTGAAAAGCTTGATTCCATCATAACATTATTGTTGTTTCTCGTGTGAAAAGCTTGATCCCATCATAACATTATTGTTGTTTCTGGTGTGAAAAGCTTGATTCCATCATAACATTATTGTTGTTTCTGGTGTGAAAAGCTTGATCCCATCATAACATTATTGTTGTTTCTGGTGTGAAAAGCTTGATCCCATCATAACATTATTGTTGTTTTTTTCATGTGAAACGCTTGATCCCAACATAACATTATTGTTGTTTTTCGTGAGAAAAGCTTGATCCCATCATGACATTATTGTTGTTTCTCGTGTGAAAAGCATGATCCCATCATAACATTATTGTTGTTTTTTCATGTGAAACGCTTGATCGCAACATAACATTATTGTTGTTTTTCGTGAGAAAAGCTTGATCCCATCATAACATTATTGTTGTTTCTCGTGTGAAAAGCTTGATCCCATCATGACATTATTGTTGTTTTTTCATGTGAAAAGCTTGATCCCATCATAACATTATTGTTGTTTTTCGTGTGAAAAGCTTGATCCCATCATAACATTATTGTTGTTTCTCGTGTGAAAAGCTTGATCCCAACATAACATTATTGTTGTTTTTCGTGAGAATAGCTTTATCCCATCATAACATTATTGTTGTTTCTGGTGTATAAAGCTTGATCCCATCATAACATTATTGTTGTTATTCGTGTGAAAAGCTTGATCCCCACATAACATTATTGTTGTTTTTCGTGTGTAAAGCTTGATCCCATCATAACATTATTGTTGTTTCTCGTGTGAAAAGCTTGATCCCAACATAACATTATTGTTGTTTTTCGTGAGAAAAGCTTGATCCCATCATAACATTATTGTTGTTTCTCGTGTGAAAAGCTTGATCCCATCATGACATTATTGTTGTTTTTCATGTGAAAAGCTTGATCCCAACATAACATTATTGTTGTTTTTTTCGTGAGAAAAGCTTGATCCCATCATAACATTATTGTTGTTTCTCGTGTGAAAAGCTTGATCTCATCATAACATTATTATTGTTTTTTTCATGTGAAAAGCTTGATCCCAACATAACATTATTGTTGTTATTCGTGTGAAAAGCTTTATTCCATCTTAACATTATTGTTGTTTTTTCATGTGTAAATCTTGATCCCATCATAACATTATTGTTGTTTCTCGTGTGAAAAGCTTGATTCCATCATAACATTATTGTTGTTTCTGGTGTGAAAAGCTTGATCCCATTATAACATTATTGTTGTTTCTCGTGTAAAAAACTTGATCCCATCATAACATTATTGTTATTTCTCGTGTGAAAAGCTTGATCCCAACATAACATTATTTTTGTTTTTCGTGAGAATAGCTTGATCTCATCATAACATTATTGTCGTTTCTCGTGTGAAAAGCTTGATCCCATCATAACATTATTGTTGTTTTTTCATGTGAAACGCTTGATCCCAACATAACATTATTGTTGTTTCTCGTGTGAAAAGCTTGATCCCAACATAACATTATTGTTGCTTCTCGTGTGAAAAGCTTGATTCCATCATAACATTATTGTTGTTTCTCGTGTGAAAAGCTTGATCCCATCATAACATTATTGTTGTTTCTCGTGTGAAAAGCTTGATTCCATCATAACATTATTGTTGTTTCTGGTGTGAAAAGCTTGATCCCATCATAACATTATTGTTGTTTCTCGTGTGAAAAGCTTGATCCCAACATAACGTTATTGTTGTTTCTCGTGTGAAAAGCTTGATCCCATCATAACATTATTGTTGTTTTTTCATGTGAAACGCTTGATCCCAACATAACATTATTGTTGTTTTCGTGAGAAAAGCTTGATCCCATCATAACATTATTGTTGTTTCTCGTGTGAAAAGCTTGATCTCATCATAACATTATTGTTGTTTTTTCATGTGAAAAGCTTGATCCCAACATAACATTATTGTTGTTATTCGTGTGAAAAGCTTGATTCGATCATAACATTATTGTTGTTTTTTCATGTGTAAATCTTGATCCCATCATAACATTATTGTTGTTTCTCGTGTGAAAAGCTTGATTCCATCATAACATTATTGTTGTTTCTGGTGTGAAAAGCTTGATCCCATTATAACATTATTGTTGTTTCTCGTGTAAAAAACTTGATCCCATCATAACATTATTGTTATTTCTCGTGTGAAAAGCTTTATTCCATCATAACATTATTGTTGTTTCTCGTGTGAAAAGCTTGATCCCAACATAACATTATTATTGTTTTTCGTGAGAATAGCTTGATCTCATCATAACATTATTGTCGTTTCTCGTGTGAAAAGCTTAATCCCATCATAACATTATTGTTGTTTTGTCATGTGAAACGCTTGATCCCAACATAACATTATTGTTGTTTCTCGTGTGAAAAGCTTGATCCCAACATAACATTATTGTTGTTTTTCGTGAGAAAAGATTGATCCCATCATAACATTATTGTTGTTTCTCGTGTGAAAAGCTTGATCCCATCATGACATTATTGTTGTTTTTTCATGTGAAAAGTTTGATCCCAACATAACATTATTGTTGTTTTTCGTGTGAGAAGCTTGATCCCATCATAACACTTTTGTTGTTTCTCGTGTGAAAAGCTTGATCCCAACATAACATTATTGTTGCTTCTCGTGTGAAAAGCTTGATTCCATCATAACATTATTGTTGTTTCTCGTGTGAAAAGCTTGATCCCATCATAACATTATTGTTGTTTCTCGTGTGAAAAGCTTGATTCCATCATAACATTATTGTTGTTTCTGGTGTGAAAAGCTTGATCCCATTATAACATTATTGTTGTTTCTCGTGTAAAAAACTTGATCCCATCATAACATTATTGTTATTTCTCGTGTGAAAAGCTTTATTCCTTCATAACATTATTGTTGTTTCTCGTGTGAAAAGCTTGATTCCATCATAACTTTATTGTTGTTTCTCGTGTGAAAAGCTTGATCCCATCATAACATTATTGTTGTTTTTCGTGTGAGAAGCTTGATCCCATCATAACATTTTTTGTTGTTTCTCGTGTGAAAAGCTTGATCCCAACATAACATTATTGTTGCTTCTCGTGTGAAAAGCTTGATTCCATCATAACATTATTGTTGTTTCTCGTGTGAAAAGCTTGATCCCATCATAACATTATTGTTGTTTCTGGTGTGAAAAGCTTGATTCCATCATAACATTATTGTTGTTTCTGGTGTGAAAAGCTTGATCCCATCATAACATTATTGTTGTTTCTGGTGTGAAAAGCTTGATCCCATCATAACATTATTGTTGTTTTTTTTCATGTGAAACGCTTGATCCCAACATAACATTATTGTTGTTTTCGTGAGAAAAGCTTGATCCCATCATGACATTATTGTTGTTTCTCGTGTGAAAAGCATGATCCCATCATAACATTATTGTTGTTTTTTCATGTGAAACGCTTGATCGCAACATAACATTATTGTTGTTTTTCGTGAGAAAAGCTTGATCCCATCATAACATTATTGTTGTTTCTCGTGTGAAAAGCTTGATCCCATCATGACATTATTGTTGTTTTTTCATGTGAAAAGCTTGATCCCATCATAACATTATTGTTGTTTTTCGTGTGAAAAGCTTGATCCCATCATAACATTATTGTTGTTTCTCGTGTGAAAAGCTTGATCCCAACATAACATTATTGTTGTTTTTCGTGAGAATAGCTTTATCCCATCATAACATTATTGTTGTTTCTGGTGTATAAAGCTTGATCCCATCATAACATTATTGTTGTTATTCGTGTGAAAAGCTTGATCCCCACATAACATTATTGTTGTTTTTCGTGTGTAAAGCTTGATCCCATCATAACATTATTGTTGTTTCTCGTGTGAAAAGCTTGATCCCAACATAACATTATTGTTGTTTTTCGTGAGAAAAGCTTGATCCCATCATAACATTATTGTTGTTTCTCGTGTGAAAAGCTTGATCCCATCATGACATTATTGTTGTTTTTTCATGTGAAAAGCTTGATCCCAACATAACATTATTGTTGTTTTTCGTGAGAAAAGCTTGATCCCATCATAACACTTTTGTTGTTTCTCGTGTGAAAAGCATGATCCCATCATAACATTATTGTTGTTTTTTCATGTGAAACGCTTGATCGCAACATAACATTATTGTTGTTTTTCGTGAGAAAAGCTTGATCCCATCATAACATTATTGTTGTTTCTCGTTTGAAAAGCTTGATCTCATCATAACATTATTATTGTTTTTTCATGTGAAAAGCTTGATCCCAACATAACATTATTGTTGTTATTCGTGTGAAAAGCTTGATTCCATCATAACATTATTGTTGTTTTTTCATGTGTAAATCTTGATCCCATCATAACATTATTGTTGTTTCTCGTGTGAAAAGCTTGATTCCATCATAACATTATTGTTGTTTCTGGTGTGAAAAGCTTGATTTCATTATAACATTATTGTTGTTTCTCGTGTAAAAAACTTGATCCCATCATAACATTATTGTTATTTCTCGTGTGAAAAGCTTGATTCCATCATAACATTATTGTTGTTTCTCGTGTGAAAAGCTTGATCCCAACATAACATTATTGTTGTTTTTCGTGAGAATAGCTTGATCTCATCATAACATTATTGTCGTTTCTCGTGTGAAAAGCTTGATCCCATCATAACATTATTGTTGTTTTTTCATGTGAAACGCTTGATCCCAACATAACATTATTGTTGTTTCTCGTGTGAAAAGCTTGATCCCAACATAACATTATTGTTGCTTCTCGTGTGAAAAGCTTGATTCCATCATAACATTATTGTTGTTTCTCGTGTGAAAAGCTTGATCCCAACATAACGTTATTGTTGTTTCTCGTGTGAAAAGCTTGATCCCATCATAACATTATTGTTGTTTCTCGTGTGAAAAGCTTGATTCCATCATAACATTATTGTTGTTTCTGGTGTGAAAAGCTTGATCCCATCATAACATTATTGTTGTTTCTCGTGTGAAAAGCTTGATCCCAACATAACGTTATTGTTGTTTCTCGTGTGAAAAGCTTGATCCCATCATAACATTATTGTTGTTTTTTTATGTGAAACGCTTGATCCCAACATAACATTATTGTTGTTTTTCGTGAGAAAAGCTTGATCCCATCATAACATTATTGTTGTTTCTCGTGTGAAAAGCTTGATCTCATCATAACATTATTGTTGTTATTCGTGTGAAAAGCTTGATTCCATCATAACATTATTGTTGTTTTTTCATGTGTAAATCTTGATCCCATCATAACATTATTGTTGTTTCTCGTGTGAAAAGCTTGATTCCATCATAACATTATTGTTGTTTCTGGTGTGAAAAGCTTGATCCCATTATAACATTATTGTTGTTTCTCGTGTAAAAAACTTGATCCCATCATAACATTATTGTTATTTCTCGTGTGAAAAGCTTTATTCCATCATAACATTATTGTTGTTTCTCGTGTGAAAAGCTTGATCCCAACATAACATTTTTATTGTTTTTCGTGAGAATAGCTTGATCTCATCATAACATTATTGTCGTTTCTCGTGTGAAAAGCTTAATCCCATCATAACATTATTGTTGTTTTTTCATGTGAAACGCTTGATCCCAACATAACATTATTGTTGTTTCTCGTGTGAAAAGCTTGATCCCAACATAACATTATTGTTGTTTCTCGTGTGAAAAGCTTGATCCCATCATGACATTATTGTTGTTTTTTCATGTGAAAAGCTTGATCCCAACATAACATTATTGTTGTTTTTCGTGTGAGAAGCTTGATCCCATCATAACACTTTTGTTGTTTCTCGTGTGAAAAGCTTGATCCCAACATAACATTTTTGTTGCTTCTCGTGTGAAAAGCTTGATTCCATCATAACATTATTGTTGTTTCTCGTGTGAAAAGCTTGATCCCATCATAACATTATTGTTGTTTCTCGTGTAAAAAGCTTGATTCCATCATAACATTATTGTTGTTTCTGGTGTGAAAAGCTTGATCCCAACATAACATTATTGTTGTTTTTCGTGAGAAAAGCTTGATCCCATCATGACATTATTGTTGTTTCTCGTGTGAAAAGCATGATCCCATCATAACATTATTGTTGTTTTTTCATGTGAAACGCTTGATCGCAACATAACATTATTGTTGTTTTTCGTGAGAAAAGCTTGATGCCATCATAACATTATTGTTGTTTCTCGTGTGAAAAGCTTGATTCCATCATAACATTATTGTTGTTTCTGGTGTATAAAGCTTGATCCCATCATAACATTATTGTTGTTATTCGTGTGAAAAGCATGATCCCATCATAACATTATTGTTGTTTTTTCATGTGAAACGCTTGATCGCAACATAACATTATTGTTGTTTTTCGTGAGAAAAGCTTGATCCCATCATAACATTATTGTTGTTTCTCGTGTGAAAAGCTTGATTCCATCATAACATTATTGTTGTTTCTGGTGTATAAAGCTTGATCCCATCATAACATTATTGTTGTTATTCGTGTGAAAAGCTTGATCCCATCATAACATTATTGTTGTTTCTCGTGTGAAAAGCTTGATTCCAAAGAAGGTTTCCATTTCTTCTGTTTCATTTTGTCTTAAAGATCGAAAACAAAATTATTTCATAATTAGGTTTAGAAATCAAAGCTTCTACAGCCTACTTTTTCCTATCTTCCACTTTTCCTCCTGGTGTGAGAGAGAAATAAAATGGCGAAGAATTGAACTATTTTAAATAAATATTTTTGTTTCTGATCATGTAATATGCCCAGACAAAGTATAATATAATACATATTTGTTTCTTTTCGCTCATGAAACTTTAATGAAAATAAGCTCATTCATTTGGTAAAAGATTTAAGCCTTTTAAATTGCTTGCTTGCTACTGGTACATAAACGTTCTTCAAGAAAACAATTCTAAAATAACAGATGCACAATACGTGAAAAGTGTCTCACAGAAACGTCTAATATTAATGTATATATGAGTAAGTATTATATTTTCGGCCGCGACAATAAAGAATATTAAATAATAATATCTTGTGGTAACACATACGGCCATAGGTAACACATGTAAACCTTTTAGAAAAGGCATACGTGTGTAAACACTATAGACGTGTGTATCATTATGATCACAACTGCCAATACCAGTGGTACCCAGTGGTATGCTCCCGGAAGGACATTGATAGGCTTAGAGAATTACAGCGCTAAATTCCGGATCCCATTTCTCATATTGGCCCGGCATGACTAAGCGTGTTAAGTCGTTCGATTCGTAATCCGAGGGTCGCGGGTTCGAATCACGGTCGCACCAAATATGCGCGCCCTTTCAGCTGTGGGGGCATTACAATGTGATGGTCAATCCCACTATTCGTTGGTAAAAGAGTAGCCCAAGAGTTGGAGGTGGGTGATGATGACTAGCTGCCTTTTCTCTAGTCTTACACTGCTAAATTAGGGACGGCTAGCGCAGATAGCCCTCGAGTAGCATTGCGCGAAATTTAAAAACAAACAAACAAAGAAACCAATCCTCACGGTGGACACAGCAACAGCCCAAAGTGGCGTTGCTTTAAAACAATAGACACACAGTAATACCATTTCAAACTGACAATTCAGAGACGCTTGTTCACCATATCTTGTTATTAAGTTCCACACTAAACAAAACTAGCATTACATTACTGAATATTGTTTACAATTTTAAATGCATACTGTGTTATTAATACACCTAAGCGTGAGTCTTTAAAACTTTACTTTAGTAAAAATATATGAACGAATCACTGAACAATGTTATAGCGTAAATGAATTAAAAACAGCGAGAAATATATTTTAAATGTTTAGCGATTAAGCCTTGAAATAAATCACTTAAAAAGGATGTTTCCTTTTCTGGTATTTTGCTTTCAATGAAATTACTTGAGTTTCAATGTAAGACAACATAACTCTGAGTAAATAATACACACGCATTATATACGCGATTAGAAAGTACTTCAGGACATAATTTATCTCGTCGGTTTCATCACCTAGGATGTTAATTTCGTCAACTGTTCTTTTAGTTCAACCCTACATTGTATTTTAATATCAGTTTTTTTTTTACCTTTGTAAATTTGTTGTTTAATATTATTCTAAATTTTCCAGTAGTCAAGCAATAAGAAAACAAACTGTTGATTCTTCAGGATCATAAATTTATCGGTGAATAAGATGTTTGTTCGTTTGTTTGTGAATTTCGCACACAGCTATTCGAGGGCTATCTGTGCTAGTCGTCCCTAATTTAGCAGAATAAGACTAGAGGAAGGCAGCTAGTCATCATCACCCACCGCCAACTCTTGGGCTACTCTTTATCAACGAATAGTGTGATTGACCATCACATTATAATGCCCCAAAGCTGAAAGGGCGCGCATGTTTGGTGCGACAGGGATGCGAATCCGCGACCCTCAGGTTACGAGTCGCACGCCTTAACACGCTTGGCCATGACGGACAGGTGAATAAAAAAAAATGTTTTACCACTTTGCATAAATGCCTCATGTTTAATCCAAAATCCAAATATTTTCTTTATGTTTATTTTAATTAAAGGAAAAGGGTGTGTATATATGCGACAAAACGAGAAAGGTAAAAACGTCTTTAAGTCTACTATGGATGATTGTTCTTCTTTAACCAAACAAAAGCAATTTCTTCCATCTTCACTCTTTATGTTTTTTGTTGAAAAAGAATAAATTAATTTCTCAAGCAAGTTTTAACAAGAAATGAAGTTAATCAGAACAAATTCTTTAGTTGTATGTTCTCACTGAGAAAGATAGATACCTTTAATTTATTTTTAATCAGAAACTCTGTGTGACGCTATGGAAAATCCATTTCTTCTTCTAGTGTAAAACTTTGTACTCTGATAAACCTAATCCTTTTTTCTCGTGCCTTAGTTTTCCTTTTGATTTTAGATTTGTGGTAATATTAAACAGAGGTAATAAACAGGAAATATAATGAAAATATGAGAGCATAACTTCGGGTTTATTTGGCTTGTTCAGTGTTTCATATTTTTGTAAATATTTCGAGTATTGTACATTATTCTTTATACTTACAGTTGCAATATAAGAATATGTATGCATTAATATTTCTCAATTTTAATCGCTAGATATTAAACACTATCATTGTGACAATGTATCAAGCAACCCAGTTGAACTCTTCTCTAAAACATTACTTAGCCGTATTTAGTTAGGCAATGCTTTTAATTATCTCGTTATACAATTGTTTCAGTGAATCTTTACGAAATACTTCATTGTAAAGATGTTTGAGAAGAAAATTGTAGTTCTAATATACTAGCCGATTACATGTGGCGCCAGTGCATTAGATCCCCGCATGACGTATGGATGACGTCATGTCTGCGCCCTGAGTATGGAGGAAAATAAAACGGAGGCAAAATGGGAAAATCGTGACCCCTATTGCAAATCTAGATGCACACAGAATAAAAATTTCGCGAAGTTGGGGTTTTCATATCGAGTAATATAAACGTTTTTCCAGCATCATATAAGCAACCGGTTCAAATTTTGATACTTATCTGTGTAATATTAAATAGTAGAGGTAATGAGAAATAAAGCACCTATCTAACTGATTGAATATTCTTCATTTTTTACAAATAAACGAAAATAAATGTATTTTTGGTTGGGAATTTTAGGAGTGTTTAAAGCATTTTAAACATAATTTTGTTAACTTTAGTTTATCTCCATAAAACATACATAATTATATTAATAAAAATTGCATTAATTTTAAATAGGTGATCAAATAAGCACTATATAACAGTTGAGAAATTAATGTGAACCAAAACCAGTTAATGTAATTTACAATTTAAGTCTTATTTGATTTATTAATTTTTGTGGAAAATTTTCTTGAGATGTTCATTTGTTTCCATTCTCTAATTTTACTTTTAGAAAATTTCTTCCTCAGACATTGCCCCCCAGTAGCTCAGCGGTATGTCTGTGGACTTACAATGCTAAAAACCTTGTTTCGATACCCGTGGTGGCCAGAGCACAGATAGCCCATTGTGTAGCTTTGTGCTTAATTCAAAACAACAACAGTTCTCAGAAATCTGAGAGTCGCGGGTTCCAATCCCCGTTACACCAAACATGTTCGTCCTTTCAGCTGTGGAGGCGTTATAATGTGACGGTCAATCCCATTATTCGTTGATAAAAGAGTAGTCCAAGAGTTGGCGGATGGTGGTGATGACTACTTGCCTTCCCCCTAGTCTTACCCTGCTAAATTAGGGACGGCTAGCTCAGATAGCTCTCATGTTGCTTTGCGCGGAATTCAAAACAAACCAGTACTCAGAAATATAAATATGATACTATAATTATACAAATCAAATACAAATATATAAAATATAAAAATACAAATATATGCCTACACAGCGACGCTGTAAAAATTTTACCTACAAAAGGATTGGGATATTCTGCCTGTCGTGTGATAGTTTTTAAGAGGGTTTTCCTTTGTAACCCTATGCGCTTCACTGTTACATTAAACATACTTGCTCCTTTTAGCCATGGGGGCGTTATTTGTGTCAGTCAATCCCACTATGCGTTTGTAAAAAGGTAACCCAAGGCTTATACTGCTAAATTAAAGAAGGCTAGCGCAGGTAGCCCTTGAGTAGCTTTGTGCTAAATTAAAAAAAAACAACAAACCCTTATGACAAATTTGTTGTACATTAGAAGCATCGTTTTCATACACTGTCATTCTATTGTTTGAGTTTGCTCTTAGGTTTAACATAGACAACTATCGAAAAGGATTAAAGGCGAACGTCGAGAAAATATACAAAATCGCTGATTACTAACTATTACTCTGTTTATTAAACACCGGAAGAAGTGCATCTACCAGGGAGTAAACTAATATATATTCTCAAATGTATACATCCTTCTGGAATTGTCAGTTACGGCTGCTAGTGGTGAATGGATCTACTAGAAACTCTAACTAACCAAAGATATCTGAGACCCACGCTGACACAAGAGCGTGTAGGCCCGGCACGGCCAAGCGTGTTAAGGCGTGCGACTCGTAATCTGAGGGTCGCGGGTTTGCATCTCGGTCGCGCCAAACATGCTCGTCCTTTCAGCCGTGGGGGCGTTATAATGTGACGGTCAATCCCACTATTCGTTGGTAAAAGAGTAGCCCAAGAGTTGGCGGTGGGTGGTGATGACTAGCTGCCTTCTCTCTAGTCTTACACTGCTAAATTAGGGACGGCTAGTACAGATAGCCCTCAAGTAGCTTTGTGCGAAATACCAAAACAAACAAACAAACAAATCCATCATATCGATTGGCCTTGAAATAGTTTGAGATTTCGCTTTACCTAAAACATGAAAACACATTAAAAATGTTGTGCTGCTTTGTTTTATTGTGTAGGCTTTGCATTTAGTGTTCTACAGATTATATTTATGATAGAATATTAAAAATTCAAATTAATTCATTTGTTTGTATTTAACGATAAGTGTGTACCGGTATGGCCAGGTGGTTAGGGCGCCCAAGTTGTTGTTTGAGGATCGCGGGCTCGAATCTCCGTCGCAACAAACACATTCGCCATTTTACCCGTGAAAGCGTTATAATGTTATAATCAATCCCACTATTCGTTGGTAAAAGAGTAGCACAAGACTATGGGTGGTGATGACTAGCTGCCTTTCTTCTGGTCTTACACTGCTAAATTAGGAACGATTCCCGTAAATAGACCTCATTGAGCTTTGCGCAATATTCATCAAACAAACGACGCATGCGCAAGCTTTATATCTTAGTCGCAGATATAACCCATATCAACTTTAAGCTGAATCGAAAAAAAATAGCAAACAAATTTTTATTAGATTATGATGTCATAGAAAACTACTGTTATAAAATCTTTTTCTTGCAGTTATTGTGTGTTATACGTGCGCTATAATAGATTATTGTTAAATATCTGCGACGTATAAGTATTTCTGTGGTATACGTTTTCCATGTCTTACTCTGATTGTGTGTTCGATTTGATTTAGGTTGAACACAAAGATGAGTTATAACGGGTGAACTGTACCGTAATAAATACTCAGACTCTCATTAAAACGATTTTTTTTCGTAGTATTGTTAGAATTTTAATGGAACAAGTCAAGAAGAAGAATTAAAATGTTGTAGTATATTAAAAATCTATATTCTATACGCTTCAGTTATGTAATTTAAGCGTTATAAATAATTTATCATACATATTTTTACTTGTTATTTGAACAAGATGTTTACTTCTAACCCGTTTCGAATTTATTTTTCAAACTCTCAAACTAAATATATAACCACAAAGAGGAGTGATGAACTCTCTTGTGATTTCCACTATACGATGTAGAAAATTATATTCAAAACATAAAAGATAAGATACTGAGAGATTTTTTTACTAACATTCTAAATAAAGTCTGTTATAATAATCACACTTTTTTCTGCTTTTCAGTCTTGAGTCTCTGACAGTTTATACATAAACATCTGAAGCATGCAGTTAGATGACAAAAAAATTACCCTTCGGTTCTTTTGTGTGAGGTTTACTAAAGCTCTGTGTGCAATACTTTAACAAAAAATTCTGCAGAATTATTAGAAGATTTAATTTTTTTACTTTTGTTGAACATTATGTTTTCACTGGTTATTTATATAACAAAAGGTTGTACATACAAAAAAGTTATTGTTCAGATTTTAGAACATTATTTCTTTAATACCTTGTAACTAAACATAAATATATCGTTTATTTTTTAAGGTATTCTAAAGATTTCTAACAAAACTTATCTTCGCTAGCCGTCCCTGACTTAGCAGGGTAAGGCGAGAGGAAAAGCAGTTAGTCAGCACCATCTACCACTAACTCTTGGACTACTCTTTTACCAACGAATAGTGGGATTGTCTGCCACGTTATAATGACCCCACGGATATACCGTACGAAATTAATTTACTATTGGTAAAAATTCGTAGTTAATCATAGACTTAACAATCGTGGAACTGAAATCACTAGGAACAATTAGAGCATTGTTTAGTTTTACTCAGTAAAAATAATTTGGACTTTGTATTTCATTTTATTTGAATGGCAACAACCATTTTTATCCTTTTGTGATAATTATCACGTGTTTCCGTAATAGCTTTGATTGATGACACGCATGCGCGTGCAATTCATATTATTTGAACATTCACGTCAACAATACATTTATTTTAAACAAATAGTTTCAGTGCACGAGTCAGTTCCGAAATTTGACACGTGTAAATACTGTTATTTTTATTATCATTAATGGTTACACAATATACTGTGTTATAATTTAAACTGAGTTACTCTGAGTGAAACTTTACGTAATATTTTATACGGTAAACTAATTTATAAATGTTAATATCAAATTATCTTCGTCATAAACGTAGTTGAGGACATGGATTTTGTTCCAAGAATAACATAACTTGTTTAAAATAAACAATGGCATCTCTATGCTATTGTTGATTTTAATGACAACTATAAAGTTAATAAGACAACCAAATATGAGTTTGATATTCAAAACTTAGGATTGTTTAAATTTCACGCAAAACTACACAAGGGTTAGTTGTCCCTCATAACATTAGAGGGAAAGCCGCTAGTCATTACTACCCACCGTCAATTCTTGGGCTACTATTTTACCAACGAATAGTAGAATTGACAGTCACATTATAATGATCCCATGGCTAAAAGGGCGAGCATGTTTGATGTGATGGCGATTCAAACCCGCGACTTTCAGATTATAAGTTGAATGCCCTGACCACCTGCTGGCTATGCCAGTCTTCATAAGTTAACTACAGTAAGTTTGTTTTCGAGACGACGTTTATGATCTAAATAGACTGAAGTTGATTGAATATATATTTACTTCTTAGGGGTCACAAGTTTTTCATTCTGTTCATATACGTCTGTACAGTTTACGTGTTTTTTACGACCTTTCGTGGAATAAAAGTCATGACGATTTTACGATTAGAATTTAAAATGTGGACTACAACCTTCTAAATTGGTATTTTACGACCTGTCTACAACTTCGTAATGAAACTCAAATTAAAATGTGGACTACAACCTTGTAACTCAGTATTTTACGACCTGTTTACAATTTTGTAATGAAACTCAAATTAAAATGTGGACTACAACCTTCTAACTCGGTATTTTACGACTTGTCTACAACTTCGTAATGAAACTCAAATTAAAATGTGGACTACAACCTTCTAACTCGGTATTTTACGACCTGTTTACAACTTTGTAATGAAACTCAAATTAAAATGTGGACTAAAACCTTCTAACTCGGTATTTTACGACCTGTTTACAACTTCGTAATGAAACTCAAATTAAAATGTGGACTAGAACCTTCTAACTCGGTATTTTACGACCTGTTAACAACTTCGTAATGAAACTTAGATTAAAATGTGGACTACAACCTTCTAACTCGGTATTTTACGACCTGTCTACAACTTCGTAACAAAACTCAAATTCCAAAGTTGTGCAATATTTTCACGTTGTTTAGCGATTGTCTTCAGTAAACAAGATAACAATAATGAAAATAGTTAAAATAGGTCGAAGTTGAAATCACAAATATCATGTAGTTAATTTGACCTTACACATTGTTTAACTTGTAGCACCAACCTTCCTTTGGTAGTTATCACAACAACCAAATTTAAAAACAAAACCAAAGGATTACACATAAATTTTAAGGTCTGGTAGCACTTGGTATAAGAGGGCTGAACTTTTATCCTTTTTTAAAATTCATTGAAAATTTTGTGTATTATCTTCTGTGCTAACGTTTTTTTTTCCCTCAGAATTAACACAACAGATGTGAGTTAAGGGATTAAAATTCTTTAATATTACAAGCTTCAAAACTTACTTCAGAAAAACTTTAATATCCTAAAAGCGATCTATTTTACATCTAAATGAACAATAATTTAATTATCGACAGCGGAAAGAAAGGTTCTTTTAACGTCAAGTGTCGGTGTGTTATTTTTTTTACCAAAATGCGTTAAAATTAAAGCCAGTAACACACGTCAATACAAAAGAAAAAACAAACGCCGGATTTCAAATAGCTCACTTGAAATACTGGTTATACGTTGTTCTTTCTACAAGGGGAAATGTATTAATCCGCATGAAATATTTGTTAACTCAGGAATTCTTTATTAGAATTTCAAATGATTAAATTAATTTATTTCTGAGAAGATGGAGAAAAAAACGTCATTGTGGAACAAAAATTATAGTAATTTGTTAATTGAACAAGCCCGCGAATATAAACTTCATAAAGGATACTTTCTATGTAGATTTCAAAAATAATATTCATTTTTTTCTTTCGCTTAACGACTTTTTTACAAATCGGGCTAAAAGTGAAAGCTCTTACTTAATAAGATATAAAGTAAATTTAGCTCGGGATTCTAATCATATTATTATGTCGGTAAATTTATGCCTACATTTTTTATGATACCATTATACCATATTTCATCGAAAATCATCCAAATTGTGTGTTTAAATCATTCCAAAATACGCATTAATAGGAAAAACATTTTCGAAGAATATTTCTTTATTTTTTTTTATTTTTCCTATTTTCGGTACGATTGAAGGTTAAAGTTTGTTGGGAAAATGTTTAAATTATTCTAGAAGTTATTTGTTTGCTTGTTCTGAATCTAGCACAAAGTTACACGAGGACTGTCTGTGATAGCCGTCCCTAATTTAACAGCGTAAGACTATAGGGAAGACATCACCCACCGCCAACTCTTGGGCTTAATATAAAGAAATTTCATTTCTATTATGCAAACTGTATTGATTATTTTCCAAATTATCATACATTTTTAATATATATATATTTATACTGCTGGCCAAAATCTTAAGGCCAATGAACATAAAGAAAAAATATGCATTTTGCGTTGTTAGACTCAACCACTTATGTGAGTAGAGCCTCGAAATATGAAAATAAGAAAAGGGAAAATAAAAATAAAAAACTTTTTAAGTATTTAATAGGGAATATGTGAGCACTATGAAATTAGCCTAAATACTAGCTGGTCAAAAGTTTAAGACCATACTGAAACGAAGCGTTAATCGGTAAACACGTTTCGAAATTTAGTCATTTGTGTTCAAGCATTAGCGTTGTCAACATCTCCCACTGACATCTCCTGTGTTACATTGGGTAAAAAACATGGTAAAGCCTAAAACGTTGACAAAGTTTGAACGTGGCAGAATTGTCGAGCTGCAAAAACAAGGTCTCTCTCAACGTGTCATCGCTGGTGAGATTGGGTGAAGTGAAACTGATGTTGTAAAAATTCCTTAAAAGACCCTGAGGGATGCAGAACGAGAAATTCAAGGGGTTGGCTCAAGAAAATTTCGCCGTCATTGAGCAGGAAGATTCGACAGGTTTTCTGGCAAGACATCAGTCAATTGCCGAACCAGATTAAGGACCTTACGGACGCAGAATGCAGCTCAAGACAATAAGACAGCATCTACAAGAGAAAGCTTTAAAAACCGTAAACGTCTTCAGAGGCCACGCCTCCTTCCACACCACGAAGCGGCTCGATTAAACTTTGCTGAGAAGCACCAAACATGGGACGTAGAAAGTTTTGTTCTCTGATGAGGAGAAAAATTAACCTGGATGGTCCAGATGGCTTCCAACGTTACTGGCACGATAAAGATATCCCATCGGAGACATTTTCTACACGACACAGTGGAGGAGGTTCCATCATGATCTGGGGTGTTTTCTCCTTCCATGGAACAATGGAGCTTCAGGTTATACAGGGACGTCAAACAGCAGCTGGCCACATTGGCATGTTGGAGAGAGCATCCTTATTGACTGAAGGCCCTCGCTTGTGTGGAAATGACTGGATCTTTCAGCAGGATAACACTGCAATCCACAATGCTCGCAGGACAAAGGCATTTTTCATGGCAAATAACGTGATTCTTTTGGACCATCCAGCGTGTTCGCCCGAACTTAACCCCATTGACAATGTTTGGTGGTGGATGGCAAGGGAAGTCTACAAAAATGGACGTCAATTCCAAACAGTACATGATCTTCGTAAAGCCATCTTCACCACTTGGAATAATATTCCAGCCAGCCTTCTGCAAACGTTTATATCGACCATGCCAAAGAGAATGTTTGAAATTATTCGCAATGACGGCCATGCAACTCGCTACTGAGACCTCTTGTTGGGCATTTCCTACCCAGTTTAGGACTTATTTTTGGTATGGCCTTAAACTTTTGAACAGCTGGTATTTAGACTACTCTCATATTGTTCACATTTTCCCTATTAAATGCTAAAATGTTTTTATTTTTATTTTTATTTTCCCTTTTCTTATTTTGATCTTTCGAAGCTCTACTCAAATAAGTGGTTGAGTCTAACAACGCAAAATGCATATTTTTTTCTTTATGTTCATTAGCATTAAGATTTTGGCCAGCAGCGTATGTATGTATTTTAAGTAAAAAATGTTTCCCAGATTCACTTAGCTTCATTTTTATCTCGATTGAAACCTTAAAACATTAATCATTCTGACTTGGAAAAAGAGCAAAAATATAAATGTTTTTTTACTGATCATTGGATGGATATTTCTCTTCACTTGTAACATAGATTATACATTTAATGTGATATATTATTGAAGACCCTTAAGTCATCACTTCTAACTTAGTGGTTCCGAAGGAAAATTCACAATTGAAAGTATCCAAATTAGATAATCATAAATAAAAGTCCTAAGAAACCATTTTGTAGCTTATTGGTAAACCTGAGAGCTTATAACAATAAATACCGGGTTTCGATACCTGTGCTGATCACAGTGAAGATAGCCCATCGTGTAGCTTTGTGCTTAACAACAAACAAATTAGTGTTACAGCTGAAATACTCCATTCTAAGGAATATTTTTTAATTTTTTCCTCTGGTTTTTTCAACATGTTGAAAGACAGTACTGTTGCCACTTTTGAACTGCTAATTTATTTAATTATAAACCATAAGTGAAGTTCCTGGTATACAAGTCTTTAGAACTGTTTAGAAACACGGCATTCGTGGTATTCAAACATTGGTTGCAAGTGTACCAATGGTCCAGATTTCGCTATAAGTTTTGTCCTATATATAGAGTCAGAACAGTGTTGGTCCGGCATGGCCAAGCGTGTTAAGGCGTGAGACTCGTGATCTGAGGGTTATGGGTTCGCGTCCCCATCGCGCCAAACATGCTCGCCCTTTCTGCCGTGGGGTCGTTATAAGGTGACGGCCAATCCTACTATTCGTTGGTAAAAGAGTAGCCCAAGAGTTAGCAGTGGATGGTGATGACTAGCTGCCTTCCCTCTATTCTTACACTGCTAAATTAGGGACGACTAGCACAGGTAGCCCTCGAGTAGCTTTGTGCGAAATTAAAAAACAAACAAACAAACAAATAAATAGAACAGTGTTAGTTAGTCTTTTTTTAATCTCGAACTGGGCGTTGTCGCACGTGTGGATTTACTTTATTCCTACAGCACGTGCATTAAGTTGTATTTCTTTTTCCATAAAATATTATATTGCGTTTTATTGTTTTATTTCACAATGCATTTCGAACCTCGTTCGGTTTGCCCTGTGATAAACCGAAAGTTCCTGTTTGGCCTTTTGTTACCAGTATTCTAATACCTGTTATAAACCCGTAGGCACTGTAGTCCTTTTATTAACCGTATTCTAGTACCTGTTATAAACCAGTAGGTCTCGTAGGCCTTTCGTTAACCGTATTCTGGCTCATAATTTCTTATTTTCTAGATTTTCTGCTAATCCTATACCAACTATTAAATATGCTATTCAACCTGAACTATTTTAAAATATATAAAAATAATTTTTTGTGTTTGTTTGAGGATAGAACTTCTTGTTTAATTAAAATCTATTTGGTTATCTATTAGAGCAAAAGTCCCGAAATGGCCAGGTGGTTAGGGATCTAAACTGATAATCTGAGGGTCACATGTTCGAATTCCCGTCACATCAAACATGTTCGCCTTTCATCTATGGGGGCGTCATGTTTGACGATGAATCCCACTATTCGTTGGTAAAAGAGTAGCCCACGAGTTGGCGGTGGGTGGTGATGACTAGCTCTCTTTCCTGTAGTCTTACACTGCTAAATTAGGGACGGCTAGCACATATGGCCCTCGTGTTACTTTGCGAAAAATTCAAATGGAACAAACAAATAATTAAAACAGGGACGACCATACCGAAAACTTGAATGTCAGGAATTTCTGACCGCTTTACCCTTGTTGTTTCACGTAATCATTTTCATGATTTCCTAATCATTTATTAGTAAATAAATGTGTCAGATTAATTAGCAGCAGAGCATCTGGTTTTATTTTTTTATTTTTCAGATACATTTTATGCGACAAAAATGTATTAACAGATCAACTCAGAATAAAAATCGATTTTCAAGCACAATTTGGTCACACTGAATAATTCAGTAAAATGTTGTATGTATTGGTGAAGAATTTCTAGAATTTACATCAAAAAGGGCCGGGAACTGTTTTACGACTTCTATTTGCTGCTGTCTTCTATAAAGACATGACAATGTTGGTTTATAACCTGTTCTAAAATCAAAAACCTTTGAACCCGAGGCGAGAACTCTTAGACATGGACTTGAAGAACATGCGCGCTTCATTTAACGGTTGAAGACGTGAACTGAAAATGACAGTTATAGATTTTGATTTGTGTGGTCGTTATTCGACGGTGGCATTCTCTTTTCGTATCAGCTTGAAGGCATTTAAAATCCGTGAGGAGATTGAATGTTCGATTCTGAGGTTGAGAATGACAAGGACTTCAGAAAACTGTGATATTGATTTTCGGTTCCAAGTGCCTGCACCAAGTGCTCTTCAAACATAATGGACAGTAATCTAAGTTTAACGTGATACTGTTCTTAGTTTTGGTTGAATGTTAAATGAAACTCATTGATCGACTGATAACCTTATACGCTCTTGAACTAACAACTTAGGTTTCGAATTTGTAAGTTTTACCTCATGTTTTTCAAAGGTAAATTAGTGTCTTAAGAAACTTGATCTTGGTGTGTTTTCTTACTGATGTATCTCTGATTATTGTAAGTCAGGAAGAAGCAATATAAAACATTTCCAAAATGATCAGAGCTCTCTCCCTCTACGGATTATATTTACCTATTTTACTGAGTTTTTAGAACTAACACAAAATCACTTTACTACATGAAATATATCTATGAAGTATTTAATAGTTCATTAAAAAGAAGTGTAGACTGACATATCAATGTGTATAAGTGCAATGTTTCTATATAAAATCACGTCTGACACGTCACACGTTTCTCAGCCACTCACAGTATTTGTTGTTTTTAAATATATCACGCAATTAACGCTAATACATTGACTGTTTTTAAATATATCACGCAATAACTCTAAAGATATTTTTTATGAGAGGAAAATCCTGCTTGCAAATAGAGAAATATTACAGGTGTGACTTGAGTGTTGTAACAAATAAAAGCAAATCCTTGTGGCAAAGAGTTCAATAAATGGTTAAATGAACGTTTTAATAGATGCATAAACAACAGTTTATAGCCATGAGGAAGATTTTTATCAATGATGGAACATTGTACATGTATCAACAGAACATTGATGACGAATATAGTGCATGTATCAACAGAACATTGATCTGTCTTCTTCTGTCGGAACATGAAGTGTGTTACATCATCAATAAAATTCTTCCTCATGGTTATAAACTGTTGTTTACCCGTCAGTTATTAAACTAGCATAATGTGCTTCCTAACTGAAATAATTTGATGTTTGTATAAGAAATATTCTCTATCTTTAGCTGATCTAGAAAATAGGTTAACTGATTATTCATATAAGAAATATTTTCTACCTTTAGCTAGTTTAGAAAATAGGTTAACTGATCATTTATATAAGAAATATTTTCTACCTTTAACCTGTCTAGAAAATAGGTTAACTGATTATTCATATAAGAAATATTTTCTACCTTTAACCTGTCTAGAAAATAGGTTAACTGATCATTTATATAAGAAATATTTTCTAGCTTTATCTAGTCAAGAAAATAGGTTAATTGATGATTTATATAAGAAATAATTTCTACCTTTAGCTAGTCTAGAAAATAGGTTAACTGATCATTTATATAAGAAATATTTTCTACCTTTAGCCTGTCTAGAAAATAGGTTAACTGATCATTTATATAAGAAATATTTTCTACCTTTAGCTAGTCTAGAAAATAGGTTAAGTGAATGTTTGTAAAATAAATATTTTCTAGCTTTAGCTAGTCATAAAAGTCATAAGTTTTACCTGTAGTTAGTCTAGGAAATGTGTTAAATAAACGTTCATATAACAATATTTTCTACCTTTAGCCTCTATAGAAAATATGTTAAATGAATGTTTGTATAATAAATATTTTTTTACCTTCAGCTAGTCTAGAAAATAGGTTAGCTGAACGTCCACATAAAAATGTTTTCTACCTTTAACTAGTCTACTGTTTGATTCTCTAACAATGTATTTAATTCAAAATAAGATTTCGAATATACAAAATGACAGGCTAGTAAAATAAAAGAATTATTTTATGTTTATGAGATTCAGACCTTCATAATATCTAATATTCTTAAAAACAAAACCTTTTAAGATATATCTACGATATAAATGACTCAACGTCCAAACAGAATTATCTCATATACTCAGGAAGTGACTAACCCGTGTTAAGCCTAGAAAATGTAGATGATTCTATTACAAATATTATAATGATAAGAGGACTTTATCTCAGTCGATTTTTTAATGTTTATATTAGTCGCATACTCCTTATAACTGATAGAGTGAAGTGATCTTAAAATGACGTACAACATATAAATCTAATACAACTTTAATATTGTATACTGCTATTGTAAATGTGCTGATCTTTGTTAAAGCCAGTTACATATCTTACCTCTTAATTGTCTCAATTTACTATTTGATGCCAATGTATTTAATGGATTCACGTGGAGATGTTTTCAGGCAAATATAAAAATCGAATGTATCATAGAAACGTAACCAATCTCAAATAACGTATGTTATCACAAATAATTATGTATTATTTATCTGAATTTTCATTTATTTACAGGCAATAATTTTGTTAACTCTGAAACAACTATAATTCTTCTATGGAGAAGAGTTATTGTTGTTTTTGTTAATAATTATTATAATTATCCAATGAATAATTTAAAACAAACAAACAAAAAATAACCAAATTTGAAATAATGATCCGTATAGTCCGAAAATAGCTCAAGATATTTTTCAAATATCTCACGTATGTGAATTCGCCACAGAATGAAGACGTAAAAGAGTTATTATAATACACACAGTAGTCAAACATCAGCTGCCTGTCTTTATATTTCAAGAAAAAATTTAGAACTGCAATTAATATATCATAGGTAGCGTGTGCATCATAATCAAATATTCTTGTTTTGTTTTAAACGTGAAATTCATATTTAGATATTTTATCAGATGTAAAGGACGCTGTCTACTGGTAAGTAGCATTACTTACCACGTATTGATCCTTACTTACCACGTATTGATCCTTACTTACAACGTATTGATCCTTACTTACCACGTATTGATCTGTAGAAGGAAAATTAAACATAAGTACTCTTACTTACCACGTATTGATTTGTAGCAACAGAAACAAAAACCAAGTACTCTTACTTACCACGTATTGATTTGTAGGAGAAGAAATGATAATAATATGGGTTGAAACTACCATATGTTAATTCTAAAATACTGCACGAGTATTTAACATGGAGATCTAAAGATGCACATGATAAAGACTTCGAAAATCTTAATATTTTTCAAACATATTTTAACATCAGGGAGCTTTCGTTGAAACAATCCATGACCTAGATTAATGTTTGTTTGTTTTTCAATTTCGCACAAAGCTACTCGAGGGCTATCTGCGCTAGTCGTCCCTAATTTAGCAGTGTAAAACTAGAGGGAAGGCAGTTAGTCATCACCACCCATCGCCAACTCTTGGGCTACTCTTTTCCCAACGAGTAGTGGGATTCATCGTCACATTATAACGCTCCCAGGGCTGAAAGGGCGAACATGTTTGGCGTGACGGGGACTCGAACCCGTGACCCTTAGATTACGAGTCGAGTACCTTAACCACCTGGCTATGCCGGACCGTTAAGTTATTAATGGTTCACATGTTATAACTAATGTCAACAGGATATTATGAAGCATTTTAATTATTTAGTGAATAATAAAAAACAAACTTGATTCAATGATAAACAAATAACACAAAGCTATTACAGATATGCAAACTAACAAACAGTTCAGTTAATAAACTTTGTTTTGTATTATCCAGGAAGTAAATGTTAAACTTTGATGTGCCTTTATTTCCGTAAATCTCCTTAAAAACATCGTGTTAACACTTATTTAACACCTAATGCAAATTCTCTACGTATTATGTTTTTATTTCTGTTTAGAAATAGAGATGTTTCATAATAAGTTTACTTGATATCGGTAGTTGCATGACAATGTCAAAAATATGTCGTTTCAACCAAACATACTTGACCTTTCAACCATGGGGTCGTTGTAATGGGACCATCAATCCCACTGTTCGTTTGTAAAACAGTAGCCCAAGAGTTGACGGTGAATGGTGATGACTAGCTGTCTTCTCTCTAGTCTCTTGTTTTACACTGCTTAATTAAGGACGGCTGGCGCAGATAGCTCTTCAGTAGCTTTGTGCGAAATTCACAAGAAACAAATCAACCAAGCCATCTATATTTTAATTTAGCTGCTATTCTTACAGATCCTCTGAGTGCATTCTTGTATACGGATAGGCCAGGTGTTCACGTCTCCATGCAAACGTTCAATGGATTTAAATAATATATTCTAAAGAGCTTATAAACTTTTTAATATTTCATGACCATATCAGCTTCATGAGCCACTTAGGTGTATTAGTTTGAAGGTAGCATTACAAGGCTAGTTTCATTTGTATATATATGAAACGAATGTAAATCATAACCGTGGATGTTGCAACACGCGCATATTAAATTACGAACACATGTATATTACTTTAATCTGTATTCATGAATTTATTGTCAGAAGTCTCTAGAAAATATATTCAAACTCGAGGTTACCACATATACACTTTTTGTGCCAGCAATCCGCTGTTCGAAAATAGTCCGTATTTGATACATTTTCCAATATCTCTTTATTATGTTAATTGAGCCTTTATATTAAAAATTCCACATTATGGCCATGGAATACGTTAATATTTCTTATTTTCATAGGTGGGTAAATATGCTTAAACACTCAATAATCTACATGAAATATTCTTAACTTTTGTATTTTTGTTGTATCTTAGTCAACACGCTTAAAACATTCAATAACGAACATCGATTATGTTTGGAATTCTCTTTCATTACAGCTTTCATGAATTATGTTAAGATTTCTTTTCATTATAGATGGATAAACACGCTTAAAACATTCAATGATGGACAGGATTATGTTTGGAATTGCTTTTATTATGATTGCTGTGTTAACTTGCTCAATAACTCAACGTAAATACATCAATTAGACAGTAATAATGTTTTCAGTAATCATTTTTAATTATTGATTTATACTTCCTAATTACGTGAAATTTCTTTTCAAAAATAGCCAAACAAAGAATGGTTTAAAACCGAATAATGAACATAATTTTATTTTTGATAAAACTATTCTTCAGACAACACTGTTTCATCGCTTTTGTTGCACTAATTTCTTATAATAATAATTAAAAACTAAAGAAAGAATACCAGATGTAAGTAATCTTCCTACAGATTAACCTTTCTTCGACCTTCTCAACACAGAGCACTTAATTGTGTCTCAGATCGGCTGGTGTGGGTTTTATCACTTTTACTTATAAGAAGAGAACAACGTTTCGACCTTCCTAGGTCATCTTCAAGTTACGACCTTTCTTAACCTGAAGATGACCTAAATCTCTCTTAACCTGAAGATAACCTAGATCTCTCTTAACCTGAAGATGACCTAGATCTCTCTTAACCTGAAGATGTCATTTTATTGATAAGCAGAGAACAACGCGTCGACTTTCTGAGATCATCTTCAAGTTAAAATCTTCCTTAACCTGAAGATGTTCTAGGAAGATCGAAACGTTGTTCTCTGCTTACCAGTAAAAGTGATAATACCCATACCAGGCATTCTGAGATACATTTTTTATTTCCAGTTGGTTTCTCGTCATCAAGAAGAGGACTGAATTGTTTCTACATTTTCCTTTCAAGTATCACAACAGAAGTTATTTCAAATACTATTTTTGGTTGTGAATGAAAAGATAAGCCAATGTGCCAATGTCAGTAATGTAGTTTTCATTGATTATTATGTATTGCTGAAGATTGTTTTTTGTTTCTCTCTGTAAGTGTGCGTGTAACACTGGTCGTAATGTTTGTATCAAATATGACTATTATAAAGATTAGGTGCTGAAGAGGCATCTATAACGTAGTGCTTGTTTGTCTTGAATTTCGCGCAAAGCTACATAAGGGCTATCTGCGCTAGCCGTCCCTAATTTAGCAGTGTAAGATTAGAGGGAAGGCAGCTAGTCATCACAACCCACCGTCAACTCTTGGGCTACTCCTTTACCAACGAATAGTGGGATTGACGGTTACATTACAACGTACCCACGGTTGAAAAGTCAAGTATGTTTGGTTGAGACGCCATCTTTTTGACATTGTCATGCAATTACCAATATCAAGTAAACTTATTATGATGCACCTCTATTTACCAACGAATAGTGAAATTGACCGTCACATTATAACCACTCCCACGGCCAAAAGGGCGAGCATATTTGGTGTGATGGGGATTCGAACTCGCGATCCTCGAATTATGAGTTGAGTGCCTTAACCACCTGGCCATGCCGGGGCCTTTAACATAGTGTTGAGAAGAAGACAAATGGCAATTTTTCTACTATTTCGTCAGTTTGAACGTTGGTTTTATATCTGATTATTCAATCAGACTGGTTCAGTGCTACGTTTTACTCTCTATGTAGTCCTTTCACTGTCATATGTCCTGTGACTGGTCCTGAACATCTCCTGTTCATTTCTTCTACCCTCTCCCTCTGACATTCTCTTGTTCTCTGTCCAAGCAGTCTTCGTTCTTAATGAATCGTGTTCCTCTACTAGCCATACGTACTCTGTCAAGGTCGTTCATTTCTCCTTTGGTGGTTTGTCCACTTTCCTTTGACCTGTCATTCTCGTGTCCCTTCCTTTATCGTTTTCTGCTTCAACTTACTTCTAAAATTCGACTTAGACACCCACCAGTGAAACCGTATTCCTAAGGGCATTGAACGTTCATTGTAAAAGGCGATTTAACTGAACCTAAGACCGTTTCAAAATGTTGTGTGTAGACACACCTTATCTCACTTACTTATATTTATTTTGTGATTTATTTCATTGGAAATTATTCATTGTGCATATAGGTTTTCCTGTTAACGTGAATTGCACTTTGCAGTTAAAACGCTCACTAATAGTTTGTTTAACGTTACTAAGGTCACAGTTTGCTATAAATGGGAAATGCTGTTGACTAGATGTCAGTCCTAAATTAGGGACAACTATTGATGACTACATGTCCTTCTTGTATGTCAGTTCTAAATTAGGGACAACTATTGTTGACTAGATGTCCTTCTTGTGTGTCAGTTCTAAATTAGGGACAACTATTGTTAACTAGATGTCCTTCTTTTGTGTCAGTTCTAAATTAGGGACGACTATTGTTGACTAGATGTCCTTCTTGTATGTCAGTTCTAAATTAGGGACAACTATTGTTGACTAGATGTCCTTCTTGTATGTCAGTTCTTAATTAGGGACAACTATTGTTGACTAGATGTCCTTCTTGTATGTCAGTTCTAAATTAGGGACAACTATTGTTGACTAGATGTCCTTCTTGTATGTCAGTTCTAAACTAGGGCAGATGCAGATAGCCATTTTTAATAGTTACATGACACTCTGAGCAAACGAACAAATATTACTAAATGAAAGCAAATTACTGTAACTCAATTCATGTGGAAAAATATTGCAACTTGTCGATTGTAAATGACTTTATCATTTTTATAATTAAACCTTATTAACCTTATTAATTTTCATTTCTTTCGGAAAATTTTCTTTCAAAGACTGTCAATGAGAATTCTTAGTTTCAGAGAAATTCTTTTCACATCCAAGGAAAGTAACATTAAAAATGTTCCGTTCCAATCAACAAACCGAAAGTAACACGGAATATTATTGTAATTTATCATGGTTCTACTCCGATGACAATCCATGTTAAAAATCCTATATATTCCAAACTATTGTCATCGGTGTGGTTGCAAACGTGAGAATTATTATCTTTGGTAAACGGTGCTATACGGTACGTCTGTATAGAGTAATTTACTCAATCGAACAACACGGTTTTACAGAGTTTCTGTCACGGAGACATTGTTTCTCAGATTACCTTAGATTCAATTTTGTTAATTTATTCATTTACTAATAGTTCACTCAATATATGTGAAAATAAACTGGATTTTTTCTTATTTTGTTTTTAATCATACAACCTACAGAAAGCGCTCTACCCACCATCAAAATCCAATTTTTATGTGTATGTGTGTTTTTCTTATAGCAAAGCCACATTGGGTTATCTTCTAAGTCCACCGAGGGAAATCAAACCCCTGATTTAGCGTTGTAAATCCGTGGACTTAACGCTGTACAAGCGGAGGAACCACTCAGGGTATCAGAGTCATTTTGGAAATAAAAGAAAACGTGTTTTAACCCAACTGTATAACCCTATAAAGAGGCGATACAGCTTTTGAAAGTATAATAACAGTATATTCACTATACAGAAACATATTCACGGGTTCGAATCCCCGTAGAACTCACCCTTTTAGCCGTTTGAGCGTTATAATGTTTCGACAAACCATACTATTCATTGATAAAAGAATAGCCCAAGAGTTGGCGGTGGTTGTTGATGACTAACTGCTTTCCCTTTAGTCTTACAGTGCAAAATTAGGGACAGTTAGCGCAGATAGCTCTTGTGTAGCTTTGCGCGAAATTCAAAACAAACAAACAAATAGAAGAATATGGATTTAACTGACATACATTGTGTATTTCAGGACGGCTTTTATGGGAATTAACACTCTTACTAAGAAAGTTGAAAAGCTTTTTCTCTGCTTTATTAGTGAAAGTGTTAAAACCCACACCAGCCGTCCTGAGATACATTTTTATTTCAATTGGGTTTCTTGTCATCAAGAATGACGTATATTGTGAGATATATTTAATTTGTTTTTTTAGAAGTAAGCCTAAAGCTACACAAATGGATATCTGTGCTCTGCCCACCACGGGTATCGAAACCCGGTTTTAAGCGTTTTAAGTCCGCTGACATACCGCTGAGCCACTGGGGGGCGGAAAAGTGTATGGGTGTTTTCCTATAGCAAAGCCACATCGGGCTATCAGCTGAGCCCACCGAGGGGAATCGAACCCCTGATTTTAGGGTTGTAAATCCGGAGACACACCGCTGTACTAGCGAGGTGCTCAGTTGTTTGAAAGTATATAAAAACTTTTGTGTGAACATGCTTCAGCAATCGTTGTCACTGTCAGAGGACATGATTGGAATTGTTAATTAGTTTTATTTATTTAATGTTCACATTACCTTAAAAGTCGCGATGTAAACGTCGGAAGCTGTCGAAATATTGGATAAACCAGTTAACTAATTTTTTTATAACAATTTTAAGCCTATTTGCTGTCGTTATCACACCTACAACACTAAGGCTGAGGGAGATTATCTGAGCTTCACGACTCCTACGAATTTTGCAACATAGCGATGCAACAATCATTAGTCCCAACTTTTTATGTTTCGTTATTCACTCTTTATATATAATAGAAATGTCTCTATATATAAATATGTTTATTTAAGGTAAAGTCTCGTTTAATCCTGTTTTTATTGTATTGTAGAATTGATTCTGAAACTACGTAAGCTGTCTTACAATTGGAATTAAAATACCAAAATGACCTGATATTATGAATAATATTAATTAATCTTCAACATAGCCATCTATTGATTAATTTTCAATATCATTGTGTTATGAAATTCGATGACATAAAATAAAGTTACGTTTTGTTCTACTAATGAATGTCATGGATGGTTGTTTCGAAGCGTATAAATACTTTTAAATGGATTAATGTGACATTAATGTTTGTTATTTCAAAAACAGTGATTTCAGTTTGTACTGCCTAAATAAAAGCATGCTGGTTAAAAATAGATTTTTTTTTTCAAAGAGAGACATCTATCTGCTAATAAAGAAGATAAATGTTATTCCAAAGACAGATTGTTACCATGTTACAAAGGTAATTTTGTCATATTAGAATTGTTCTATTGAAATACCATGGTTTGAATTCAACGACGCTTCCACAATATTTCCAGAAAATTGTTTGTTTGTTTTGAATTTCGCACAAAGCTACACGAGGGCCATCTGTGGTAGCCGTTCCTGATTTAGCAGTGTAGGACTAGAGGGAAGGCAGCTAGTCATCACCTCCCACCGCCAACTCTTGGGCTACTCTTTTAGCAACGAATAGTGGGATTGACCGTACTTTATAACGCCCCCACGGCTGAAAGGGCGGGCATGTTTGGTGCGACGGGGATTCGAACCCATGGCCCTCAGATTACGAGTCGAATGTCTTAACCCATCTGACCATGTTGGGCCATTTCCGGAAAAGAAATGAAAAAATATAAAGCTAAAATAACCTTATAATGAATGATATTCCGTTAATTAAAGTAACACTATCCGCCCTACTAGAGTTTTGTCAATCTAACCTTTCTATTGCTACTTTAACAAAATATTTTAGCAACACTCCCTGGCATTATATGTTTTAGCTTAATCTATTTAATGTTACTTTGACAAAAAACTTGTTTATTTATAAGTGTAATGTTGTTTATTATATTATTAAATATTGTTAGATCATCTTTTGTAATATACTTTAGTGCATGTAAATCATTCTAAAACCAACATCATTTTTTCCCAAAGTTCACTGGAACAGTCTTAATTGTGCGGACTTGCAACGCTAAGATCCAAGGTTTGATTCCCCGAGATAGTCACAACAGAGAGAACGATCTGATTTTGCCGTAAAACAAACAATCTTTTCAAAGTTCAGTTGCTTTGCGTAATTCATTTATAAATATATATATATTTAAATACAGAGTTAGGTAAGTTATATTACAACTATTTTGAATATATAAACCATGACATAAGCACAGCCAATATAAAATCGCGTTGGAATGGTTTGTATGGGAAATACATTTTGGTATTCTTCATAAGAGAGATGCCACTGAAAAGTCCCAACCGGTGGAGAATTACAACGTTGAAAACAAAGGACTGAGACCCCTCGGTGGACACAGCAGAAAGCCCGATGTGGCTTTGCTGTAAGAAAAACAACAAACAAACACATACATACATACATCGTCAACGATTGATCGCTTTCGGGAAAAAAAAATATATAACAACCTTTCATGATGCAAAATTTCCTCTACTTGTTTAGTGATATAACCTAGTTACACTAACATCCGGAGTTTGATTCCAGTGATGAATACAGCGCAGATAGCCTGTTGTTTAGGTTTGCTCTAAAACAAACAAATTTACAGAAAAAATTCGACGTAAAATATTCATACACCCAAGTCACAAAAACGTGACATAAATATCAGTGTCGATATCATCCCTATGTACAGACATCAGGACATAATTAATAAAAAATGAACCAGGCCAACTGTTTTGGAATTTCGCACAAAGCTACTCGAGGGCTATCTGTGCTAGCCGTCCCTAATTTAGCAGTGTAAGACTAGAGGGAAGGCAGCTAGTCATCACCACTCACCGCCAGCTCTTGGGCTACTCTTTTACCAACTAATAGTGGGATTGACCGTCACATTGTAACGCCCCCACGGCTGGGAGGGCGAGCATGTTTGGCGCGACGCAGGTGCGAACCCGCGATCCTCAGATTACGAGTCGCACGCCTTAACGCGCTTGGCCACGCCGGGCCGAACCAGGCCAAGAGGGTAAAGGTTTGTCAAGAGAAGTCCTCCTGTCATACATCTTATTTAGCTACCACGTACCTGAATCAACAGGAGAATAGAACAGGTATATTCATAGTATTCCATATGAAGACATGCTGATTAATACACCAGACTGCACCGATTATGGATTTCTATTCTGTAAAATCGAACTGTTGAAACCGGCACAGGAAAGCCGCCGTCCTCGTACACTGGATGTATTATGGAGAAAAAGCAAATACAAGTAATGTGATACTTACATTAAAATATTACAAAGGAAACTTTTGTAATAAAACTCGGATGCAGGAGTAATGCCGAGACGTATGATAATTGGAAGATGCATGACCAGACGGGTTCTATGGACTGTAGCATGAAGATGCTCTCATGTTTTCTGTATTTTCGTAAGGTCCCCGAAAGTTTTCTGTTTCAATAATAAACAAAACTAAGCTTGCGAGTAACAAATACTTGTAATTCTTGCTTTTGAAGTTCATATATCACGTTGCGTTGCGGTTTACAGAGAGCATAACTTTTCTCGAGATTCATGACATGCGCACGTTTTACTGACACCATGGCAGTACACATTACATTGTTAAGGGTCTCTTACGTGTCAGCGTTGTAGTGTTTATTGAATGATTTACAGATGATATACTACTGTATTGCTGTGAGACTGGTTAAAACTAGTGACCCCTACAGGCGGTCTTTGGTGCACTTAGGAGAATAATGATTGAAAAAGAAATACTCAAAGTCTGATTGTGTTAGACTATATTAAAGCGATGCAATAACAAAATATTAAATGTATTTCAAAAATTCTGTAATGTACTCTTGTTATTTTTATTTAGGTACTATTTTTATAAGCTGAAAATAAACTGGAACTTTTTTGTTTTGTTTTTAAGCAAAAGAACCTACAAAAAGCGCTGTACTATGCTCTACCCACAATAAAAATCTAAGTTTCAGCTTTACAAGTCTTTAGACTTGAGGCAGGGCCAGTGGAGAACATGAGAAATAAAGTATCTAAAACAAGTTAACAAATGGTGTTGGAACTATAATTTTTTAACCTAACTAATTCAATGAAAAATAATATTTCTATTTATTGTTTTAGATTTACAGGAGTGATAAATCATACTTACGTTTGAATACATAAATAATATTACAACCGTCAGGTTTTTGAGAAAGTTGGATCAACACAGTAGTCAATATTACTAAGTGCATCTAAATGATATAAACATGAAGTTATAACTTTATAAAAGTAGAATTTCATTTTCCAAGACAGTTGTTAAGTTTTAGTACCATCAAAACCGATAAACTGTTAAAACTATTTATATATTTTCAGTTGACCACAAGAAAAATGTTTTTAATCTATGTCGTTAAGAGTTGCTCAAGGATATAAAGGGGAACAATTATGTTGTTTTTTTTTAAACTGTATTATAATCAATATTTTTCTGCTCAGTGATCGATAATTTTGATCAATGTAATTCAGCCTTTTCAGTCTACAGAAAAATTCCTCCAATGAAAAATGACCTTAGTGCACGAAATTCAATTAACTATATTTTATTACACCTGTTAAATAAAGAATGTTACAGTGGTTAAAATAACGTGATAGAAGAATGGATAAAAACAAAACTAAATTATGTTAGGCTTGCTCCTTTAGAATCCTGTAAAACTAAATAAATAAAACTAAATTATGTTCCTTTAACAAGCCATAGAATTCTGTAAAACCAAATTATGTTCCTTTAACAAGCCGTAGAATCCTGTAAAACAAAATAAATAAAACTAAATTATGTTCCTTTAACAAGCCATAGAATTCTGTAAAACCAAATTATGTTCCTTTAACAAGCCGTAGAATCCTGTAAAACTAAATAAATAAAACTAAATTATGTTCCTTCAACAAGCCACAGAATCCTGTAAAACTAAATAAATAAAACTAAATTATGTTCCTTTAACAAGCCATAGAACCCTGTAAAACTAAATAAATAAAACTAAATTATGTTCCTTCAACAAGCCACAGAATCCTGTAAAACTAAATAAATAAAACTAAATTATGTTCCTTTAACAAGCCACAGAATCCTGCAAAACTAAAAAACCAATAATAATAGAATGTGTTTGAGTGTTACAATAGAATACCTGAATTATACATTCATAATATTAGACCTACAGTGTTTCATCTTAAAATGGTTAAATTTCAGTGTATGTTTCGGTTGGGATGTAGCCACCGTTTAACTTATTCATTCAATGAATAAAATGGGATTATAACTGTACGTAAAATAGTAATTTGTAAAAGTGTAGGAAGGTATTATATTTCTTTATAAACTCATAATTTTAGCAAAATTACTACTAAGTAAATTTAAGAAACGTACACTTATTTATAGTTTATCATATTTCAGTGTCTCGGAAAAATATATCATAAATTGGGTAATGGATCTTTATATATGGGGTTGAGATACATATTTTATGGCACGAACCAGAATTTGACACGTAAATCTTTACTTCTGAAACTGTAATTTCCTGCTTTATATTCAGATGAAAACTTGAAAAAACATTTTTTTTTTCACTTTTATTTTCATAAAATACAAGGAAACTTCAAGAAAATTTACGCCTGAAAGTTATTCGTCAACTGAGTTACTAAATCATCTATAAATCTTTGTGAAATACCTTTCGGGTCCCCCCTGAGGTGTCAAAAATTAAATAAATCATGACGACTTTTAATAGATAACAAATGTTTGTTTGGTTGTCTATGATACAATAATTTAGTGTATAACTTACAATAGGTTAATGTCATTGTTCAACAGATATTTGTTTTCGAGATATTATTATGATATATCATTCTATTCAATTTTACGTGTAACATGAATGACGTTGTAATTACATCCCACTTATATAGTTATACACTGATTTTCAACTAAAACAGTTTTTCTCTACTATTGCTACTTGTAAGCCAAGGGAATTATAACATAAATGTTAGGTTAATTCCACAGCATTTTGTCTACAAGTGTACGTTATATAATAATTCTAGAGCTTTTGTTCTACTGTCAGACTTTGCCTTAAACTAATAAAAAAATGCAAAATTATAAATTTGCCCATAAATGACGTTTACCAACATGCATTCTTAACATACTTTATTAAATAACTCAACATATTTGGGTCTATCCACTTTCATTTAGTTCGTAATAATTACTAGAGAATGACTTAGTTTGAAGTTTTGAAGATAGATGGCACTATGATATAAAAGACCACATGTAAACTCAATTTTCTAATTTCGTATTTTTAATTTCTTTGTCTACGAAGACAGCACAGACAAGAAGTCGTTCGTGAAGATGTGAGAAAAAACAGATTAATAAAACAAGACTAATGGGGGCTAATCTGTCTCTTATTTTGATACACATGTCCATTAGTGCCAACAGGATTTCTGAACATCGGAAAACGTATATTATAACTGACAAGAAATATGAACTATATTTCTTCATTGCAACATGTGTACATTACTTCTGTTTTATACCTAACCTGCTCATGAAATAAATAAATTTATATTTGTTCTTCATAGCTGTTTAATAAGTAAACAAATTATAGAAGGATAAATTCATGCCTTTGTTTTCTCTCTTTAAATTAGCTTCCATCCTGTATACTGCTGTATTGGGTGGCAAAGTGGCTCTTCCATGTGACATCTCATCACCCTCCGCTGATGACTCTGCAGCTCTGATTCTCTGGTATAAAGATGACTCAGCTCAGCCTATTTATACCTTGGACTCCCGCCGGGGTGACGCGAACCAAGCCCGCCAGTCGTCCGGTCCTCAGCTGGAGAACCGAGCCTATTTTAACATGATAAACAAACCAGCTTTTCTCCAACTGGATCCAGTTAGGGAAGAGGACGCCGGTGAATACAGGTGTCGAGTGGACTTCCATAAGGCCCGGACTGTCAACACTGTCATTACACTGAAAATCATAGGTATTCTGTATCACATGTTTCCTCGTTATGACGATGGTAACACTGAATAATGAAATTGACAGAATAAGTTTAAATTCCCACTAAGTCTCGTGTTGTATTGTTTAAAATGTTCGTATATGTCTCGTTTTTTAACTTCGTAAACATTCATTTCATGACAATACGAATTTCACATTTACGCTAAATAGTTTTTTCTGTAATTATTTAATTACTAATAGTTCGTTCTTTACCTATTGGTACTCCTGATTCAGGATAATGTAATTACTAAATTACTAAAAGTTCGTTCTTTATCTATTGGTACTCCTGATTCAGGATAATGTAATTACTAAATTACTAAAAGTTCGTTCTTTACCTATTGGTACCCTGATTCAGGATAATGTAATTACTAAATTACTAGTAGTTCGTTCTTTACCTATTGGTACTCCTGATTCAGGATAATGTAATTACTAAATTACTAGTAGTTCGTTCTTTACCTATTGGTACTCCTGATTCAGGATAATGTAATTACTAAATTACTAAAAGTTCGTTCTTTACCTATTGGTACTCCTGATTCAGGATAATGTAATTACTAAATTACTAGTAGTTCATTCTTTACCTATTGGTACTCCTGATTCAGGATAATGTAATTACTAAATTACTAAAAGTTCATTCTTTACTTATTGGTACTCCTGATTCAGGATAATGTAATTACTAAATTACTAGTAGTTCGTTCTTTACCTATTGGTACTCCTGATTCAGGATAATGAGATTATGATTTTATATTTATGTATTAATAACACACGTCAGTGTTCCCATTCAAAAGGACCAGAAACCAAAACCATGATTCTTTAGAGGTCGAATGACCAACTAGGATTTTATTAAATTAAAAGAAATACTTTCTTTTTAATTCAAAGTCCTTTATTGAAAGAACATAAATTGAAGTATACTTGTTCACAAATCCAGAATTTTCATAAGATATTTTAGCAAAAAAAAAAGTAATGGGTTGAAGATAGAAATTAAGTGTTGATACTAAGGCAAATGAAAGTTTTAATGCGTTGACAGTAAGGCAGATAAAGGTGTTAAAGTGTTGATACTAAGGCAAATTAATGGTTTAATGTGTTGACAGTAAGGCAAATGAAGGTGTTATTGTGTTTGATTGTAAACTAAACTAGATATGGTATGAGGAATCAACTGTGCCATGTGTTAAGTCGCAAAAAGCTGTTGAATGCAGAAATGTAAATCATGTGTTAATCGTTCAGTGAAGACAACAAACTATGTTATTTCCAGGAGTGGTACTTTAGCAAGTTTTCAATTTATATATCTCGGATTCTGGTAATCAAACCAGCCCATAATTCCAGTGACAATGTGTTAGTGGACCCTTCGGTTCACATTCCAACTTTCTAAACAATCCATTAAGAAACACACGAGATAAAACCTCCAAACTTGATTAAATTCTTCTATCTCCTCAACAATTGCACAGAAACGTTATTTGGTAAAAACGTACATAAATATGATGGATTTTGTTTTCAAATTTTCACCTCGATATTTCTTTATATGCTTTAATTAAGTGTCAAATTTAGTCTGAATATAAGCGAAATTTGCAAAGTTATTTAACAAAAACAACAAAAATTTGCCTCAAGTTTCACGCATCTGCACGCGAAAAATCACTCGAGCTGTTGGTTTGAAACTTTTACTAAAGTTTCATATAAATATAAAAATGAACCATTTTTTAATTTCTTGCCATTCGGATAAAAGACAGTTAGTTGTCTTGGAGAGGAACAACAACTACTACTTATTTAAATAATCTGGTTCTTTGAATAAAGTATATTGTTGTTCCGATTAATTGGGTTGCGATCTTAAAGCTGATGGTGGCTACCTCTAGTGTCACGGTTTTACTTCCTGTGGTTGTTAGTGTGTACTAACACGCTTTATGTGTAAAAAGGGAAAAAAATCCGACGTAAAATGGGATTTAGCGTGCTACAAGGAATGATCTCAATATTGGTGGCCATATTGGTAGAATGATTTCAATATTGGCGGCCATATTGGTAGAATGATCTCAATATTGGCGGCCATCTTGGTAGAATGATTTCAATATTGGCGGCCATCTTGGTAGAATGATCTCAATATTGGCGGCCATACTGGTAGATTGATCTCAATATCGGCGGCCATCTTGGTAGAATGATCTCAATATTGGCGGCCATATTGGTAACTACACTTATGAACATTGATAAGAATTCTACAGAAAATATTCATTCATTGGTTAGCTAAACGGCGTATTTTGTTTCACAAATAATCGTGTCCCAGAGTTGAACAGAGCGCAAATATTACAGAGAGAAATGACAGAGCGAACTCTACGTAAAAAAATTTCTCAACCCAAACGAGCCATTTTTACATATATATTTTTCTCTACAAGTAGGTTTTCTTATTAACACCGTGAAAGCGTCTGTGCATACAAATGTGAGATGGGCTTTTGTTCATTTTATTAGTTCCTGTGTATTATTTCCAAGTGTTGTTCTTTCGCGCTGAATCAGCCTTTTTTACCCAAACTGGCAAAAAGTGTGAACGTACGTCAAGAGTTTTAAACTTTCATGTCAACTGTATAAAACATTATTTTAATTATTATTAAGCTGAATTCTCACAGGGGACACAGCACTTCACTACACAGGATTGTTTTCATGTTAAATATATATCTTTTTACCCTGTCCACCATAGTGGGAACAAGGCTATTCCAATTAGATCCTTATGTGTTTGTCAGTGTTTCCGCGCGGCTATCGCAAAAATGAATTGGTCGATGTACACAAAAATATTACACAAGATGGGAAGAGAGAGTGGGCTAATCCTGTCTAAAGTTGATTTGGATTATGTATCAGTTTCACACACCTTTTGTAATAACAATAAATTTTGTTTGTTTGTTAGTTTTTTGAATTTCGCAAAAAGCTACTCTTGGGCTATCTGTGCTAGCCGTCCCTAAGTTAGCAGTGTAAGACTAGAGGGAAGGCAGTTGATCATCACTACCCACCGCCAACTCTTGGGCTACTCTTTTACCAACGAATAGTGGGATTGACCGTTACATTATAACGCCCCCCACGGCTGGGAGGGCGAGCATATTTGGCGCGACCGGGATGCGAACCCGCGACCCTCAGATTACGAGTCGCACGCCTTAATACGCTTGGCCATGCCGGAACGATAACAATAAAGAACCGTTTTGGGTTAATATCTCTATAAAGTGCGATTGGATTTGTACCCAATTTCGCGGGCACCCTAAAGTCGAGACTTCTTATCACACCACAAAAAAATGATCCGAATCGTTATACATCTGAGATCTGAGATTTTGAAGGTGAAATTCGATGTTATCTAACTAACCGCTTGCAAACAAGCGGGGGGTGGAGATAGGGTATGCAGTCTCCATGATTGTACTCTTGTGTTCTTCTGTAATCGGCCCGGCATAGCCAAGGGTGTTAAGGCATGCGACTGGTAATCTGAGGGTCGCGGGTTCGCATCCCGGTCGCGCCAAACATGCTCGCCCTTTCAGCCGTTGGGGCGTTATAATGTGACGGTCAATCCCACTACTTGTTGGTAAAAGAGTAGCCCAAGAGTTGGCAGTGGGTGGTGATGACTAGCTGCCTTCCCCTCTAGTCTTAGACTGCTAGATTAGGGACGGCTAGCACAGATAGCCCTCGAGTAGCTTTGTGCGAAATTCAAAAACAAACAAACAAACAATCTTCTGTAATCTAATTTACTAAACGCTGGCATAATGACAAAGCAAATATTCGGACTGAATTAAAGGTCGTGTTTGTCCAGCATTTTTATTCTCCTCAGTCCTCAGTAACCTACATTATTCGCGATTGATTTATTGTGTGGAAGGTACTGTGGGCACATTTTGGCAACTGTCAGTAATGCATCTGATTAATAAAAAAGGCTTAGCCGTCTGTTATTTCTATATGCTGTGTTATACAATTAATTGTAGCACGTAATTTGTTTCTCCGTAAGTCACGTATTATTATTACATTGTTACCGTATCAATTCCGTAAAGGTTTGTAAGAGTGTAAGTGAAAAGCAGCATTGTAGCAGCTGAGAAGCGAAATTATCGAATCAGAGAGATCATAATAAAATACTAAACTAAAGGATAAACAGAGGACACTTCGTAGGAACCACAGAAGTGTTTATACCGATACTATATTTTCTCAGAGCTTTAATAATGAGGCATATCATTTCACTATTTAGTATCATTCAAACTTAGAACCCCACTTGGAAAGAGAAACCAATTCATATTTATATAAAATCGTTGTTTAAATATATATATTTGTTAATAATATTTTGTTACGAATACAATCCTGGTATAACAAGTTACTTTACCTCCAAATTGGTTTGTACCCAGGTGGAAAAGCGCAAATTTTACGCACTTATGCTAAAATCCGGGAGTTCGAATCCTTGCAGTGGACACAGCAGATAGTCATTAGTGGCCTTGTTTTAAAAAACAAACCATTATCAGTATCGAATATTTTGAATGATTTCAGAATGTTATAAGTTATAATCATAGAGAAACTATTCAAAAAATGACCTAAATGTACCGATGGTAAACAAGTCAGGAGAGATGGTATTTGCATCACTCTTAAATAATAGCACACGCAAAAATTAAAATATAGCATTATATGAAACTAGTCAATCACAATGGAGTTCAATTTATCCTATTTTTGGCTATTAACATTTTAGTACGCTCTGTGCCTGTGTTATTATATATGGATGACGTAACCCTACTCTCTTGTCAACTTTGTTTTTGACGGATTAATATTAGCCATCTAACTGACTATCTATTTTAAATAGATTTTCTTCAGTTCTATAAAAGATTAATGGAAAGTGATATCTGCTACAACAATGATTCTAATTTACCAGATATTTGAGGATTTTTATTTAATATTCGTGGATTTTATTTGATGTCTTCAAATGTTCGAATAATACGACACCAATGCTTATATTTACGCTGTTATACCTGTGATTTTCCAGCTTAAAGTAATTTATATGCAGATAAGGACGATTTATACATGCGCAGGAAATAAAAGTAATACCAGAAGACATGTGCTAGAGACGTGGACTTTTATTAATAATAACTTCCTTTTAAAGCAAGCTACTTTCTTCGAACGAAACTAACGATTAATCTGACAATGGGTGAAACTGACTAGATATGTTATTGTTACGTCCTTAGTTATGAATATAAGAAAGTGTTTTGTTAACTAGCTACTCTTGATGTTAATAGTATCTCCTATATTACAATACATTTTATTCTCTGCTCGGGTAACGTTGTTACACGTACACATTGTCATGATGTTTGTACATCTCTAACTGTCGGTCACAAAACTTCCTTCTCTCAACTTGTAGTCTTATACCATCGTATGTATATTTAATTTGTTACTTCTGGATTTTGTTTTTCTCTTTGATGCACGGGACTAATGAATTTAGTTTTATTTTTTATTACTTCTGACGTTTACAACATTAAATATTTTGTTCTTCTCAGTGTCATCACATTAACTTTATTTCATTCTCTTCAGTATCATCGCATTTACTTTATTTTGTACTTCTCAGTATCATCACATTTACTTTATTTTGTTCTTCTCAGTGTCATCACATTTACTTTATTTTATTCTTCCCAGTATCATCACATTTACTTTATTTTGTTTTTCTATCATCACGTTTACTTTATTTTGTGTATCATCACACTTTATTTTGTACTTTAGTATTCACATTTACTTTATTTTGTACTTCTCAGTATCATCACATTTACTTTATTTTGTTCTTCTCAGTATCATCACATTTACTTTATTTTGTTCTTCTCAGTGTCATCACATTTACTTTATTTTGTTCTTCTCAGTATCATCACATTTACTTTATTTTGTTCTCCTCAGTATCATCACATTTACTTTATTTTGTTCTTCTCAGTATCATCACATTTACTTTATTTTGTTCTTCTCAGTATCATCACATTTACTTTATTTGGTTCTCCTCAGTGTCATCACATTTACTTTATTTTGTTCTTTTCAGTATTATCATATTTACTTTATTTTGTACTTCTCAGTATTATCATATTTACTTTATTTTGTACTTTTCAGTATCATCACATTTACTTTATTTTGTACTTCTCAGTATCATCACATTTACATTATTTCTTTCTCTTCAGTGTCATCACATTTACTTTATTTCCTTCTCCTCAGTGTCATCACATTTACTTTATTTTGTTCTTCTCAGTATCATCACATTTACTTTATTTTGTTCTTCTCAGTATCATCACATTTACTTTATTTTGTTCTTCTCAGTGTCATCACATTTACTTTATTTTGTTCTTCTCAGTATTATCACATTTACTTTATTTTGTACTTCTCAGTATCATCACATTTACTTTATTTTGTACTTTTCAGTATCATCACATTTACTTTATTTTGTTTTTCTCAGTGTTATCACATTTACTTTATTTTGTACTTTTCAGTATCATCACATTTACTTTATTGTTGTTTCTGGTTAACAGAGAGGCCACAAAAAACCGGAAGTCTCTTTAAATAACGTCTATACGAGACTTGCAATGTACAGTCGTTCTTTCGCAACCTGTGTTCTATGACAATGACCAATATCCACTGTTTTATAACACCTGTAAAAGAGTCGTATTGCTCATTCTTTATACAGACATTTTTGTTTTCGAAGAGGCTGAAATAACACAATCTATAAGAACGAAATATGCTTGTACAGAATAACATATAAGTAACGTGTAGTTTAGTATTATTGACAAAACAAAACTAGTTGTAAACTCAACTTCATAAATTTGAGGTCGTACCTTCTAATTTTGCGTGTGTAACATGATACAGGTGTAGAGTCAACTTGTGAAACATGTGTATGAAGCAAAAAGTAAAACTGTATTTTAAAATATTGAATGATACTTAAAAGAGTTATCGCAAAAAACCGTTATTGTCATGTCGCATATTTGCTATCCAAATAAGGTAAATACTATTGATTTATTAAACATTGTGAAAACTATAGTAACGTTGTACTCACTAGAATTATCTGCCTATAGTGATACTACGTTGTGAAATATAATTAATAACAAATATGATGATTGGTTGAGACCCCTCACGACGAGCACAACATCTTATTGAACTTTCGGCCTGTAGAAACAACATCCATTCATGCAAACACTACCCTTAGTAACACTATCCGCCTATGGAAACACAGTACGCTTTTGTAAAATGTACGTAATTAATTATACAGGATGTTCGGAAAGTTACTGAGCAGTTTTGTAAGCATATGTCTATTCAGTCTATTTCAAGCCAGCAACTGATAGTGGTTTTTAGAAACAAATTAAGAAGGATCCAGACCTGTATTGATGCCAACGGGGGTCACCTTCAACATTGTTCATAATTGTCATTCATATTTACCTCCTGTATTCTATATTGAAACATGTCTGTTAATAAATATATAAGTGCACAGTGACTTTCCGAACACCCTGTATGATTGAAACTATAAAGTTGATAGGATTAGAATAGCAGATTTAATTATTTACTTATAAAGCAAAACACTCATTGTGACAAAAAGAACATTTTAGTGCTGATAACTGTAAACATAACGTTGTGTTGTTTAGATTGAATGATTAATTTTAAGACTTTGTTTCAAAATAGAGTTAATTACGTGCTGATCTATATTATTATCTGGTGCCCTCTAGCGGTACAGCCGTATATCTACGGACTTACAACGCTAAAGATCTGGTTTCGACACTCGTGATATGCAGAGTACAAATGTTCTTTTATGCATCTTTTTAATTAACAACAAAAAGTACCATCTGGTGGTTCGCTCGAGAACTATCAGCGCCCTTTGATTCCACTTCGTGAAGCTATGACCTTAACACAACACTGTCTTTTGGTACCTACAACGTATCAGTTAGCAACTTTTTTGTGTTGGTATAATTAGAATATTTATTAATAATTGCGTAATCCTTTGCCTATCATGTCACAGTTGCGTAACTTCAGGTCAAGGGCAGCTACTTGCGGTTGAACAGTATTCCTAAGTCTGCGTCATATATCTGAATATCACCTGCTTTCTGTAAAAGCACGATACGTGATATGGTAGACGTACTGATGTTTATTAAGCATACTAAGAAATTGTGTCTCCTGAAAATATACTAAGGCAATTAACACAGTGACGGCAAACATCCTTACCCAGATGTATTATTTGGAATTATCATTGAACAAGTTGTGTGATTCTAAGAATATAACAGACATAGTGAACTTCCTTCTGCCTAGATGTAATGAATTAACAAAATGTAACTTCCTTCTGCCTAGATGTAATGTTTGGAATTATCATTGAAAAAACTGTGTGATTCTAACAATATCATGGGCACAGTGACAACAAACATCTTTACTGCCCAGATGTATTGTTTGGAATTATCATTGAACAAATTGTGTGATTCTAACAATATGATGGGCACAGTGACAACAAACATCTTTACTGCCCAGATGTATTGTTTGGAATTATCATTGAACAAATTGTGTGATTCTAACAATATGATGGGCACAGTGATAACAAACTTCCTTCTGCCCAGATGTATTGTTTGGAATTATCATTGAACAAATTGTGTGATTCTAACAATATGATGGGCACAGTGACAACAAACATCTTTACTGCCCAGATGTATTGTTTGGAATTATCATTGAACAAATTGTGTGATTCTAACAATATAACGGACACCGTGACAGGAAACATCCTTACTGCCCAGATGTATTGTTTGAAATTATCATTGAACAAGTTGTGTGATTCCAACAATATAACGGACACCGTGACAGGAAACATCCTTACTGCCCAGATGTATTGTTTGGAATTATCATTGAACAAATTGTGTGATTCTAACAATATCATGGGCACAGTGACAACAAGCATCTTTACTGCCCAGATGTATTGTTTGGAATTATCATTGAACAAATTGTGTGATTCTAACAATATGATGGGCACAGTGACAACAAACATCTTTACTGCCCAGATGTATTGTTTGGAATTATCATTGAACAAATTGTGTGATTCTAACAATATGATGGGCACAGTGACAACAAACATCTTTACTGCCCAGATGTATTGTTTGGAATTATCATTGAACAAATTGTGTGATTCTAACAATATGATGGGCACAGTGACAACAAACATCTTTACTGCCCAGATGTATTGTTTGGAATTATCATTGAACAAGTTGTGTGATGCTAGCAAAATAACAAATACAATACTTAACTATTTAATGTCTCAGAAATAGGGCCCGGAGTGGCCAGGAGCTCGACTGGTAATCTGAGTGTTGTAAATGATATAAATTGGTTCGTTGTTTCCAGAATTTTAAAGTTATTTTATTAGTCATCCAGTTTGATTGCTCTTTAACTCATTGAGTTTGTTGGTGTTTGTTTTCGTATCGATAATGCAAACCAATTGTATGGAGGCCTGAAGCACTGTCAAGTAGTATTATAAAACCTATGACAAAAATGTCATAGAATTGCCTTCAGCATATGGTGAAAGTACCATAAAATATAAAACAATTAGTGAATATTCTTATGGTACTAAGACATTGTTTAAGGCTCTTCAACTCTGTGTAAACAGAGTGTTCTATAATTGAGTAAACGTAAAGGAGTTTATTCAGTGTTAATTGTTTTTCGTAACTGAAAATTCATACAATATTTTTAATTATTATTTCTAATTATAAATAAATTTTAAATCGATTTAAAGACTTCTATTTTTTCATGGTTAAAAGTGAAAATTATAGTTTATTTATTGTTGTTGTTTAGTATTAAGTAAGCACAAAGCTACATGACGGGCCATCTGTGCTTTGCCTGCCACGGGTATCGAAACCAGTTTTTTGTCGAACATACCACTGGACCACTAGGGGTATTATTTATTGTATAGGCCTAACGGAAGTGTAACGTTTCCTCTTAATTTCTGGTGTAAATTTGTTTATTCAAATGTCAGTATTGGCTTTCATATAAGAAGTAATAAGAGCTCTACTTTAGAAATTAAAGTTGTATGCCACCAGAGGTCGTGTTGCTATGGAGACATTGTTATTGATATCCTGCCTTAAAGGAAAAATATAATCTTAAGGGTGGTAGGATAATATGCAGCGATTAATGTTGAATAGTACACTAAGTAAGTAAAACCCTTAAGGGGCTATCGAGTGAGCATTCCAGAATGGAAGTCAAACATATAATGTTAGTCGCAGGTAGAATTTAGAATGTTACTGGAGTTAATCAAACAAACACATTTTCCTTTGGAACAGAAATTGGTTTGATATAATAAAATATCTATATAAAGTGCACTGTACAACTAAAATATTTAAATGCTAGTAATAAATGACTCTATTACAATTTTTTATGGAGTACTCAACGTTTCGTTTTACAGTTTATTTAGGAACGTTCCACTAAAACACAAGCTGTAACTGATAGAATAAAACTACACATGGTTTCAATGATACGTTTTAATCAAATCTTTCTTTGTTTTGAATTTCGCACAAAGCTACTCGAGGGCTTTCTGCGCTAGTCGTCCCTAATTTAGCGGAATAAGACTAGAGGGAAGTCATCACCACCCACCGCCAACACTTGGGCTACTCTTTTACTAACGAATAGTGGGATTGACCGTCGCATTATAACGCCTCCACGGCTGGAAGGGCGAGCATGTTTCGTGCGACGGGGATTCGAACCTGCGACCCTCGGATTACCAGTCGAGTTCCTTAACCCACCTGGCCATGCTTAATCGAATATCTTACAAATTATTATTTAAATCGTTTCAGAAATTTGTGGTGTAATTAATGTTTGTTTTTAGCAGAACGTTCTTGAAGAAACGTTTAATCGAAACGCTGTGTGATTGATAAAAGAAAAGTAATAAATGTGGGGTAATAAAGTCATTTATTTATAGTATTTTATACAACAATATGCATAATAAAAATATTGTATAATGACTAAAATAACAGATAAAAATAAATATAAAATATTCAAAGTTAATTTTTTTAAAGAAAATTAGATATATATGTTACTTTATAAATGCCGTGTTAAAATTTATTAAGAAACATTGATGTACAATGTGTGTTAAGCCCAACGCAAGTATCGAAATATGATTTTAAACGTTATAAGCTTTCCGAGTCACCGTTATTTGGTGGAATAATAGAAATATACACATTTATAATGATATGAATCCTTAATATGAAATAAATTTATAAACATGAGTTTGTTAAGAATGATTTGAAAGTTGACGTAATATTTTTAGGTACGACTTTTGTTCAGGTCTCTTGTCCGTCATTTCAATGTTTAAAATATTACGAATTCACGTAATCGTAGTATGACGTCAATGGTGTTCGTATTTCTACCAAGCGAGATAATTGTTACAACATAATTCATTAATAGTTATAAAAATTGTAAAAGAATAAAAACTAATATCTCGTTGATTGGGTAAATTAGTATTTGAGTAAGTGGTTGGGAAGATGCAGTCCAGGATGAAGACATCATAATTCCAAAAGTTTGGCCGTCATGAGAGATGACAATAATGTCAAAATGTAACACTAGGGGTGTGGCATTAGGAGCGTGATGCTGGACAGTATAATGGATGATTACGTAAGAGTAACCCTTAATGAAAAAGTGTGATTCTAAGCAGTCGTGACAGGCGACGATGATGCAGTTGGTTCCAGGGGAATCCGCTTGGTGTCGCTAGGTTTGCACAGATCAGCTGATTACGACGCCATTTCCCGATTGCAGATATCTTCATTTGTGTATTAGCTACGCGGTTTTAAGTGAAGTGCGATTTTTTTGTTTGGCGGGTTTCAGAATGAATGACCTGAAGGAGCAACGACTTGCTGTGAAATTTTGTGTTAAACTTGGAAAATCAGCGACTGAAACTTTTGCTATGCTTAACACGGCTTACGGTGATGTTGCTATGAAGCGTACGGCATGTTTCAAGTGGCATGAACGTTTTAAAGATGGTCGACAGTCCATTGAAGGTGATGAGCGTCCTGGACGTCCTTCCACGTCAACTGACGACCCACACGTCGACAAAATCAACACCCTGGTGCGGGCAAATCGACGTCTGACTGTCAGGAGCTTGCTGAAGAGTATGGGATATCAGTTGGATCTTGTTACGAGATTTTGACCGAAAATTGAAGATGCACCGCGTTGCTGCGAAATTCAGCCCTCAGAACTCGTGAGTTTTGGCCAAACACTCGATCACTGTTTTTCCCCATCCCCTACTCACCTGACCTTGCTCCTTGCGATTTTTTTTTTGTTCCCCAAACTCAAAAGACCCTTGAAAGGAAGAATATTTGAGACGATTCCAGAGATTAAGGCAAATGCGACGAAGGAGCTGGAGGACATTACAAAAGAAGCGTACCACGACTGTTTCAACAAGTGGAAACACCATTGGGATACGTGTGTGCGTTGGGGAGGAGAGTACTTTGAAGGGGTCCCAGACCTGTAACTTCTAAATAAAGTACATTTTGTTTTATGACGTCAGTCCGCGTATTTTTTAACAGCCCTCGTATACAGTACATGTCTCAATACGAAAATAATTCGTTAATTAAATAGTTGATTAAATAGTTTATAATTAATTTGTCATGAAAAGATATTTATAATTAAATTTATTTATTTTTTTAACAATTAAATCCTCCTTGAAAACAATATCTTAATTAAATCTTATTATTTCAATACAAATCAGTTTAAGGTTTTTCAGTCCTAATTTGGTAATTAATTACAATTTTTTTTTCTAAAAGGGCGATACTTTATTCAATCAAGTGTTAAATATTTTAGTAAGATGAATATACCGTATTTTCCGCCTAATATGCCGAATTTCTGGCCCTAAATTTTGGACCTGATTTTTGGGGGTCGGCTTATTGGCCGATCACTCCTTTCGTAAATTTCATCTTCTTAGGAAATGTTTTTCTTTTGAAAATTACCATAGGCGGTAATTTTGTCCAATCAGCAAAGCACGTTAAGTGAAACGTTGTTTCTGGAATTTCATTGGTTACCTAATTACAGTGAGTGGAGCCAATAACGAATGACATACTGATTCCATCTCTGTCTCAATACGACACGTTCTGCTTTACTACAGAACGCCAATGATCACACACAACATGCATGCTGACGCTGAAACGAGACTAAGAAATCATTTTGAAGAAACTTGTCACTTCTTAAAAATGGCTTCGGCTTATTGGGCGGTAATAAGCAAAAACCCTCATTTTCAGAGCTGAAAATTGGCCTCGGCTTATCGGCGATTCGGCGTATTAACCGGAAAATACGGTACTCCAAAATTCTTTACACAATAATTCTTTTTATTTTCTCAAATTTGCAATTTGATCTATACTAAAATTTATTAACGATGTAATTACATTAAATGTTAATTAATTTATCATTATTTGATAATTAATTGGTTTAATAAATTAGAATGTATATTTAGACCAACCACAGTGAACATACTACTAAGCTTTTATTACAGGCAGTGATGATACAGTGACAACAGAAGGTTTCGTACCCCTGCGTCGTGAGTAACTCTTATCTCATAACTTAAAAAAAAAAGTATTATGATTAGGATAATGAAAGTAAGGTATATTATAAATATTATACTAACACACATCTAAATAAATTTTTATGTAAATTGAACGACAAATAAACTGTTCATAAACAAATAACCAAACATAGGAAAGGCAGAAAGTGTTCGTGCGTCTACTTTAATGGTCAGTTGTGTGGCCTTTCAAGTGAATTACTTGGCGCAATCTCTCTTCATAGTCCTCCATGATCGTTTGACAGTACTCGACTGGTATTTTCTTCCATTCTTCTTTAAAGAAGGCCTCCAACTCTTGCAAGTTTTTCGGATGACTCTGATGAACCCTGGTCTTCAACTCATGCCAAACGTTTTCAATTGGGTTGAGATCGGGTGACTGCGATGGCCACTCCAGAACGCTTATATGGTTTCTCTGCAACCAGAATTGCACATGTTTCGATGTGTGCTTAGGGTCATTGTCGTGCTAGAAGATCCAACGACGCCCAAGCCATAAGTTCCGAGCATCATTCTTGATATAGTGCCTAATATATCAACGTACTCTTCTTTTTTCATGATTCCGTTGACGCGGTGAAGGCTGCCTACACCAGAAGAGCTGAAGGAACCCCATAGTATGATCGAGCCACCTCCGTGTTTAACTATAGGGACGGTGTTCTTTGGAAGATTTCGTTCCCCCTTCTTACGGAACATATTGCGAACATCACTATGGCCGAAAAGCTCGATCTTAGTCTCGTCTGACCAAAGAATACTCTTCCAATAGGTAAAGGCTTTATCTACATGCTTTCTTGCATACCTCAATTGTGCTTCTAAATAAACAGGCTTTAAATATGGAGTTCTTCGAGAACGGCATGCTTTGAACACAGAAGAGTGTAACATGTTCGTAACTGTAGAGGTGCTTACTTCAATCCCAGTTTCCCTTACCAGTTTCTGTATATCATTACGTGTTAAACGAGGGTTCCTACTAACTTATCTGAGAACCTTCCTCTTGGTTCTCTTTGGAATTTTGGTGTAACGTCCGGAACGAGGGAGGTTAGCAGTTGATCCTGTAAGCTTAAACTTGACAATTATGCTTTGAACAGTAGATTTCGGCACATTAAGTTGTGTAGCAATACCGAAAAGAGACACACGAAACTTGTATTTTACAATAATTCGGTTTTTTAAATCACTGGACAGTTGTTTCCCGTTCACCATGATGACCAAGCAGATAATGACGGAGACGGTGCTAAATTGCCAGAAGTACATTTTTTGCAGGCTAAATTCCAATAATTATGAACCAAGTGTCTGGTTTTGGAATGGTATAATGTAGTTTATTCACCAAACTAAACAAAATGTTTACGGGAATATTAGTTTTTTCACACGTTCTGAACTGTACCAACACTTTCTGCTCCTCCTATTGTTGGTTATTTGTTTATAAACAGTTTATTTGTCGTTTAATTTACATAAAAATTTATGTAGATGTGTGTTAGTATAATATTTATAATATACCTTACTTCTATTAGCCTAATCATGATACTTTTTAAGGTTTGAGCAGAAAACCACTCGGGGAGCAAGGGTACGAACACTTTCTGTCGTAACTATACATAATTATAGGTTTCAACGCTCTAAAAGGGTATTAATTAAAACTTATACTTTTACTGATTTTACTTTATACAAAAATGTATACCATCAATAATATTTAATAATATTTCTACTATTCTGGTGATATCCCTTGACATAATAGTTTACACATGCTACATTATCTGGTACAAAGACTAACTTTTACATATATATATTTTAATTACTATTATTTTAATGATAATCTGTAAGACTTTAACAAATTATTAAATTAACTGAGTTAATTATAAAACATTGTCACAATCTGCATATTTGCAATATATTTAAAGTTTACGGAAAACCTTCGCTGTACAGCAACTGGTCAGAAGTTCAGACCTGTCTACTTGGCACAGAATAAAACTAAAGCTGTGTTCTATATAAACTTGTTACACTAATTACTATCCACTTGGCACAGAATAAAACTAAAGCTGTATTCTATATAAACTTGTTATACTAATTACTATCCACTTGGCACGGAATAAAACTAAAGCTGTATTCTATATAAACTTATTACACTAATTACTATCCACTTGACACAGAATAAAACTAAAGCTGTATTCTATATAAACTTGTTACACTAATTACTATCCACTTGGCACAGAATAAAACTAAAACTGTATTCTATATAAACTTGTTATACTAATTACTATCCACTTGACACAGAATAAAACTAAAGATGTATTCTATATAAACTTGTTATACTAATTACTATCCACTTGGCATAGAATAAAACTAAAGCTGTATTCTATATAAACTTGTTACACTAATTACTATCCACTTGGCACAGAATAAAACTAAAAACTGTATTCTATACAAACTTGTTACATATAAACTTGCTACTAATTACTATCCACTTGTCACAGAATAAAACTAAAGCTGTATTCTATATAAACTTGTTACACTAATTACTATCCACTTGGCACAGAATAAAACTAAAGCTGTATTCTATATAAACTTGTTACACTAATTACTATCCACTTGGCACAGAATAAAACTAAAGCTGTATTCTATATAAACTTGTTACACTAATTATTATCCACTTGGCACAGAATAAAACTAAAGCTGTATTCTATATAAACTTGTTACACTAATTACTATCCACTTGTCACAGAATAAAACTAAAGCTGTATTCTATATAAACTTGTTACACTAATTACTATCCACTTGGCACAGAATGAAACTAAAGCTGTATTCTATATAAACTTGCTACACTAATTATTATCCACTTGTCACAGAATAAAACTAAAGCTGTATTCTATATAAACTTGTTACACTAATTACTATAGTAAATATATATTTTTGAAACAGTGAATATATATATTCAGACATAAGGCTACATACAACACATGACAAATGTCATCTTAGAGTTTACAAAACATATTTCACAATACGTAATGGAACTTGCTAGCTAATCCAAGGACCATAAAATATATACCACTAGCTAATCCAAGGACCATAAAATATATACCAAATCATTAAAGTTTTTGGCAACAAAAATTATACAATTTGTGTTTGTCATATATCATACATACAAATCATCAATTAGTACAATTATTATTGTAAGTGTTAATTATATAATTCATTATATATCATTGTCTCTAAAAACTATCAGTGTTTGTGTCGGATTATAATAAAATGAAAGGTCTATTCTACTTAAAGGTGTGAGATTTACAATATATTTAAAATTCACGGAAAAATATTGTTAAAATAAAGTTATAACACAATGTCAGAATTGTGTATTCACAGTATTTTTAAAATAGATGGTTTTCTTTACAAAATTGTGAATATGTGATAACACATATCATTTAAATACATTTTCTGTAATTATTTAAACTCTACGTTTCTAAGGTGTAATTATTAATAATAAATTATTTTCACTAGCTATGCTAATTTATCACATAATGATAGTTAACACTAATTGTGTATTTTTGAGAACTTTAATTTAACACAAATCGAAGATAAGACAAATGTTCAGTTTGCGATTGTTATAACGCCCCCCGCTAGTACAGCGGTATGTCTACGGATTTACAACGCTAAAATCAGGGGTTCGATTCCTCTCGGTGGGCTCAGCAGCTAACCCGATGTGGTTTTGTTATAAGGAAAAAAAAAACACACGCAATTGTTATAATATCGATTGTCAGTTTAATAAATCCCAATAGAAATGTTTATGCAAACATTTTAGAACAACTCATGAAATACCTAAACTAACTCGTGGACCACACGATCTTGAATTTGTGTCAAAGATGATTACGTGTACATTCATGCTATGAGTGATGACATCGTTGTCTGAACACACAATAAATTATGAAAAAGAAAAAACCGTCATTATCTTAGGTATCGTCACATGTCATTCTTTAAACAATTAGTTTACTAAAATAGAAAATACTTAAAATTGCTACTTGTCACAGATTATTCAGTTTAAGTTTAAATAATACAAGTAAGACCAGAATAAATTCAAAATTCTGTTTGATGTGTAACATTTCAGTTAAACTTTGACACTTATACTCTTAGGTGATCGTCACATGGTCACTGACACAACAGTTAAAGGAAAGGCTGTATCTAATAACTTATCTGTTTATTTGTTTTATTACATTATTATTCAGAAAGAAGAATCGCCAAAGTACCACAAATTAGTTGATAAGCGTAATGGTTTAAGAGCCTTCAGTTGTAAATCAAGTAACTGTTCTTCAGGTGTTTCAAAACAACAAGCTTTCTTCACGTGGAATTAGGTATATTTAACTAGCTTACTGAAACATTTGTAATAAAATATACGGTTTAAAAAATTACTTTGTTTATAAAGTACTGAAATACACCTTATTGTAATAATACTTGCTTTGTATATCTGTTCAACTTGATTATTAGTTGCCATAAATGATATACAAGGGCAGACACTCAAATTAGTTTATTAGAAACTGTAAAATACTTCACACATTTGAAAATTAAACTGTCTGTCCCCATGTGCTGACCTTTACATACCAGTTACCCACAGTTCGAAACTGATGTGTTACCTTCAATATATGTGACATACGGGTGTTTTCTAACAGGATAATGGTCTTTGATGTTTACAAATAACATAATCGAAATGATTTTATATTAAGAATATTAAACTTGCTTTCATAAAAGTAAGCCTTGTTATACTTCTGTTCTTCTAAAGTTACACTGACCTTATTAGTTTTACATTAAATAATAGAAGGGTGACCAGTAGAAAAGGAAGACACTTTTACAATAGTTTCGTGATAATTCGTATCTTCTGAAGTTAAATTGATCTACGTATTGTCCCTACAACGCTATTACGCTGTTTCTGCTGGTGAAAAGAAAACGTTTTGGACTGAGATTTGAAGACATTCTCGAGGTCTGTCTTAGTTAGCAGAAAAATGCAAAACCTTACAGAGGTCATATGGGTCTATGAATTACTTCCAACGTTTTCTGTGCTTTTAAGTCGAAAATGTAGGAAGACACTGCAAATCATTCATTATTATGTTTAGTTGTATCAGAAATGAATTATTAGGTTTCTAATATAACTAAATCTAGTCATGTGGCTCATACATTTTTAGTGTTAACAAGATAAACTGTGAAATTTGTAACATAATACATAGAATGGTAACATTGTGCTTCTAAGGTAGTTTAACACAATTAATATGTTCTGTATACAAGTGTTATGATAACGATTGTCAGTTTCATAAATTCTAATGGAAGTGTTAACTGAAATGTTCCGAGAACACATTATTAGTGTTTAGTATCACTATGTAATGAATTAACAATATGTCAGTTAAATACAGAAAATACATTTAACTGTTATGCATTATTACATATTTACAGTTTTGTAAAATGAACTATTTATATTAAGTATATTATATATATATATATATTATTTTATAATATTTTCCCTTGAATGTTAAATTTATTGTAAATGTAACATGTTTAAGCAGAATACAAGTTTCGTCTTATTGTAAGCCTACTGAAACAGGGATAGTTTTTGGAGACAGTGTAATAATCACACACTGAGTTATATAATAAACACAATAATAATTATACTAACTGATGTTTTGTATGTATGATAGTATATGACAAACACAAATTGTATAATTTATGTAACCAAACATTTTAAGGATTTGGAACATGTTTTATGGTCTTTGAATTAGCTAGCAAGTTGAATTGTATATTGTAAAATAGACTTTGTCAACTCAAAAGGAACCTTTGTCATTTTTGCCATTTTCTCATTTCAGTTAACGTTATGTCTGAATATACACTTCCTATAATAATTAGCGTCAAACATCTATATAGAATAAAACCTTCATTCTATTCTTAGTTTTTAGTATCTAATAATCTTATGCTGAATAATAAAATAATTATTTAAACCTTGTATAAAGAACTATGTTTACTGACATTTTGACATCAGTGAAACTAATGAAGTACAATATACGTATGTAAAGTTTATTATTAAATATATTCTGTGCAGATAGATAAAGGTTATAATTATGGTCTAATTCAATACTTTGGTGATCTGTAAAAGTAAATATTAATGTTAGGTACAGTTTATCATTAGCAGCTGTCCAGTAATTACAAAATAGACTTGTTCATTCTAATCCTATGGTTTTGGACTAAGCCTATCAGTGGTCTTGAATATGAAACACTTCAGATTGTGTCCGTCCTCTCTTTGTAGGTTGTTTGAAATGTGGACGATAATGACGTCAATACTTCCATAGTGGGTTTCTGTATCTGTGACCATTTGGTGACCTTTCTAATTCTGAACAGTCTGTGTCTATTGTATGCACTTGAAGTAAAACAATATCAAGGTTTGCCATCAGATACTGGTTTGTTAGATTCCTGAACTTATAATACAAAATAGAACAGCCAGATCTGATCTGAATATGTACGATCAGCAGATCTGAGGCAACAATAGGATCAGCCAGATTTGAGGCAATGTCAGCCAGATACAACAATATGATCAGCCAGATCTAAGGCAACAATATGTAAGATCAACCAGATCTGAGGCAACAATATGTACGATCAGCCAGATCTGAGGCAACAATATGTACGATCACCCAGATCTGAGGCAACAATATGTAAGATCAACCAGATCTGAGGCAACAATATGTACGATCAGCCAGATCTGAGGCAACAATATGTACGATCAGCCAGATCTGAGCCACTTGTGTGATATTCAATGGTGTCTTAGATGGTTTGAAAGTTCCGGTATTTTTATTAGTAGCAATAGTGCCATTCATTTATCATTTTTAGTGGTAGTGCTGTTATTATTAATAATATGTATGATATTAAAAACAGTAAGTGTCCAACAGAATATTAAAAGAAATCATGTACTCTACACTTTCATTAAAATCGTTGTTGTAGTTATTGGACTGATACCGAACAATATGGGTGTGATGGACTGTTGAATTATCAAAGGATGGTAAACTTATAGAGGAATGTTCCCCATAGGGCTATACTCTCAACTTGGTCAGAAAGAATAACATAAACTGAATAAGAACCCTCATCCGTGTACCTATTCTATCAGTATAGCACATGGCAGTGAAACTCAGCCCGTTACAGAACAGTAAAAGTTTCTAACCAACAACTGTTCAGAGTTTCCACATTGAAACTGTCATTTTGCTCTTCCTTCATCTGCATCTGGTATTTTTTGGATGATTTATCCATTATATCCACATCGTGCATTAGATGACCGAGTTGGAAATAAATGAATTCTGATCACTGTTCAAGAATCAATCAAATAGGACAGTGTCTGACGCTCTTTGTATGAATAATCCCTCTCCTTTTTCATAGATAACAGATGTTTTCTATTATGATTGCCAGTATCTAAGGATTCTGGTGTCAGATGTGTTTGAACAGTCAGTCAGAGAAACTACCATCAATAACACCTTTTTTTATATGGTCGTCTCTCGTCATGCTCCGCTGAGAATCTAATATATTTGTTTTAAACCACTTTTTCACAGACTGACTACGGTAATGCTATAATTCAGCATTCATAAGGCTCAAACAACTTGGCAAATCGTATGATGAAATTACTTAAAACGTAAATTCCGAATGTCTACAAATGTTTATTAGGCCTTAATAAAATGACCAATTTTCAGTTTCATCATTTTTATCAAGTGTTCCTATTCGTTTTCTGTATTACGGCTTTTGGATTTAAGGATTCTTTGGCATATTGAAATAAACTTATGAGGGTTTCGTTGTTTTCAGATTTACCATATTGTATAACATAAAAACATATGCACGTGAGAACCCGTAGAAATGAAATGTTTTCAATGACCAGTATCAGAATTTAATTTTGAATGGTTTACTTACTAATTTTCAGTGTTGTATTATTACTATAGAACACCGTGACATCACTGTTAAAACGAAAGCTAGCAATGTGTAAAAATGTGCTGTTCTCTCGCGTACGCTCCCCGCAAGTACAGCGGTAAGTCTACGGATTTACAACGCTAAAATCAAGGGGTTCGATTTCCCTCGGTGAGCTTAGCAGATAGCTCGATGTGGCTTTGCTATAAGAAAACACTTGTTGGCCCGGCATGGCCAAGCGTGTTAGGGCGTGCTACTCGTAATTTGAGGTCGCGGGTTCGCATCCCCGTCGCGCCAGACATGCCCTTTCAGCCGTGGGGGCGTCATAACGTGACGGTCAATCCCACTATTCGTTGGTAAAAGAATAGCCCAAGAATTGGCGGTGGGTGGTGATGACTAGCCGCCTTCCCTCTAGTCTTACACTGCTAAATTAGGGACGGCTAGCACAGATAGGCCTCGAGTAACTTTGTGCGAAATTCTAAAACAAACAAACAAACTCTCACGTAGTACCTTTATCACGAGACTTCTTTTCTTTAGGACTGATGGAAGACCAGATATAAAAAAAAAATATGCTTCAGCTAACAGAATCTTTGTCCAATGTCTTCTGAAAGCAATATTTTTTGTTTAACAAAATACCGCTTATAGTGGTACATATACGTTAATTTTATAAAATTAAATAAAAACGTGGCTTCATCAAACCGATGTCGTCAGGGAAATACGAAACATTCTTTGTGTCATAATTTATTAATTTTGGAACTACGGTGGAATTTTAATCATGAAAGCAAGTTTGTGAAATTTTGTTATGTTTTTCTAAAGCAGAAACTGGCTTGTATTCACGAAACTTGGTGAATTTTGAAATATCATGAACGATTAATTATTTAGTAATTATAATTTAATAAAAAATGTTTAATCGACATGAAAACCTGCCGGTGTGTTTTTTCTCAGGGTTCTTTATTTATGAACGTAATGACCTTAATTTCTATTTAAGGGAGAAACCGTTGAAGTTATCAAAGGAAAACAATATAGAAAGTTGCATTTTAGAAAAGCAATAGACAAAGATATGAATTAATAAAACAGTTACACGTGTAGTTTCATTGTTCACTGCAAAACAAGAACTGTCGTCGAAATTGAATTATTCTCCTAGAAAAAATTATTAAGTTGTTCATTCGTCTCTAATATAATAGTAACGTATTTGTTACGGTCTTTGGTTATTTAAGAACCAAACTACATGAAACCAGTTGCTGTGTCCACTGCGGAGATTCGAACTCCGGATTTTAACATTCTAAGTGCTTATTATCTGTGTTATCGCCATAGAGGTATCTCCAACTTTATTGTGCTCTCGCTCTAGCTAATTCATTGGAGTAATCTTAAATGGATTTATCATCAGTGACGATAACTTTGGAGTCCACTTCGGAATACATTGTTTTGTCCATAGTATTAGATAAATACCTCATGTCGTACGCTGTTAGAAAAAAGGGTGAGAATAAATAACAAAAAAACCTGAACATGACAGTCTCTTTATAACCTGAACATGACAGTCTCTTTATAACCTGAACATGACAGTCTTTTTATAACCTGAACATGACAGACTCTTTATAACCTGAACACGACAGTCTTTTTTATAACCTGAACATGAACATGACAGTCTCTTTATAACCTGAACATGACAGTCTTTTCATAACCTGAACATGACAGTCTCTTTATAACCTGAACATAGCATTAATAAAATCTAATAATTAAACTAAGTAATGTTAAGTTATTTAAACAATGAGGGCAGATCTGTAATGAGGGCGAGCTTCACTTCAAGACGAACACGAAAGACAGTAGTAGTGAACTGGGTCAGATTACTGTCTTATACACAAATAAACAGATGTTCACATTATATAAAATTTACAGCAGTTTTACGTGTAAATTATCTTCGTTAGATAAAATGTGTTTTTTGAAAATGAAAAATTGAAATTATAGAAGAATTAAGAGTTGTTTCAACGTATCAAATCTGATATTATAGTGTATTCCAAAGCTTTCAGATCAGTTGTTGCTGGACCTCTGTATTATAACTGCACATGGCCCATTGAAAAGTTGTTGCTGGACCTCTGTATTATAACTGCACATGGCCCTTTGAACAGTTGTTGCTGGACCTCTGTATTATAACTGCACATGGCCCTTTGAACAGTTGTTGCTGGACCTCTGTATTATAACTGCACATGGCCCATGAACAGTTGTTGCTGGATTTCTGTATTATAACTACATTTGGCCCTTTGAACAGTTGTTGCTGGACCTCTGTATTATAACTACACATGGCCCTTTGAACAGTTGTTGCTGAACCTCTGTATTATAACTACACATGGCCCTTTGAACAGTTGTTGCTGGACCTCTGTATTATAACTGCACATGGCCCTTTGAACAGTTGTTGCTGGACCTCTGTATTATAACTGCACATGGCCCATTGAACAGTTGTTGCTGGATCTCTGTATTATAACTGCACATGGCCCTTTGAACAGTTGTTGCTGGACCTCTGTATTATAACTGCACATGGCCCTTTGAACAGTTGTTGCTGGACCTCTGTATTATAACTGCACATGGCCCTTTGAACAGTTGTTGCTGGACCTCTGTATTATAACTGCACATGGCCCTTTGAACAGTTGTTGCTGGACCTCTGTATTATAACTACATTTGGCCCTTTGAACAGTTGTTGCTGGACCTCTGTATTATAATTACACATGGCCCTTTGAACAGTTGTTGCTGGACCTCTGTATTATAACTACACATGGCCCTTTGAACAGTTGTTGCTGGACCTCTGTATTATAACTACACATGGCCCTTTGAACAGTTGTTGCTGGACCTCTGTATTATAACTACACATTGTTTTGAGTACTTATGTTGTGAACAAATACAAGATCACATAGATATTATACTTTGAAAATTAACCAATGAACTCGATCTGAAAAATGTACAGATGTCAGTTAAATCTCCTGGCAATATTTATAATGCTATACTAAATGTTGTAATATCCTTGTTTTATCTATATTATAGCAATTCTAATCAGGGTACTTATCAGTATTTCTTATATATTGATATAATGATATATTGATATAAGTTCTGTTTGGCAGAATGGTATGATTTTGTTCATTAAATTGGAAAGTCTTCCTCAGAGATTAATCCTATCTATTCTTGAAAAGAGGTCTGAACCATGAATCAAACTGGTATTAGTTAAGTAAAAGGACCACATTGCACGTTTATATTGAGTTCTTATCTTACACTTGTCTGTCACTAGACTACTGCTCTCTGGCGTCTCCTCCAAATTCACAGACAACTTGTGTATATGATCTAACCTTACATTTATTATCTCTGTCACATAATGGGTACTATATGCTCGTCTTAACTTTATAACTATGTTAAATCCTTTAGTTCATACACTCATTTCACCTAAACATTAGGTACTTTTCCAGGTCAGGAGTTTTGGTACGTGAACCCAAACCATCCCTATTTGGATCAATAAAAGCTTTCTACCTTTACTTCTGGATGTTTCCATCTATTTTGCTGCATCAGGATCTGTACATCCATCCGATCATACTTAGACCCATTTAACTGGTCGATAATATAATATATTCACGTCATAGTCGGAAGTGTTTGATTAACAAGACAATCGTGCAATCTGTCCATATCTTTATAGATTTTATCCAATTTGTCTGCATGACGGTGTACACATATATATACATTCCTTTTGTTTTGGGATCCAGCAAGAGATTAATTTTTGCATATTGATCCAGTAATTAGGATTTAATCTCTGCAGCGGGCACAACGCATAGAACCAACTATGAGGGGCCCGGCATGGCCAAGCGTGTTAAGGTGTTCGACTCGTAATCCGAGGGTCTCGGGTTTGAATCCCGTCCGCACGAAACATGCTCGCCCTCCCAGCAGTGGAAGCGTTATAATGTGACGGTCAATCCCACTGTTCGTTCGTAAAACAGTAGCCCAAGAGTTGGCGGTGGGTGGTGATGACTAGCTGCCTTCCATCTATTCTTACACGACTAAATCAGGGACGGCTAGCGTAGATAGCCCTTGGTAGCTTTGCGTGAAATTCATAAACAAAAACAAACCAATTGTGTAACTTGTATATTTGTGCTATTTAAACTATTGTTTAAAATGTGAAACATATTATTTATTTATCGTATTGGCTTTTTAAGTTCTCAAGCTTATTGCTGAACTACTATGGAAGTAGAAGTTTCATTATTATAAACTACAGAAATACTAATTTTCCAGTGAATAAATTGTCTCTTTTGTCTCAATTTTGTGACAATTTATTGTTTGTTTAATAGTATGTACATGCCCTCTTCAAAGGGTTAATTATTAAATTGATGGGAGTTAGTTTTAATTAATAGTCATTGTTCGCCAAACCATTGACTATTATAAACGCAGAATTTTACAGTGATATTCTGAATATAATACTTAATGAATAGCTACGTCGTCTACAATGTCAATTTTTAAGTAGATAATTAAGAAAAAAAATATTAACTATATACTTAAAAGGAGTGAAAATTAAAGGAAACTTTCTCATACAATGGTGCTGCTATCTATTGTCAAACTTCTTCACTATAATGTAAAATGTCACGTTTTCACCCCTGAAGACCATAGTGGTTCAGTACTGATTCTAAACGTCGATATAATGTCAGTTAGTTTCTTATTTTGAATTTTGCACAAAGCCACATGAGGGATATCTGCGCTAGCCGTCCCTAATTTAGCAGTGTAAGACTAGAGAGAAGGCAGCTAGTCATCACCACCCACCGCCAACTCTTGGGCTACTCTTTTTCCAACGAATAGTGGGATTGACCGTTACATGTTTGGTGCGACGGAGATTCGAACCCGCGACCCTCATATTACGAGTCGCACGCCTTAACTCACCTGGCCATACCGGGCCTTTTGAGGGAGATATACGAGAAAATAAAGTATTTCCCAAAAAGGAAAAATAAATTATCTATTCGCATATTAGAGAGAACAGGACAAACATAACCCACATTGAAGTTAGGACACACTGATTATTAGGTTTAATCGCTGTATAAAAATCTGTCGTCAAAATTAAACTTTGAACAGAAAACAGTTGGGAACAGCTATTTGTAAAACATAAGAGCAAGGAACTTAAAGGAATAAATGAGACAATTGTCTGGTAGATTAATAACTTTAACAATGGACTGATAAATAAATAAGTGATCAAACAGACGAATAAATGAATTACACAAAGAATGGATAGGTAAGCAATTGAAATGATGGATTGGTTGGTTTTATTTGTTTTGAATTTTCGGGCAAAGCTACCCGTGGACTATCTACGCTAGCCGTTTCTAATTTAGCACTGTAAGCCTAGAGGGAAGGCAGCTAGTCATTACCACCCACCGCCATCTCTTGGGCTACTATTTTACTAACGAATAGTGGGATAGACCGCAAAATTTTAACATCTCCATGGCTGAAAGGGCGAGCATGCCTGGAGTGATGGGGATTCGAATCCACGATCCTCAGATTACGAATCGAACGCCCTAACCACCTGACGATGCCCGACTTCAATGGATTGGAAAACAAATAAGTGAAAGGAAAAATCTGTAAATAAATTAGTAACATAATGGACTGATATAATAAATGATAAAATGAACTAGGAAATGAATATGTGAAATGATAGAGTTGTAATATAATAATGGACTGATAAATGTTCATTTACCAGTGGACTGTTAAGTGAATAATTCTAAAGATGGAGCAGTGAATGGTAAAATATTCTAGTTAATGAATAAGTGAAACAAAATGTCTGCAAATGAATTGCGTGTTTTCACGTAGCGCGTGTGTTTTTTTTCTTATAGGAAAGCCACATCGGGCTATCTGCTGAGCCCACCGAGGGGAATTGAACCTCTAATTTTGGAGTTGTAAATCCGTAGACATACCGCTGTACTGGGAGGGGGGGTCATATTGCAAACCCACATCGGGCTATTTGTGGAGTTCACCGAGGGGAATCGAACCCCTGATTTTAGCGTTGTAAATCCCTAGACTTACCGCTGTACCAGCGCGGGACTGTAACTGATTAAATGAAATAACAGAGATCGCTGATTAAGTAAATGATAAATGTATATAAATACATACCAGTAAGTGAACAAGTGATAAAATAGATCAGTAAATGATGTATCGGTAAATGAACAAGTGAAACAATGGACCGCTAAATGAATTATTGATAAAACAGACTGGTAAGTGAAAAAGTAGAATGATTGACTGGTTAATCAATAAGGTATAAAATATATTGGTAAATCCAAAATTAAAACAATGGACTTTTAAAAAATAAGTGAAACAATGGACTGGTAAGTGAATAAGTAAGGAGAGACCTGGCATTATTTGAATTTCGCGCAAGGCTTCTCGAGGATTATCTGCGCTAGCCGTCCCTAATTTATCAGTGTAAGACGAGAGGTAAGGGAACTACTTATCACCACCCACCGCCAACTCTTGGGTTACTCCTTTCCAAACGAGTGGTAGGATTGACCGTCAAACTATAACGCCACCACGACTGAAAAAGCAACCATGTTTAGTATAATGGGGACTCGAACCCGCGACCCTCAGATTACGAATCCCACAAGGGACCTGAAAATGAATAGGTGAGCAAATAAGCCAATAAATCAATAAATTATGTAATCGATTGATAAATGAATAATTGAAACAAAGTACCAGTAAACGAATATCTGAAATAATGGACTGATAACTGAATAATGAAAATAATGGACTTATAAATGAATAAATCAAACTACGGACCAATCAATGACTAATAGAAATAACTAGCTGATAAATGAATAAAGAAAGTAATCGACTGGTATGTGAGTAGCTGAATGATGGACTGATAATTGGATAAGTGAAAAACCTATATAGATAAATAAATAAAAGAAACATTGTACCCTTAAATTAATAAGTGAAACGGTGGACAAATGAATAAATACGTTAATTGAGATTCTGCTAAATCACTAATTGTCTCAATGAATAAGTTTGTTTGTTTGTTTTGGATTTCGCACAAAGCTACTCAAGAGCTATCTGTGCTAGCCATCCCTAATTCAGCAGTGTAAGACTAGAGGGAAGGCAGCTAGTCATCACCACCCACCGCCAACTCTTGGGTTACTCTTTTACCAAAGAATAGTGGGATTAACCGTCACATTATAACGCCCCCACGGCTGAAAGGGCGAGCATGTTTGGCGCGACTGGGATGCGAACCCGCGATTCTCAGATTACGAGTCGCACGCCTTAACATGCTTGGCCATGCCGGGCCAAATGAATAAGTGAGACAATAGACCCATATAAGTAAACCCAGGGGAATGAAACTGAAACAATACTAAATGAATAATTGAAACTATGATCGATAAACAAGTGGAAGAATAGACAGATAAAGGAATAATTGGAAAAAATACGCTTATAAATTAATAAATGAAACAATGGGCCACTAAATGAATAAGTGGAATAGTCGATTGGTTAATGAATAAGTGATAAGATTAACTGATAAGTGAATGTGTGAAATGGTAGATTGATAATTTTAAGAAAATGCACTTGTAAATTAATAAGTGAAAGAATGGATATGTAAATTATTAAGTGATAAAATAGACATGTTATTGAGATAATGATACTGATATATCACAGTTTTGATGTCACTTTTGAAATGGATAACAACTTTATAAACCAATGTTTCAAGTAATACCAAATAAATAAAATTACATTTAAAATATTATTATATAAACCAATGTTTCAAGTAATACCAAATAAATAAAATTACATTTAAAATATTATTATATAAACCAATGTTTCAAGTAATACCAAATAAATACAATTACATTTAAAATATTATTATATAGTGTTTATGCTATTCGTTGCCAGCAGTATATTTTTGTAAAACATAACATCGTATATTCTAATGCAAAGATGGAAAAACTCTTCAGTAACTTAGCTGGTTTGTTTACTAAATGTGTATAAAAGTCTGGCCCTCTGTTTATATTACCGTTAAAAATAATTCAAGTTATTGGATAACTTCAATATCGTAACTTATCAGTATGGGTGTTTTTTCTTATAGTAAAGCCACATCGGGCTATCTGCTGAGTCCACTGAGGGGAATCGAACCCCTGATTTTAGTACATTATCAGTACATTCCTGAAGCTCAGAGGTAAACGTATCTCCCATACGTCTAGATACAATGAAATACATATCTCCTTAACACAAAGATGGATATATTTATGTATTTTAACACGACAGTACAATCAAATAAAATACATGTTAATTATTACATAATTTAAAATATTGATAAGCATCCAGTAATCTGTATGTTATTTTTATAAATATATCATGCGCTGCTTAAGAGAGTAGTTTGTTATATATGTAAGGAGGAATCAAATGTGTATCAAACATTTAAAGGATTGGCTTTAGAGAAGTAAAACATTAAACATTTTCTGAATCACTAACTTCATTAAGTACGTGAAAACATAACTTTTCAAAGTTTAAAAGAAACTAAACCTTATGTGTACCTTCGTTCAAACGTTATAAGCTACCATTGAACTATATATGTTTCATTAGTTCCAGGACTGGCAAAGCCAAGGGGTTGCACTGTGCTCGTAAAGTAAGGGTCGTGGATTCGATTCTCCGTCACACCAAACATACTCGTCCTTTCAGCCGTAGAGGCATTATAAAGTGACGGTCAGTACCACTATTCGTTGGTAAAAAAGTAGCCCAAGAGTTGGCGGTGGGTGGTGATGACTAGCTGTCTTCCCTCTAGTCTTACACTGCTAAGTTAGGGACGGCTATCGCAGGTAGCCCTCGTGTACCTTTGCGCGGAATTCAAAAACAAAATAAACAGTAAATTATCTCCTAGTCAGTATGTATACGCTGTTGTTTACTTGTTTTGAATTTCGCGCAAAGCTACACGAGGTCTATCTGCGTTAGCCGTCCGTAATGCTGCAGTTTAAGACCAGAGGGAAGGCAGCTAGCCATCACCACCCATCGCCAACTCTTGGGCTGCTCTTTTACCAATTAATAGTGGGATTGACCGTCACATTATAACGCCCCTACAGCTGAAAGGGCGAGCATGTTTGGTGTGATGGAGATTCGAACCCGCGACCCTCAGATTACGAATCGCACGCCTTAACCCACCAGGCCGTGCCGGGTCACATGCGCTGTTGTACAATAACTTTTGTTTTTTAATTATTACGAACCTGCACTTTTGTACATCTTATTGCATCAAACGGTAGAGGTTTGAGAAATAACATTAAACATCTTACGGAACACTAAACAAACCTCAAGTTAAAGCAGTGTAAGTTAAAATCAGTAGTTTAAACATTTTCTTTGTTAATGACTACTTAATGTCATTAACTACAGTTATTTTAATGAGAAGTGAAATATTTTTAGTAAACATGAGCAGCTGGTTAGCCCTCCTCGAACTTGTTCTTTCAGCTGTGGCGACGTTATAAAGTCATGGTCAATTTTATTACGCAATGGTAAAAGAGTATCTTAATAGATGGCGCTGAGTGGTGATTACTTAATGCCTTCCCTCCAGTAGCCGTCCCGTAGCTTTGCGCATAATGAAAAAATACAAACCAAAGTCTTGATAAGTTTGTACGTGTCATTAGCACTTAGGATAAACCATGATTCGTGAAAAGTATATTTAGATGTGTTACCACATTCAACTGCTGTTTTACACATGTGAAATATTCTGTGAGGTAGTTTTCGCGAGCCGTGTGTATCCCAGGAAATGAAAGCCACATTAATATAGGTACTAATACAGTTGTATTTGTGTTAACAAAATGCCACGCGCTACTACGTCAACTGTAGTTGATTGTTCCAATTAATGTATAAAACGTAGTAACTACTGGAGGGGGGGAAGATACTAGATTCTTCATTACGGTTTAAAAGTGCATTAGGCCTACTTGTCAGATTTGTTTGTAATCATTTATTGCCGTCTTGTGAATAAACGTTGCACACCATAACCTGGTGTTTAATACATATATTGTTGTAAATATGGCCCGGCATGGTGATAAAGGTACTTGACTCGTAAGGCGAGAGTCGCGGGTTCGAATCCCGGTCACACCAAACATGCTCACTCTTTCAGCCGAGAGGACGTTATAATTTTCGATCAATTCCACTATTCATTGACAAAAGAGAAGCCTACGAATTGACGGTGGGTGGTAATGACCAACTGCCTTTCTCTGGTCTTACACTGCTAAAGTAGGGACGGCTAGCGCATATAGTCCTCGTGTAACTTTGCGCGAAAGTCAAACACAAACAAAAATGTTGTATACACACATAATAAATTTGTACTTTATGGCATTTATGTTGTGTCAGGAATACAGAAACATCCTACAGTAACTTAACTAAAAAGAAAATACTTATACCTTACCTAAAAAAGTACAAAATTAGTAAAATGTGGCAACATTAGATCCTCGAATATTAACAAAATGTAGCTTGCTTTTCATTTTCAAATTACTGGTTTTTCGTTATCCAAGGACTTTGACCAATAAATTCACATATTTTTCTTAATTAAGAGTTTTTCTTTTTTGTTTTAGTGTATCTCTCTCTTTTTAAACTAACTGATTTAAATTCACTTATATCTTAGGCACAACTAGTTCATTTAAATTGACTTGTATCCAAGGCACAGCTGGTTCATCTAAATTGACTTGTATCCAAGGCACAGCTGGTTCATCTAAATTGACTTGTATTCAAGGCACAACTGGTTCATCTAAATTGACTTGTATTCAAGGCACAGCTGGTTCATCAAATTGACTTGCATTCAAGGCACAGCTGGTTTACTTAAATTGACTTGTATCCAAGGCACAACTAGTTCATTTAAATTGACTTGTATCCAAGGCACAGCTGGTTTATTTAAATTGACTTGTATCCAAGGCGCAACTGGTTCTTTTAAATTCCATTCAAAGGTTCATTCTTTATTTTAATTCGTGTTTTTTTCCTCCTGGTATAGTTCCACCTGGAGAACCAATCATCCTGGATGAACAAGGTCAAAAACTTGAGGGTCTCGTTGGACCTTACAATGAAGGCGACTCACTTACGATAACTTGCCAAGCTAGCGGTGGTAAGTATGTTTATTTTAAAGAGGAAAACCGTATCTTCTGTGATCCTCGCGGGGAATCGAACCTTAGTGTTGTAAACTTGACGTATTTCTTACACGGGAAATTTTGGAATACTTGGAATTTATAAGCTATCAACTTTATAAGTCGAATTGCTTTGGAAACTTTAACTTTATTAAGTGTAAATTATTTTAAGATTTAACAGCATCGACTTTTGTCTAAGTCACTTTATTGTCATATTGATAGGCTTAGCTGTGTTATAACTGTTTTGAACATTTTATGTTCCTTACACTTGGCTTGAGATATTTTCGACATTCATGGCATAAACGTTGGCGAAACTACAAACTCGTCATAAAACTTCGCGAATGAACTTGTAAAGTTTCATACCAGTGATGTGCACAGCTTTCGAACTGTTATCGTTATATTTTGGCATTAAGTCAAACTAGACACGAGAACCAGTTAGAAAAAGGCTACATGTTGCAGATCGAACGTTTGATAATCTCCAACAAAATGTTATTGTTGAATTTGGAATAACACCATAAAAGATTAAAGTGAAGCAGACTGTTTTAGATATTCATTTGGAAAGTGAAGTTAAAATGACTGTACCACTATTCCTCTAGCGTTTATGAACGATTTACAAAAAGAGTTTAATCTATACATAGGAAATAAGATAAAATCCCATTGAAAACAACTCTATAATAATTACAATATGTCGTGACGGTTGATGTAGCACAACGTCACAAGGACCCAAAGTGAATTTGGTGGAAAAATGACATCTGTAGTCAGCCTATGTTTTTTTTTTCCTTTGGTAATAATCAACATAGACAAACATAATTAACTGGTGTTGTGTAGTAAAGAAACAAAAGACGAAAAGTAGGCTTTGAAGCCAATACAATCCAGACATGATAACAAAATTAATTATTTAGTTCAGAATACTGTTTGTTGGCAAAAAAATTTACAGGAAATTACCACAAAATCATTGTAAAAACATTTACATCTATGAAAACAGAAATCGAAGTTACATTTTCTATTATTAAATATTGCTGGAAGGTTGTTTTTAAATTGTGTTGTTGTTGAATTTCGCCCTAAAATGCTCGAATGCTATCTGGTTAAAGAACCCTCTTATAGAACCATAGGAAAGGAAGTTAACAAACATTCACCATCACCAACGCTAACAGTCCCAAATTTAGGAGTGATAAAACAGAGAGGATGGAGCTTGTATAATTTTAACATATAGTAAGAAATAAACATTGCTATAATATTCCTGACTTTCCTTCTCAGTTGTATTTCTGAAGTAACGTATTTAGTTGAACAAAATGGTTATCTCACGTCTTTTCTTTCTCATTGTATCCAATAATTTTGTCTCTTTGAAATATCATGAAACTCAAACGATTGTTCTCTGAATTAAGAAAGTAATAACTACAAAATAATTACCAATTATTTATTTTAATTCTTTAGGCAAACCACGTCCGTCTGTGACCTGGTGGCGAGATTACGCTCTTTTGGATGACAACTACACATTTGAGCTCGGAGATGTTGTTCAAAATAAGTTAACAATTGACAAACTCCACCGACATGACCTATTAGCGGTGTTAACCTGCCAAGCATCTAATAACAACATCACTGTACCTGCATCTAACGCCATAACAGTTGATCTCAACTGTAAGTATTATTGTAAATCTCTGTACACCCAAACCAAACGCGTTGCTTACATTAAATCAATATATGAAGCTTATTGTTTGTTTGTTTGTTTTTTTAAGTTCGCGCAAAACTACTCGAGGGCTATCTGCTCTAGCCGTCCCTAATTTAGTAGTGTTAGACTAGAGGGAAGGCAGCTAGTCATCACCATCCACTTAAAACTCTTGAGCTACTCTTTTACCAACGAATAGTGGGATTTACCGTATCATTATAACGACCCCACGGCTGAAAGGGCAAGCATGTTTAGTGCGACCGGGAGTCGAATCCGCGACCCTCGGATTACGAGTCGAACGCCTTAACACACTTGGCTATACCGGCCCTATGAGACTTATTTTATTTGCTTCGTTTTCCCAAGTAGCACTGATGAGTTTTGGATTCTGTTCAAGTTGCATTGGCAAATTACACAGTCAGTAAGTTTCTACATTATATCTTCTTCTTGAAATTGACATCTTATGAAAAAATAAATAATTATATGTCATTACAATTAATTTCTGTACTACTAAATAGAATTTATTATTGGATATGTAACTACTGATTTGAATTATAAGTATTGTTGTAATATTTTATATTATTAGGATTTATATATAAAAAAACGAAGTTTTGTTACATTATATTGTTTGACAATGATACCAGTGTGCTATGTCATGACATCTCTTAAATCAAACAAACTATATTTTCTGTAAATGTTTTAATATATTATTTGACAGTGAAACCAGTAAAATCAGTCATTATCGTTTAAAACACCTGTAGTTACTGATAAATGTTTTAATATATTATTTGACAGTGAAACCAGTAAAATCAGTCATTATCGTTTAAAACACCTGTAGTTACTGATAAATGTTTTAATATATTATTTGACAGTGAAACCAGTAAAATCAGTCATTATCGTTTAAAACACCTGTAGTTACTGATAAATGTTTTAATATATTATTTGACAGTGAAACCAGTAAAAGCAGTCATCACACCGACTAAAATCCTATAGTTGCTGATAAAGAAACTGAACTGACATGTGCAGGAAAAGGATCCCGTCCGGCTGGAAAAATCACGTGGTGGAAAGGGACTCAGCAAATGCAAAATACACGAGAAACTATTATTCCTAACGGAGTTATCAGTAGTGTATTGACCTTTACGCCATCTATTGACGATAACAGAAAGTATTTGTCATGTCGGGTTGAAAACCTTTTAATTCGTGGAAGCGCGGTTGAAGACGGCTGGAAACTGGATGTGCAATGTATAGAATTATTTTATATAAGACACTTTTGTTATGTGAATATTTGAAATGTAACCACCTAACTAGCACGATATATACCTAAACGCACACAGATTTTGATTGTAATTATCGTTTCGTGTATTTACATCAGGTACGAAAAATATATATGTGAAAACGGCTTGTTTTGGTTGAGAAAATTTTTTATGTAGAGGAGCGAACAACGTTTCGATCTTCTTCGGTCATCGTCAGGTTCACAAAGAAAGAAAGAGGTAACTGACCAATAGCTGACCACATCGTGTAACTGAGTATAGGAATGTAGAGGGCGTGCTTAGATGTTTGATTATATTTATTAATATGGGTATAAAGGTGTTCCTTTGTATTGGTTTGTTTTGGGTTTAAGTTGTTGTATAAGTAAGGCTTCTTTAATTTTGTGTTTGTTTATGTTTGTTTCTTTATTTAGTATTTGAGTGTTTTCTATGGTTATGTTGTGTTTATTTGACTTGCAGTGTTCGAAAACGTGTGACGGTGACTTTGAGAACCTGACGATGACCAAAGAAGATCGAAACGTTCTTAGCTTCTCTACATAATGCTTTCTCTATCCATACCAGCCGGTTTTACATATATATTTTTCTCTACAAGTGGGTTTTCTCGTCATCACTGATTAGGTACGAGATATAAAATTAATCTTAAATAAATCCAGTCCAAGTACATTTTACACTTACTGATCATAAGAGACTATTTATTAGAGTATTATATGTTATAAACCAGAGAACAGTAAATAACCTGTGGTTTATTTACTGCTATGAAATTTGATTAATCTAATTAATTAACCTGTTCAGTGCCGTGGACGAGATAACTCGCCCAAGCTGATCGGTAACACAGTGCCACGGACGGGTTAATTCGTTTTCAACAATACCTAACTTCAACGCTAGATGTCAGCACCATATATGCATTTGACCTACTTACAAATTATTTCACTTTCGATCCAAAATGACGTCACGAAAAAGTTACAAAATGAAGAAGCATTAGAGTTGCATTGTAGCAGCTGAAATACTTGGCAGTTAAGAGGTTAAGGCTATTTCACGTACTATGGTGTACTTTTTTATTCCAGATCCCCCCCAAGTGACTCTTCAACTTGGAACTAACCTGAAGGTAACGAACATACAGGAAGGAAATGACGTATACTTTGAGTGTAACATTAGAGCTAACCCTTGGATCCACGAAATAAGCTGGCAGTTTGAAGGTCAGGATCTCACAACGAATACGTCAGCTGGCGTCATCATTAGCAACCAATCACTGGTGTTACAGAAAGTGCAGCGACAATATAGAGGGCGCTTCACCTGTTCTTGCAGTAATAACCAAGGTCTAGGGATTAGTAATGAAATATTTCTAAAGGTTCAGTGTACGTTTCTTTTTTTAGGACATCAGAATATTTAAGACTACAGTCAATATTGTATCTTTAAGGAAAATCTTAATAAACAAGGTAAATGTTGTCTTTCTTAAACTTTAATAATCCAATGAGAGGTAATTCTTCTGTGAAATGTAACATTACTCATGACTTAATATTTTTCACACGATAAGACAGATAAATTGTGAATGTAATTTAAATAAAATATTTTAGATTGTTTGGTAACTTAAAATAGTTTTATTTCTACCTAAACATTTTGATCATATTAGGACAGCAATTTATTACTATACAGTTTGGAGATAAAAAAAAAAGCTAACATGCGTGTAATAAGGGAAAACACATCATTAGCACACATAGGAAATATATTTTTTTCTTCACTTTGTACACAGATGCTCCGTTATGCAAACCAGGACAAAAGATCATATACGGTGTTGCCAAATACGAACCAGTCGAGGTGTTATGTGAACTCGACGCTGACCCCAATGACGTCACCTTCCACTGGCGTTTCAATAGTTCATACAAGAGGTCAAATAAAATCTTGTATTCTGTTGAGCGGGCAAAGAGCAAAGCAACTTATAACCCAGAATCAGACGAAGATTATGGAAAACTTCTCTGCTGGGGGACAAACAATATAGGAATTCAGAGACAACCTTGTATTTTTACTGTGGTCCCTGCAGGTGAGTGTTAAATGAATATCACATGAACTAAAACATTCAATACATATCAGTAAACGATAAACATGACGTGGAGATTGTTTGTTTGTTTTTTAATTTCGCACAAAGCTACTCGAGGGCTATCTGTGCTAGCCATCCCTAATTGACCGTCACATTATAAAGCCCCCACGGCTGAAAGGGCGTGCATGTTTGGTGCAACGGGGATTCGAAACCCTGAGCTTCAGTTTACGAGTCGAACGCCTTAACCCACCTGGCCGTACCGGGCCACGTAAATATGAAAAAAATTATGGTAATCCAACCAGCAACCTCTCGGTGATGAATGCTAACATACGTGTAGAATTACTCAATGGGTTTTGGCACAAACTCTTTGAATGATAATAGAGTTACTTCAAATTAAAGAAATTAAAATAACAACGTTTTATTAATTCTTACTCTAACTGTGATTTCTAACTGTGATTAGATGAATCACACTCGATTAACAGTTACGACAGAAAGTGTTCGTACCCCTGCGTCGTGAGTAGTTTTTTCCTCATAACGTAACACGTATAACGAGTATGATAATAAAAGTACAGTATATTATAAATATTATACTAACAGATATCTACATAAGTTTTTATGTAAATTGAACGACAAATAAACTATTTATAAACAAATAACCAAACATAGAAGATGCAGAGAGTGCTCGTGAGTCTACTTTGATGGTCAGTTGTTTCAGGTGAATTACTTGGCGCAATCTCTCCTCATAGCCCTCCATGATCGTTTGACAGTACTCGACTGGTATTTTCTTCCATTCTTCTTTACAAAAGGCCTTTAACTCTTGCAACTTTTTCGGATGACGCTGATGAACCCTGGTCTCAACTCATGCCAAACGTTTTCAGTTGGGTTGAGATCGGGTGACTGCGATGGCCACTCCAGAACGCTTATATGGTTCCTCTGCAACCAGGATTGCACATATTTCGTTGTGTGCTTAGAGTCATTGTCGTGCTGGAAGATCCAACGACGCCCAAGCCGCAAGTTCCGAGCATCATTCTTGATATAAGTGCCTAATATATCAACGTACTCTTCTTTTTTTCATGATTCCGTTGACGCGGTGAAGGCTGATTACACCAGAAAAGCTGAAGGAACCCCATAGCATGATCGAGCCACCTCCGTGTTTAACTGTAGGGACGGTGTTCTTTGGAAGACTTCGTTTCCCCTACTTACGGAAAATATAGCGAACATCATTGTGCCCGAAAAACTCGATTTTAGTCTCGTCTGACCAAAGAATACTCTTCCAATAGGTAAAGGGTTTATCTACATGCATTCTTGCATACCTCAATCGTGCTTCTAAATGAACAGGCTTTAAATATGGAATTCTACGAGGACAGCACGCTTTGAGCCCAGAAGAGCGTAACATGTTCGTAACTACAGAGGTGCTTACTTCAGAAACTGGACGCCCCACTAAAATTCCAGAGAGAACCAAAAGGAAAGTTCTCAGAGAAGTTAGTAGGAACCTTCCTTTTGGTTCTCCCTGAAATTTTGGTAGGGCGTTCGGAACGAGGGAGGTTAGCATCTGTAAGCTTAAACTTGACAATTATGCTTTGAACAGTAGATTTCAGCACATTAAGTTGTGTAGCAATACCGGAAAGAGACACACGAAACTTGTATTTTACAATAATTCGGTTTTTTAAATCACTGGACAGTTGTTTCCTGTTCACCATGATGACCAAACAGATAATGATGGAGACGGCGCTAAATTGCCGGAAGTACATTTTTTGCTTGCTAAATTACAATAATTATGAACCCAGTGTCTAGTTCTGGAATGGTAAAATGTAGTTTATTCGCCAAACTAGACAAAATGTTTTACAGGAATATTAGTTTTTTCACACGTTCTGAACTGTACGAACACTTTCTGCTCCTTCTATGTTTGGTTATTTGTTTATAAACAGTTTATTTGTCGTTTAATTTACATAACAATTTTGTAGATGTGTGCTAGTATAATATTTATAATATACCTTACTTCTATTAGCCTACTTGTATTGTTTTTAAGTTATGAGCAAATAAACACTCGGGACGCATGGGTACGAACACTTTCTGTCGTAACTGTATTTATTATATCTCTTAATACAAAAGTTGTTCCTGCAAATTATTCAATAAATAACGATTATACCGTAAATATTTTTGCTGTATCTCAGCTGACCTTACTAGCACTGTTCTTGTTAACACTAAATACTGTGTGTGTTTAACACATAGCGAAGCCACATGGGGCTATCTGCTGAGCCCCCCGAGGGGAATCGAACCCCTGATTTTAGCGTTGTAAATCCGTAGACTTACAGCTATACTAGCGGGTGACCACTAAATATTGCAGACATTCTATGGCTGACATATTATTAAATACACGTCTTGGTTTTCACTAGTAAGTTAGTAACTTCTTGGATATATTTAGTTTGCTCTTAACATTGAAGTTTACCATAAAATGTAGCTCTTTCGTAAATAAAACATGGTGGGTTATGTTGTTAAACAGCATTTCATATCAATCTAATTAAAAAGCGAGAATTTCACATCCAAGTAAAATCTGAACATATTTAACATGTTAATGTTAGCTGAAGACAAATCGAATGTTAGAAAACTTCACCTTAATCAGAGTACATTTAAATCGTTCGAAATGAACAATACCTGCCTATAAAGCTCTTATCAATAATATTGCTAAGTATTACTTGAATAAGTCACACAATAATATTAAACCTGTGTTGGTATACAAACAGAGTAAGAATACCGAGACAATCTTGTGTTTTTAATATTGTTCCTACGAGATAGTATTAATTAAATATCACATACATTAAAACAGTAAATTAAAATATTATACAAGACACAGGAAAATATACAATAACTATTCTGTAACAAATGTAAAAATGAATTAAACAAATATAAAGAAATTTTACTAAGATTTTTCGAATAACTATTTTTAGTTGTGAATAAGGTCGTTTAACAACTTCGAACTACTTTTTGTGGATGTATACCTTACCGCATATAAAGGTTTGTTTGGAACGTGATAGCTACAGTAGACTTAATGGCTCGTGGTTGGGAGTTGTATTAGTTAATTTAGACAACTGGATGGAACCTTTCATACTAGCATAATTCGTGTCCTGGGCTGCCAGTTAGTGCCTTTTTTCCATAATGGGGCCTGGTTCTTTACTTTGGAGAGCAGCCACCTACCCGCAACTGTCTGCATGCAGTGAAGGATGATATAGGTGTGGGACGTCGTAGGCTTGAGCACCTTCATCTCGCTCTCCTTATTTCTATTTCTATTCTATCGATAATCTTTATTTCTTATGTAAGACTGGTGAATGGAGGTTAAGCCTGATAGACGATGTATCCCCACCGTTTTGTGGGTCCTATTTCTTCTGTTACCTCTAAGACCTAGGATACATTTTATACCCTATATTATACTTTGTATCCTGGGATGCTTTCAGTTTGTGCAGCATTTTTATTTTATTTTTTTCGTCTTGTTTTATAAATTATAACAAATTAACATTAGTCAGAGGTTTGGATTTGCTGTTCATAACAAGGTTTTGTTTTATTTTACTTAACTGTATCACTATAAATATTATCACTAGGAAATGTATATATAAATATATATATGTATATATATCATTGAATATATACTTAAAACACCTAACGCCTTCCAGTGGCTAATTGATACGTCTGAAGGCTTATAACGTTAAAAATCAGGTTTCGACATCGTTGGTGGACACTTCACAAAAGTGCCCATTGTGCACGCTTAACGAAAGCACAAACAGTTCTGCTGGCGTCTTCTCGGGGTCTTAAAGGTTACGGTTTGATTCCTGTTCTAACAACGTTTCTGTCTGAAGCGTCAGTAATGTAGTCTGTGAATATAATTTGCATATATTACACATTATATGAAAATGAATTTACAGCTTTCTAAGGAATACACAAATATACATATGCAGTAAGGTTTGTTATACTGTAATATCGTAGGCGAAGAATGATGTGTTGGTTCCGATATTTTGTGTAAGATTTTGTATTTTTCTGTGATACAGGAATGTTATCGTTATCTTGTTGTCTTCAGTAAGGTTTATTGCACTGTTGTTTAATAAAATAATATTATATTTTTCATGTTGGATTTAGTAAGTTTTATTGTATTATTGTTTAACAGTTCCCCGCTAGTACAGCGGTGAGTCTACGGATTTACAACGCTAAAATTAGGGGTTCGATTCCCCTCGATGGATTCGGCAACACACACGCTGTGTAATAGAAATAACACTTTGTTTTATCCTGTTATTTTGAACGAGATGTATTGCACTGTTATGCAATAGAAGGCGAATGCTATGATTTATAATCTTGCATTTTTTTATAGGCCCTCCAGATTCGCTTCGCAACTGCTCCTTACTCAATCAGACTGAAGATTTAATTTCTGTACAATGTCTTGAAGGATATGACGGCGGTATGTCGCAGCGCTTCCTGGTGGAGGTTTATACTGCAGATCGGAGAACTCTTCTAACTAATATATCGTCAACAATACCGTTGTTCGTCGTAGAAAATCTTCCTTCTGGCACTGATTTGATTTTGTATATTTATGCGACAAACCTTAAGGGTAGAAGTTCTCCAATGATGATGTCTACTTCTACACAGCGGCCTGCTGAAAAATTAACCCGAAAAGGTTAGTGGTTCTGTCTGTAACAGATTACAAGACAAAACATGGAGGGAATCTGTTATATACTAATATTACAAAGATTACGGTGTCTGTATTAAAGGATATCTCAACTGACAGTTACGAATGTAAAACTACTGAAATAGGGTTAAGCCCAACCTACTCTATGAGAACTAATCGGTTATAATACTCAAACGTTGACAAGACGCCTCCGCTAGTGCACCGGTAAGTCAACGGATTTACGACGCAAAAATGAGGGGTTCGTTTCCTCTCGGTTGGTTCGACAGATAGCTCGATGTGGCTTTGCTATAAGAAAACACACATACACAGTGTTTCTACAACAATTTACATTTTCAGTAGTACATTATGACGAATAAACGTATTAATAAAAGAGATATATTATAACAGAATAAATAAACAAAATAACCTAGTGGGGAAGCCCTAATAAAGTGTTACAATAGGACAAAATAACACAATAATATAGTTAAGGTAACACAATAATATAGTTAAGGTAACACTATAATACAGTTAAGGTAACACAATAATATAGATAAGGTAACACAATAATGAAGTTAAGGTAACACAATAATATAGTTAAAAAGCCCTAATAAAGTGTTACAACAAAACTTAAAAACACAATAATATATAATTACAGTTCCACAGCGCAGGATTAGAACAGACTCACAAACTTTATAATAAAAGCTCCCCTAGCGACTGTTAAGACATACTCAAACTAATGATAGAATTAAATAGCGCAGTTAATGGATAATGCATATTACTTAGACATAGTAACAGTATTTAAGTTACCACAACGGATGGATACTACAGTACGCTCTATCTCATGAATAAAACAATAATAAAAAATAAAAGTAAATTTATTTCTGCAGGTTCCCTAAAATGTTCTGTTTCAAGAATAAATACAACCAAAATCAAGATGACAAATAATTCTGATTCCTAGTTTTGAAGTCCATATTTTTAATGCACTGTTGTCGCCTTCGGACTGCATAATATTTCTCGTCTTTAAAGCATGCGCACATGTTATTGAAGTCACGACCGTGCACACTGTAACGTTATATGTACCTTCTGACTGACTGACAGACAACGCGCGACTGAGTAAATTACAATAAAGGAAATGAAATACCACAATGATATAACCTTTAGTAAACAGCACAATTAAACTGTGAAACACAGCATATTTAACAACAGCTTATGTATAAATATAGTCAGATGTTTCGAAACAGTTATCTCTAAAGAATCATTTTGCTCTAAGTATAGATTTTATTTATATATATTTGTTGTTGTTAATGGGTTTGTGTTTTCTTTTGATTTTAGGTAAATGGACATCGTTTATTCATACACTTTATACTTCTGTCTATATGCATTACGTAATTTTAAACAGTTTAGTTTTTGTAAAAAAATCGTTGTTATAATATACTCTTCAAAAAAAGAAACGCAAACGGCAAAATTTGAGACATATTGTTAACAAGTTTATTCCGGGTAGTTCTGTATGACATGTGTGAAACTTTGCACATTCACTGCTGAACATCCAAAGTCTGCAAAGGCGAAGTCCACGCTCACTAGTTGAAGTTTAACGTCACTCAACGTCAATAACGAGCATCAATAACTGCTTGGCATCTCCTGCCCATGGAAGCGATGAAATGACGAATCACATCCTATGGAATGGCTGTTCTACCTGCAAAGCTGAGGTAGAGTCTGCGGTTGAGGTTGTCGCCGGTCCAACTCGTCCCAAAGATGTTCGATGGGGTTTAAATCTGGTGATCTGGAGGGCCAGGGAAGAACGTTGATGTTGTGGTGTCTCAAGAAGACAGTGGTGAGTCGGGCTGTGTGAGGACGGGCGTTGTCATGTTGAAACGTCGTTGGCGTTCACCATGATGGGTTGCACATGGGGCCTAAGAATCTCGTCGACGGTTGCGTACGGTCTGATCGGAAATCCTACGCAGCCCTGGTATGGTTGATGCAGTAGACGTCGCATAGGTGGTCCTATCCCGAAGGTGACGTAACCGGATGTAGCGATCTTGTACGGGCGTGGTCACACGAGGTCTGCCAGATCGTGGACGGTCACAAGTTGATCCATGTTGTTGGTGACGATTCCATAGCCTTGTGATGGTGCTTGGGTGGACATTCACAGCTCTGGCAACATCTGATCGAGATTCGCCTGCTTCCAAGCGACCAATGGCGTTGTTGCGTTGTGCTTCAGTCAGTCTTGGCGTAACTGTATTGCGTGTCGGTGGCTTAACACTGAGCTATGGAAACCGAGAACCCGTCACTTTTATAGGGAGTTTGCACATGTTGCACTTGCAGAACATGCAGATCTCTCAAACAAATTTATTGGACACGAATGCGTTTTGGCACAAAAGTGCACATCTTTTATTGTCATTTTGGTCTGAGAATCAGTGCCTTAACACGTGTAACATCACATACTCTGAGCTTGTAACGTTATTACATATATTTCTTTTTAGAATAACAAAAATATCCCTTTTGCGTTTCTTTTGTTGAAGAATATATATTACTAGGACTACTTCAATATGAAAGTACACTAAAAGTATAAAATATCAGTAAAAATGTCTACTTCGATAGCTGTGTTTTCAAATAACTCGTTTCAGTATTAATTTGTGATTTTTATTGTTTTTTTTGTGTGTAAATTACGGTCGTTTATAAATATTACACCAGCGCAATTTATTTATAATTACAATATACAGTTGGTAAGACCAATATGATTTATTTTGATCTATATCTTGCATGTTTTCTTACAGGAAATGATCGAGCTAAGATTGTCATACGCCCGTTTCTAGCATTTCTTATAGCTACTGTGATTGCTTTAATTATCATTACTCTAGTGTTAGCCATATTCATCCGATATAAAAAGAAGAGAGCAAGTGAAGGTTAGTTTCAAAGATGAATAATTTTATTTCAATAAGTAAAAAGTGCTGAAATTATCAAATGTGTTCTATTTGTATTGTATAAAACAATTGTTCTCGCGTCTTGTAGAACTCAACTATTTTTATATAATATTGTTATCCAAACAAAAACTTTATTAAATAATATATTGTCAAATAGACTAAATGTTGATATTTTAACAATCGTTCAATAGTTATTGCTATAATTTCAACGGCTCCCACTGGTACAGCGGTAAGTTACCGACTTACAACGCTAAACTCCGGGGTTCGATTCCCTCGATGTACTCAGCAGGTAGTCCGATGTGGCTTTGCTGCAAGAAAACACACGCACACTGATTTCAAGGCGTAGAACAACAGTGACTGAGATCGTGCCGAGTTTACATTATTATGAACAAATATTCAAATAGGGGCTATTTTCTGTTCATTTTCTATATTAAATATGGTGTTAAACTTTTCTCAACCCGAAATCATCTGTTCTTACTTAGTGGGTGTATTCCAACCGTGAAATATATACAACAGTGATGCTACTTGGTGGGTGTATACCAACCGTGAAATATATACAACAGTAATGCTACTTGGTGGGTGTATTCCAACCGTTAGAAGTATATAGAACAGTGGTGTTACTTATTGTGTGCATACCAACTGTTAGAACATGTACAACGGTGCCGTTACTTACTGGATGTATATCAACCGTTAAAAACATACACAACAGTAGTGTTACTTATTGGGTGTATTCCAACTGTTAGAAACGTATACAACAGTGATGCTACTTATTGGATGTATTCCAACTGTTAGAAACGTATACAACAGTGATGCTACTTATTGGATGTATTCCAACCGTTAGAAGCATTTACAACAGTGGTGTTGACAGGTTGTAGACGTTTTAAATTCAGATTAGGCACAATACAAGTTAACTTATTTTAGTGTATTGTTAACCTGATTTTAATCTATAATTTTTTATGTTAATTCTGGCCTCTACAACTATGAACAGTTAGTTGGCCTTAGAATGTTGAAAACATTACATGATTCTACGAATACATTCAACATGGTTTTCTTATTTTCCTCACAACAGGAAAAAAAAGGAAGAGACACCAACAAGAAATGTAAGTTATAAAATAGAAAGTTTATGAATCATATAACGTGGACTATGAATCATATAACATAAACTGTGTCTTTATATATTATATAGTCGAGTTTTGTTTGGATTTTTTTATGTTTATTTATGAGAAAAGCCATTAACAAATTAAAGTTATCTCGTGATTAACTAAATACCAGAGTCACTAAAATGTTCATGGACAACTATTTAAGTTCCCTGTGAATGTAAGAAACTATATTCGTTAAAACCGTGATTTCAGTAAGCATTGTCACCGACAGTACAGGAATCCCGTCTACACATTACAGTCAGCTGCATTGAAGTCGTTAATGGTCAACATCTTTCTTGATAGAATATACTCTATTCGTCATCCGCTACTTCGTGAATTTCCAGATGGTCTCTTCCAGAAGTTAATGATGCATTAGTTATATATAGACCTAGAAACGTTCGCTTTCCTCGAAAACGAGCCGAGTTTTGGTTTTGTTATTCATGGCGTAGCTACTTGTGCCATCTGCCGGAGATGACTGTTAAAAAATAAATTAGTCATTGCTCTGCTACAATTTCTAAAATGAGTTCGATAAAGATTTTTCAACATCCGGGAATTTTGCTAATCTTAATCGACTGTAGTGTAGCAATAATAAGTAAGAAAATTGATACTTAGAAGTCTATGATTTTACATTAATAATCAACGTTATGCTTCTGATAAAACATACCAGTAATTATTCAGCTTTGCATTCAACAACAACAACAAAACATTCATTGTTCGTATACAATAATAATGTTATTGGACAGTATCTCAGAGGTGAGACAAAGAAAACTGAGAACTGTTGTCTCAGGTTAAAATTTTGAAAAAGATAAAAGTGAAGGATCAGTTAGATAACGTTCCGAAGTGTTCCCTGAACCGACACGACCTCGACTGTAGGATTCTCTTGTTTACATGCTCAGTACGTATCACATTTTAAGGCCTAAATATTCACAAAACCAAAATATGTATTCCTACTTAGGGCTACCTCTGAAGTAAAAGTTCTTTTTCAAGGATTTTTTTAAAGATTTCCGTCTCTCCTCTTGATTGATGGTGTCTACAGTCTAAGTGTCGATTTAAAAAAAAAATGTCAGATGGTTTTTAAGAGAGAAAATGGTCAGTGGTTTTTAAGAGATAGGTTGTTGTCGCTGGTAGGTACGTTTAAAACTTTTTATCT